>NW_026067966.1:5907913-5937116 GCF_014885135.2 Alexandromys fortis
GGGGGGGGGGAGGAGGAGGGAAATGGGAGGCTGGGAGGAGGCAGAAACTTTTTTTTTCTTATTCTCAATAAAAAAAATTTATAGTAAAAAAAAGCTATTGATTCACAAATCTAAAAAAAATCAAAATACATGAAATTCTGAAAAAAAAAGATTACACACAAACTACAGCTTTTCAGAGTCTTCTTGGGAAGTAAGAAGTAGACTGTTAATTTTACAAAATGGTAGTACTGTCATAAAAATACCATTTTGAAGGGAATATCACAGGAACATAATAAAAAAATCAACTCACTAGAGCAAAATAAAGGAAAATCATACAATTCTATTCTAGGGACTTTTAGTAGTTTATTTTCCAATTAAGAATTGTTTTGATTAGATCTAATATGTGGAACTAAGTCAACAATGTGTTCTTTAGCTGTTTCTTATCTCTTCATTTTATGCAAATTTGTCACATTGTCTCAGGTTAAAATTTACTTTTGGTACTCAAAGGGGATCCTCAAAACAAAACACAGAAAACTGATTTTCTACATAGTGGTAATGTTATAGCATACATGACGGAGCAGAAAGATGATGACTTAAGTTATCAGATATGTTCTATGTGCTCACTAGCATCTCGGGTGAGTTTCAGAAGCTGCAGATGGTCTGTCCACATCTTTGGGTGCCTAAGGCTCCTTTTCCAGTTGTTAAACCTCAGAGTTTGAAAAAACATGTATACTCTCTATTCCCACCCAAATTAGGCGCTCTTGTACTCAGACCCCCAGAAGCTGTGTTTCTTTGAAAGGAAGAAGAGAAAATAAGAAACAAATTCAACTTAAATACATTGGAAAATAGAAAAAGGATTTCCATAATGGCTCAAAATGAAAAACTAAGGACTATATATGAAAATTCTGTGTATTTAAATACATTTGTCAAGTTTTTGTCTTCGTAGATTTCTCAGCCTCCTATTTGTGAGTTTATTCATTTACTACAGGGTTTTTATTTGCTTTTGTTTGAGTTCAATATTGCGAGTTTCTTTTTTGCTGGGCAGTAGTATCCATGCCCTTAATTCCAGCACCCAGGAGGCAGAGGTGAGTGAATCTCTGAGATCGAGGCTAGCATGGTCTATATAAGCTAGTTCCAGGACAGGCTCTATAGCAACCAAGGAAACCTGTCTTGAAAAATAAAAGTTTCTGTGTACAGATCATGTTTTTGCTATTTAAAAGTGATCATGAACTGCAGTGAGAGCCAATCAGTTCATTTGAGTTATAAAGAAATGCATGTTTAATGATAAAAATAAAGAAATTCATAACCAAGGATGGAAATAATCTGATTATGTAAAATATCCATGGGAATTACATTAAAATATATTAACATATTTTCTGCCAATATCCATCTTTAATGAACACAAAGAGTAAGGCTATTATACTACAGTCAATTGTTCATTGCCTTTTTATTGATTTTGGATTTTCCCTAAACTTAACGGTGTTTTAAGAGAAATGATGTACATGAAAACATTCATAGTCATTGAACTATCGAGTAATTAATCTTGCTGTGTATAGTGATGAACAATGCGAATGGATCAGAAGTGACTGATGTTTACGGGCATTATCCACAGATGCAGGTAAAATTCCCGTTGTTACCTCCATGTTTCTGGCAGTGTTCTGAGAGGGTAATTTTAATTAAGTCATAATTTCAGTTTACTTCTGTGTTTTCACCGAGAAATAATTTTTCTCTCAGTCTCTAAAACTACGCTGTTTCAAAAACTGCCAAATATTAAAATTAAGAATTTGGTACATTTAGTATTTTCCTCAGCTGTTTTTGGTTGTGTTCGCTTAATGACTGATTTCTGTTTCCTTGTATTTCTTTGAAATTTTAATCTCTGCAGGTGCATAGGCTCAAGTATTGAAGATTGCATCGGCCTGATGGATAGGTACTTGGTGTGCTTGCTTCTCATGTTCTTCCTCCAAGGCTCCATGCGTGAGCACTGGTGCATGTGTGTGCATGCCACTGTGGATGGAGAGTGATGTTTTCTGTTCTGTAATTGCTTGCAGGTGTAACGGTCCCACTAGTCATGACTGCATTTACTACCCATGGACGGGCCATTCCACTTTACCACAACATGCTAGGTAACATCAACCATGTTTCCATTTTATCACTCAAATTCTTTCCTTGTTACCACCGACAAAAATACTAACCAATTGGACTATAGTTTAAGTCCATTAAATGAGAGTTACAACAGAATGGAAAATGCTTTGCTTTTAAAATCATTTATTCATTTTACCTTCATTTGTTAGGATTTCAGAGTTTTGAGTAGTAATGGCATTGATTTTAAATTTTATACACTTAAAAATTAGTAATTATAACTTCAAAAGAATATTCTTAATCTTAGATATAATATAAAAACTAAAAATTCATAAAGGAGAAATTTGAGAATGTTAATTGATACTTATAAAATGTTAGTTATATAATTTAAATTTAATATCTGATTTTGTGTTATTTTGAAATGTTATATTTCCAGATGAAAAATTATCATAGAATCAATGAAATTTGAAAAATATTTTGTGCATGTTAAACCATATATTGGAATTATAATAACATAATATATTATTCATGTTTACACAAATTTCTGAGCACAAATAATTGCAGTCGTTTTAATCATAAACAACAAAAACTGGAAGCAAGCAAGGCTATCCTATTGTGGTGTACCTGTGCACTGAAATATGCCTGAGTAATAAAAAGGAAGAAATTGATGCTACACACACAGTGGATGGATCTCAAACTCACTACGCTGAATGAAAGAAGCCAGACTGTCAGAAATACATATTGCTTGATTTCCTTTTTATATCAAACTCTGGAAAAGATAAAAATACAGAACTAAAATTCAGTGAGAGTTGCCAAAAACTAAAATTTTAGGGGTAAAGTTCACTGTGGATAGTAAAACAGACTTTTGCAGATGATGAGTCAATCTCCACTTTTATTTTGGTATTGGTTGCACAGATAAAAATGCTTGACACAAACCATGCCTTATAGATTTTATTATAAATTATATAAATCTGTGGTTTATTGTTTATACATAAATAAACATGATTTTAAAATATTTTGTGAAACATTTTAACTAGGAAAGTAGTGCTTTGCAACTTCATATAGAAATACTATTAGTTTTCAAAAACAAATACATTTGATCATTTTGCAAATACTACAGCAAAGTTAAAAACAATGAGAATTTTAGATTAAGTGTTGCTTTTAATAAAATGTTTTTTGTTATCATATGACAATGAAGCATTTGTAAAACATAATCATCAGATAAGAAGCATAACAATAGCAATAGATTTCAGGAGCTGCCTTTATAAGGGCTTGCTTGCCATTATTCTAAATTCTAACACCTAAAACAGTTTGTCTAGTGTTTCCATCTTATTCAGTCTTAATATAGTCTTGTTCTATGCATCTGGCTACTTTCACTAAATATTACATGTATAAGATTCATCAATGTCATCGAATCCATTCACAGCTTTTCCATTCATTTGCCTTTAATTGCTTCTAAGTTTTAAAGTGGTTGAATAATTGATGTGTCATCTTCATGTGTTGTCTGTTAAGTAGTGATGACAAGTTCTAAAGTAAATTAGGTGTTTAGAGCAACATGGCTTATACAACAGTGGCACATTGATACTTGGGCTGGTAAAACAAGTTAATGTAGTTGTCTTAAGACAGCTGAGGACTTTGACAGCTTTAACGAAACTAAGAGAAGAAAAAAGAGAAGCAATGCATGGGAGTTAAGACAGAAATCCAAGTCCAACTTTGTCTTTCAAGAGTTAACTTGGATTCTTGTCATGTTCATAAACTAATATTTCTTCTTCAGACACTGACTGGGTCCCTGAACTATCATGGGAATGATTTTCCATTTATTCATATGAATTTACTTATAACTTAATCTAATATTTTACCACATAGTGATTAAAGTATTTTGCCTTTGAAATCGTATTTTCAGATTTAAAATCAAGCTCTCATCATTTTTAGACATGCGACTTGAAGGTCCTTATGTTATCTGAGGGGCACAGTTTCATGTGCACAGTGGCAACATTTATGTAGTTCCTAAACTGCTCTGAGGACTACATGTTTCCTTGGTAACAGTGCTTAGCTTATAGAACCCACTCATTTGTTTTATACTTTTCTATATAACATTATCACTATTTTTTTTGTATAACCAGGATTCTCCAACCTCAGAAATGTGAATTCCTGCTTCTCAGGGGAAAGAGAGAAGTCTCTCAAAGTCACCAGAAAGCATTAATGAGTACTGATGCCTTCTTGATGGCTTTCTTGAGAGAAGGGGGCTATTTCTGTCACTTTGCCTTGAGAATCAGGGAGAGGACACTTGGTCATTGGGAATAGGTGGAGAGTAACAGTTCATTTGTAGTTGCAAATGATTTTAACTGATGTCACACAATTCAAAATCGTAATGTGTCTAGTTATAGATTTAATAAGTTACGAATTTAAACAAAATGATTAAATTTTCAATCTTATAACATGCCTGGATTTCCATGAAATAATCCATAATTTCAGACTAATACAAATAATTATCCATGTCATCAGTAGATACCCAAGGCTAGAAATAGTAAATGACTGTAAAATACAGTACATCATTCCTAAGAGAAGTCACTTGTAACTCTGCTAACCAGGTAAAGAGCAAAGTTCGTCGGTGTGAACACATGGTTTCAATATGGGTCCTATCTTATTTCTTATCCATGAAATTGGATGATACTATAAAATTAGTTTGAGAATTCTATGAGACAACACATAGATACCATCCTGGACTAAACAGTCACTGACTACACTTGTAGCTGTGACTGAAATATTGACATCATCTCAGAACAATTGTATTGACCTATTTGTATTTTAATCTAATAAGTTAGTGAATACAGAATCAACATATTAAAATTTTTCAGATATTAATCATTTACTTTTTACATCAGATTATCACCCAGGGCCATGATTTCAATAGGTAATTGGTAACTTGCAGCTAATTATTTTTTATCTGAAACTCTAGATGTATTTACTCCATGTCTGTTTTATAACTTTGAAACAATGTAACTGTATTTTTCAATTGTGTTGAGTTCTCAGAGTTATGTGACCTGTCAGGGGCTGCACATATGATAGTTAAGAAGGTCCATAAAACATTTATTTTTAATTCTTTGGAGTATTTGACTTACATTGGATGAAAACTTGGAGTAGTCAGATTTTCCCTCAGGTTCCACATGTCTATGATGAGATGAATATGCATTCATGAAGCATATTATCCTTCACTAAGATCTCAGCACCTTTTCCATCTTTCAGAAACATTGATAGTTTTAGAAATGTCCATCTTGATTGAGTAACGCAAATATTTCATAGTGGAAAGACCCAGAAATAAGACAATGGGAAATGAATATTTTCAGCGTCCTAATCCACCTTTTAATTGGTACAGCATCCAAATTCTTAGTTTTGTATTGTTGTCACTGAAAATTACGTTGAGCATGCCAACGTTGTTTCTTCAAAATATTTATAGGTAGTACTCCCCACTGCCCCACTGTTTTTGTTTCTGTGTTCTGTTTCCTAACCCTGCAGGGAAAAGAGGACTGGAGATTTAAATGAGAGCAGGTAAAATGTTTCTGATCTTGATTGACATTCATTTTCAAAGCAGTGTCATTTTTTCCCGAAACTTGCAATTTGTAAATTGGTTTTCCACACTCCATTTACCTTACAAGCCATTGCTGGAGTCTCTTCCAGGAAGAATGGTGAGATATGCTAAAAAAGATATAAAGACTCTGTTTTGTATCATAGAATATCCTACTTACATGGAAAATAAAATCAGTAATTATCTATTCTTTCTCTCATTCACATTTTCTAATCTAATTAATGCCTGAATATAACATTTACTTTGAGCAACCTTTTCCCAAATTTTTACCTTCATTATTCTGGTTTCCTCCCAATAACACCATGGAGAATTGTGTTTTTCAAGACTCTTTATTTTTGTGTGTGACATTTGTCTTAGCTAGCACACAGGCTACTTTCATATAGATTCCTTTTGATATAAAAATATTAGATTTATTCTTGGATTCTTTGTCAATATATATGAAATATATGAAAAACTGGAATAGCCTACTCTCATATAGCACGAGGCATGAGTGTGTTAATCAGAACAATAATTAACTCTCTTGTTGAGGAATTTCTCCATGTTAGCTAGCAAAATGTAAACTAACTATAAATTCATTTTACTTTGTTGGATAAAAATATTGAAATAGATATAAAAATACATACTAGATTACCTGTTCCTCTATTCTTAACTGGCCTAGCTCTTTGTTCTAATTAATTTATTTTATATATTTTGCAATATGTAGTACAATAACTGAATTTATTTTCTCTAAGTCTATAGTGTAGAACTATTTGAAACATTTCCAACTTTTATGGTCATAGTCACACTTTCCGTTATGGTACAGTGAGGGTTGCCCAGGAGGTCACATGACAGTTTAGGCTTTGTCAAACTGACCTGTTTGTGATGGAGATGAAGAAATGGCAGTACAGTCCGGGTACCACTTACATGTGACACCTTGAATTGCTTTGTTTTCTCCCAAGGAAGCGAGTTCAGAATTTATGTACAGATCACATGCTGCAAATCACCTATAAATGGTGACCTTTGAGAGAGGTAGTTATAATTAATGGTGCCCAAATACAATAAATAAAAGTGCATAGTTTTTTTTTATTAGAAGGCTATCTGCATTCCATTGCATTCTGTATGTTACATTCTCTTCAAATAAGCAAGCCAAGAGATGAAGGGAAGGGTGTGACGCTCTTCCTTTCCTGTGATTCACGCCATGCTTTCCATAACCAGTGAAATGTCAAAACAGTCTCAGAATTAGCAAGGGCTTCATAAAGTTTCTCTGCTCACTTCTTAACTATTGCTTATGTAGCTGAAGAGGCTACTTAAAAAAAAAAGAATTTAAGCACTTTCAAGATGCTCAAGTGGTTTCCATATTGATATCAAAATGTTCATACCACAGTATCAAAGCTTTCCAGACACTGGAAATATCGCTGTATTCAAGATTAGCAAGCATAAAAAAATGTTACAAACTAATCCATATTCACTACTGAAAGTCAAGAAAGGTTCTTTAGGCCATTGTCTTTGGGATGAAAGCAAAAAGTGTAAATCTATTAAACCGATAAAATGTTTAGTATAATAGCAAGGATCAAAATATTATGTTGGGTAGAGGAAATATTCAAAATATTCAATTTTCACGCAGCCAAAATTATCTTTTTACGGTAAAGAAATAGTCATGTTTTATACTCATTTATTTCTAACTCAAAAAGATGCCAAAACTGCTTTGTATCTCACAAATACCTCTTCACCTGTTGTTGGTGATCTGATCTCAACTGCAGAGAGCAAAAGCAATAGAAAACGTACATCAAGCCCTGAATCTTAGAGACTACAGTGTATGATTTCAGCGGTCCTGCCATGATATGCCAAGACTTCTTAAATTCTATGAATCACATGAAAATAATCACTTTATCATTGCCATTTGTATATTCTACAGTTTTTAGTTTGTGACAATTACTATTCCAAGTTAGATCAAAGTAAATTATCATAAAGTGACAAAAAGCTCTATAATAGCCAGCAATGCCTTGATAGACTTTAACAGAAGTAGAAAATAATAAATGTGACAGGATAATGAAGATAATTCTTAATCAAGATAACTTACCTTTTCAGAAGACTAAGACGTAAATATGTAAAAAAAATGAGCATTGATAGGTAAAAAAGAATATATGTAAAAATGCCATCAAAAATGACCATAAATACCTGGCCCCTATTTAAGTGCCAAAAAGCAGTTACTAGTAAACTACTGAGTACTGAGGCAAATTATTAATATATGTATTATATCATGTATTAATATACTTATTTTATCATTGCCCACATAAAATTAATTAGATGGATTTTAGTTTTATCTACAATGACTGCAATATATGTAATGCATGCCTTTGATTTTCTAACCTCCTCTTGTCTTCATTTCTTAAATTTAGGTATATTTCTGTAAAGGATTACTCCAGATCTGTACAGAAAAAGTAGAAAAATTGTGTAAGAGCAAAGATACTAAAGTAAATTTTGCTAGTCTAATGACTCTAGTGAATTAACATCTTTGCTGTCATAATGTGGTTTCTAGACCTATTATAAAATTTAAAACACTACAGAATAGGATTATGTATTTAATGACTAAAATAGTAATGGATAGACAACTAAGACTTGTGATTAGGTAGACTAAAGAAGTGCCTAATTAACTATAAGAATCCTGCTCCTGGGTACATTACCACAGCTCAGCAGCTTAACATAAAATTCTGTAGAGAAAGTGCAGACATGTCCTGGATGGTTCTGATACCTGGGTAGTCACTGGGGCTGATGACATCTGATTTTTCAGCTAAAATTTGCAGTTTCTTTCCAAGTCTACTGAGGTTCATTTAGTTCAGAGCTCTTTGAAGTTTAAGGGATTATAAGTCTATTTTCTTGGAGATAAGATTCTTAAGATATTTCTGAGATATATTTTCCCAATACAAATGAATTATTATGGGACATCACCATTTCAGTTTTACCAAAAAATATTTGGCTAGAGTGAAAGCTACTTTTCCAAAGTATTATAGTAAAGGTTGGGCTAGGCTTTGTTGCATGCAATTCCAGTTCATGGACCCCTACCTTAGTTTGTGTTTGTGAACTCAGATTCCAATGCTCATGTGATTAGTTCGAGCCCACACACATTGTCTCCCTATAGGATGGATGTAAAAATGATATTTCAGCAGTAAGTTCTTTTCACATCAACACAAGGGCTAGTATTTGGTTGTACAAATAACAGAAGGTGTATCTTGTGGCAGAGTCTGCAATCCTGGACATTATATTCTTCCTCTGCTGATGTCCTGCATTTAAGATCTCCTGATAGTTCCTGGAGCTAAGTTTGCCTCTGTCCTTGCATACTCTATAGGTTAGTTCTCAGTTTAAGTGTCTAACTTTTTCATTAGGCTTTATCACACTTGCAAGTCTTCCTTACGGTTGTTGGTGACCTGCAATGTCCCACAGAGTGCCCATTGCCACATGTGCTCAGTGAGTACTTCAAAAGTAATTAAAATATAGAAGCTGTTTGTCTCTGATGCACCCACTTCTAAGGGGATGCTAAGAAAAATGGGTGGTGAAAATGGCATTAATAATTTAGCCATGTGAAAATACTACTTTGGGGGTACATTGTGCTAGTAAAAATATTTAAGCTGTTTAAATTATGATATATGCATATATATTGAAATTTACAGCTCTACACTGATCATCAGGAAACCATAATTTAAGACTTAGTCTGGGTAATAGTTTTATCCATAATAGTAATACTAAAAGAAAGCTTTTTCACAGACGGCTGTTTCCTTCATCAGCTACAGTAGGTTACAGATGGGATGAGTCAAATGGATCCAAGAGAAAACATCTGTTTCCCTGGACCCATTACATCTCCCTATATATTTGTCTATGAAGCAATCTTTCATAAAATTTTACAAGGAAACTAACACATGATATCTTTGGTCCACATATATAACATTAAAAATTAAAAAAAACTGCTCATTGTTAGAATTACACTTTATACATATATATCTTCATAAAATTATATTTTATTACAAATATTAATCATGAAGTATTACTCAATTTTGGTATCCCATAACCAATAATTAAATAGAAATATTTGTTATTCATAGGTCAAAGTTTCTGTCTTTATGTCTACTTCATGGTAATAAAGAACTCAGTTATTTTCTCATATAATTAGACATGCAATGTATTAAATCCAAAGAAAGTATTTTTTCATATTTCCCATTTAACTGAAGGGATCTAATTAGCTGGGACCCCCTCTGTGATGTGGTTACATAAAATGATGTGCAGATATTAGAGTAAATTGCTCTCCTCATGCTTTTATTTCTTATTACCTTAGCACATTCCCTAACTAATCATTCTTTTATAAACATACAATTATTTTTACATATTATGTATGTAAGCAGGAGCTAATTAACAGGGAACAGTTTGATTTACCTATGAAATTCCCACAAAGTGATTTTATTCTCAGCTACTAGCCACACTCCAGCACAAAGTGATTTGATTTCATCGTATCTCAGCATAAAGAATGGGAGTAAGGAAAGGAAACCACCTCTTCAAGGCTCTACGAGCTGGTAGTCGTTGACATTTTATGGCCCTTTCTGAACTTTGCACTCCATATGCTTGAGTCATTTGTAAAATAATTACAGATACTTTCAGCAAAGTAGAAATAAAATGACAAGACCTTTTACTATACAAAGTTTACTTGTTGGGTAAATAATTCTTTGTGTTTTAATAAACAAATAAAATTGTTTGAAGTTACATCTTTATTGATCTTCTGGATACAAATACTAGACTTGAAACCCTAGGTCCCAGTCCCACAGTAAATTTGACACTAGGGGAAAAAAGAACCAATGGGAGAAAAAAAACTGACCTTTTTATCAGAATTGTACTGTTTTTTTTTTTCTTTCAAAAGTTTCTTGGTATTTAACACAGATCTTGCCTGTATATTCTAAAATCATTCCCAAAACATGTCTTGGGTATAATAAGTTAATATTAATTTATACGTCATGTATATAATAATAGTTATTCCTACTATCACTACAATTTTATAAATGAGTGAAGGCATAAGTCACAAACAAAACCACACCAGTTTGGAATTATGATTAATAGAATGGTTATTTATTTAAAGGGGAAAACTTACAGTTCACCGTCCCAGACAACAGCCCTCTGCACAGTCAGAAAAGGAGGCTAGTGGCTGGAAGTGGAGCCGGAAGCCAGAGAGAGAGTAGAGGGAAGTGGCCGCTTTTTTAAAGGGAGAAAGACCACACCACAATGGGCTGGTATCTCAGCAGCTATTGGCTGAAGGAGCGGAAGGAGCTCCCGCAACAAATGAGGGAACAAGAGAAGGGATGGGATAGGACAACTTGAGGGAACAGGATAGTCGAGATGGGGAAAGGACAGAGAGGGAGAGCAAGGAAAGAGATATCTTGATTGAGGGAGCCATTATGGGGTTAGTAAGAAACCTGGCACTAGAGAAATTCCCAGGAATCCACAAGAATGACACCATTTAAGACCCTAAACAATTGTAGAGAAGGTACCTGAACTGGACTTGCCCTGTAATCAGATTGATGACTCTCATAAATGTCATCATAGAACCTTCATCCAGCAATGGATGGAAGCAAACACAGAGATCCACAGACATGCACTGGACTGAACTCCCAAAGTCCAGTGGAAGAGAGGGGGGAGCTAGAAGAAAAGCAAAGAACTCCAAGACCATGGTGAAGATACCCATTTAAATAGCTTTTCTGAGTTAATGGGTGCTCACCTACTCTGGCCTGACAGCAGGGGAGAGGGTGAACCAGCATGACCAAACTAGGCCCTCTGAATGTGGGTCCCAGTTGAATGACTGGTGTAGATTGTGGAGCCACTGGCAGTGAGACCAGGATTTACCCCTACAACTCATACTGGCTTTTTAGAACCCATTCTCTTTGGAGAAATACCTTGCTCAACCTAGATATGGAGGAAGGGCCTTAGTTCTGCCTCAAAGTAATGTGCTAGACTTTGTTGACTTCCCATGGGAGACCTTACCGTCTCTCAGGAGTGGATGAGGATGGGGTTGGGGAAGGCAGAGGAAACAGAAGGAGGTGAGGGCATGGGATCTGGATTGATACTTAAAATGAGAAAAAGATAGTTTTTTTTAAAATAATTTAATAAAAAGAAAAACCAGTAGTGGAATAAGGATTGGAGTTTAGACATCCAACTCAAAACACACACTTCTTCCTCTCAACAAAACTGCTTCTCATGTAAGGACTGTTTTACAAAGAGAGTGACTGGGTCCTTTGTAGCCTTCTATTTTGCTTGTTGTTTCTCAAAATTAGTATTATCTTAATATCTACAAAGATCTGGAGTTCATTAGAGAGTATGAAAAATATAGTATATCAAAGGAGATGAGATAAATATGGTTAATTGAGGAAAAAACATTTAAGAATGAAGTCTTGGAAGCAGAGAACAAATTACATATTCATGGATGGAGAATGAGCAAAAAATTAATAACTTGAAAATAGATGTTGACCATCATATTTGAGAGATTTGAGATTATAAGAAATTAAAATAAGTAATTTTTAAAATGATGGAGTTAATATTAGGATATGTTAAGAAGAGAAGACACAAATTGAGATCATTTATATTGCAAAAACTTCTCAGCATGCATGCCCTACATGGCACAGGACAGAAAATCAAGAGATAAAGTGCAATGTGTGTGTGTGTGTGTGTGTGTGTGTGTGTGTGTGTGTGAGTGAGTGTTTAAGTTGATTAACACAGTAATGCATATGAAGACTGATAGGAATTATTAGGAGGAAAGGAACTTCTTATTTCAAGATATCACAATCTCATTCGAAACCTTGGTTAGGAAACTAATGGAGAGCAATGCTCACTTCAAAGTAGGGAATTTACTGCGGAGATTGGGGATAATACATTCACGTCAACTTGAAAAAATTCATAGACAAAAGGTAAAGATACAGTAAATGGAAAAGTAATGGTGGACTTGATGAAGAGAAAATGGGTAAATTCATAAGTTTATCCTGAATTGTTAACTAAGTTTAACAATTTAGAGCAGAATGGAAGATATAGTTATGAATATTCAGAGAAAAATCCATTGAACTCACCCAGAAAGACACCCTGTACTAAAAGCACAACTGTGCTATTGTGCATTGCTAAGTCTGATAGAGAGGCTTAATCACAAATAAAAATGATTCCTCTAAGTAATATGTTTTATTCATCCAAGTATGATTGTTTAATTAGAACATTAGATCATTAGAAATTTGGACTTACCAGTGATTGACAAATGAATACATAAGCAAGGAGATAGGGGTCGTGCAATATAATAGATAATATGTGATGCTATGAATTAGAGCAAAGGGCCATTGAAGTTGAGAATGGAAGTGGGGTTGGCAAGGAAGGGGAAAAGACACAATATAAAAGCATAATAAGGTTAATAGAGTAAAATGTGGAAATTAGGCTGGAAACACAGCCCAGGAAAGCAGCACTCTAAATAGAACACTGGTCCTCGCCATCTAATCACTTAGTGTTAGCAGTCTAGGTAAACAGGCACATTGCAGATGAGTAAGCATGGATCTGGCAAGCCTGGCATGTAGATGAATAGAAACACTGGGCAGATTCAACTAGAATTTACAACTTAAACTTAATGCCAAATTTAGCTGTCAGCAGAACTTGAAAGGATTAAGAGAAAGTCTAGGTGTCTGCCTGGATGGAGTAGCATTCTCTAAGATGCTGCACACTTAGGAGAAGTGAGTTAATGCTTCTGAGCTTAGTTTAAATATGTTGACTCCACAGTGATTTGATGTCTTCACAAGGTGTTAGTGAGAAAATATAGTAAGATAATATAGCATTTTTCCTTATGTAGACATGGAACAGAAGTTAATAAGAAATATAGAAATAAGGAAATCAATTGTTATACATTCTGATAAATTTGAGTGTGAAGAAAGAGAGAAAGAAGTGGCTACAGAGAGAACATTATTAGGAAGAAGACATCTGAAGATAGGTGAATTTTAAATGTGCTTTTGGAAACAGACGGTTTCACAGTGTAAAACAGAATGGAGGTGCATCGTGAATGCCTATGGAAAAGCTACAACAATTAAGAGACTAAGCAAATGTGTAGCGCTAGCTCTGGAGATGAAAAGATGCCCTCAGTCACCCTTTCCTCAGAAGAAAACAGAGGAGAGAGTGCAGACAGGCATGGAGATTTTGTAGTCAAAGGCTCAGGCTTTCCTGTTGAATGCTTCATATCTGCCTGATGCTGTAACTGCAACCATCTCACCCGAAAAGAATGAGGGTGTTTTTGAGGGGGTGTATGCATGCATGTGAATGGAGCAAGGGGTTATCTGGGAAATTGCATTCAAGTATAAAATCAGCTTATTTTGTATTTAAATCATTCTGACATTAATTTACAAATTATCAATAATTTGAAATGTGTTTCACCACATGAACCCAACTTGAAGGTCATCTATTTTACTTTCTCAGGGAAAATAACAGCTTGTACTATCACTGACTCTGAACTCATTAAATTAGAAGGCTCTTAAATATATAATCAGAATCTAGCAGCACCCTGTATGTGTTCAGAGAAATGAGCAGATTTCCATACCTCTAAGTTAACTGGAAGATGCTGATATATAATAATTTTTCCGAATTGTACTGCCACCTGGAAATCAGCAATTGTATAATTGTGCAAGCGCAGAATATTAGAAAATTAGTAAATTGCAAAGGACTCTTCCTATTTAAAAAAAAAAACTTCTCACATATAATGAATTATAATGGAAATTCCCCCATAAATAAAATTTGCTGGGGTTTTGATTGTACTGAGATAACTAAATTCATATTTTAACAATAATGCTTGGTTTTGCAAGTTTTCTATATACCTCTCATTTAAAACTGAAAAAAAAAATAAAGGTGGATTTCATCTTCACAATGATTAAAGCCCCCCCAGTCATATGTTTATCCTTGTATTTTGAAGTAATTCTTCTCTCTGATGCAATTGAAAATTATAGGAGTAATATATGCTCAGTCCATTAAGTGGGTATACTCTTAGGATATACATCCTTACACACATTAACAATATACTAAAATGCATGCACAACAGTATGTTTTGATAGTTTATACATTTTGGGGTATGCTTTTCACATTTGACTTCTTACATTGGTCAAATAATTGTTATTATTGTTAAACTTCCTGATCAATAGTTATCACCCCATGCATTGTGGGGCAGCATTCTTTAATATCATTGACCCAATAATCCAAAACTAAAAGATGGGTACTCTTGCTTTATTCCACTCCAAATATGAAAATAAGTAATATGTGCACACACATATAGCTGATGATATGTAAGATATATTTAGCTATATAGGATACATGGAATCATCCTATCTTATTATTCAAATAATGCAATCATTAGTGAAGAAAATAAAATGGAAAACACATTAAAATTGCAGAAATTACGCTGGCTTCAAATAGTCTTACTGTAAGTTGTGTGCTTGTCTAATAGACCATTTTCTTTGACTCTTACAAAAATTGGCTATAAAATATCACAGAGCTGCCAAATCATTACTTAAATTTTTATTACTTAAGATTTGTTTTAAAACAGTGGTAAACACTTGTGTGTTAATTATGTTAAAGAGGAGCACTGATGGAAACAAGAGCTTTGATTTGCCCTCTTTTAGAATCAAAGTATGTTGATCTATTATTTTAGGTATCCTAAATGAAGAATTATACTTACAGAGATAGTTATCATGTCTATTTCAGTAGTTGACATGAGGCTTACTTACTTCTATGGCATTTTGAAATTATAGAAAAAACAAAAATCTACAAAATAATGACAAACTTGATCCTGGCTTTTTTTTTTTTTTTTTTTTTACACATTAAGTCTAGAATTCTTGGGAGAGCAACCTTTCTTTCCATCTCGCTGCCTCTCCTTTCTTTGAATGTGACTTACTGTGTCTCTGTATCTGCATCTGTCTCTGTGTCTCTGTCTCTCGCTCTTTGTTTAACCTCTTTATCATTTCCCCTCTCCCTTTTCCTCTGTCTCTCTTGTCTATTTCTCTTTATAGACCTCTTCTCTCTTTTAAATTATTGCACTGTCATTTGCTAACATAACTTGATAATAAACAAAAGTGCATAAATTTTTCAAGATATGCCCCTGGCATACTATCAGAAATTTATAGTTGTATTCTTTAGTATTTCTTATTTGGGGCTATTTTCAGATATCTATGTATGAATACACTTGGTGATCTTAAAATGCACTCAAGAAGAGTTTCTAGTGTTCTTTAGTTACTTAGTACAGAGAGTGAAGTTAGAACCAATCCACTCTTCATTTTTTTTTATTTTTTTTACAAGACCAAAATTGTGCATAGTCCCAAATAGCATAAGTTCAGATGTATTACTAGCCTGGATAATATTCCAGATGGAAGCAGAAAGCCATACAATCTTTTTTAAACATCAGAAGGCTGAGAAAATGGCATGGGGATGTATATCATTTATGAAACTCAAAAGGAAATACTAACTTTACTCTGTATTATATTTAGACTATTTCCTTAATGACCATTTACTAAACAAAGATTTTAAACATCCTTTGCTCGATGCCCATAAGCCATCTATATGTTTATGCAGAGCTGAATGTTAATGGAACACATAATTTCAATAATAGAAAAATAGTAGAGAAAGAACAGATTGAAAAATTAATATTCTAGCTGAGAAGTGGATGTTTCATGTAGATGTAGACTTTTCTTTCGTAGTAATGATTTCTTTTGCATGTAAATGAAATGGTTTCAGGCAAAGTATAAAGTTGTCTTGATATTATATTATTTCAATGATGTTTGAATTAGTTTAGGTTCAACTTTTTTCCTTTTACATTATCTGGAGGCTGTGAATCTGCATTTAGAGCATCTGGGGTATAACTGCATCTTCTAGGCATTCAATTTTTTTTTAAAAAATAGCTCCCGTTAATTAGAAATGTGTGCTAATTAGTGGGTAGATGTTTATATAAGTTTAAGAGGGGGTTATATTCCTCAACGTTCTTATTAAATGCTTTAAGATGTGTTTTGTAAATCCAGTCATAACAAACCTCCCCTAAAAATATAAAAAGTAATCTATTGTATACTGAAAACAATATTTAAAGTGAAGTACAATGACCAAAAGCATTTGTGAAAGAGAGTTTATTTGTCTTTGCTCCAAGTCCTCCGTGGGAGGTTTCTAAGTAGAGGAGACAGAGACATCCAAACCCTCTCATTTCCCCCTTGAGTTACTTCCAACCTACTGTGGACCCACAGAATAGAAATAATTGGATATTCGTTTTTGCCAAGCTGAATACTTTACAAATAGCTCTGCTTTTTTCATTTTCTCTTTCTTGAATGCCCAGAGTATATTTTCTTGAATTGTGCAAGGTAAGAAAACATTTTACTCTTTTTTTAATGTTCTCATCATTTGAAGCGGAGAGTGACCTAATGGATTCTACATTTCAACTGGATGCAGCTTTGCTAAGTTCTGTTTAATATTAGTTATAAACGTGTAAGGATTTCTTGCCCTTTCATCTCCTTTCCATAAATGTTAAATAAAGGAAGGTACAGATCATTCCTAGCTCAATAACTAAGAGAGGCTGAAAAATAAAACAGAGAAATGCATAGGTTATTGTGCATGCATTCTATGGAGAAGGACCTTGGTTTCATGTTTTGCTTTCAATGGCCCAATCCTCTAAAGATGACAGGTGTCATTTTTACAATGCAATAAAGGAATAGAAAATTTGAAAATCTGTATATGATTTTTTTTACCTAAGATCTTATCTACAAGTGAAAGGAAATCTGAGACATGAAGCTTCCATTTTTATCACTGCATTACTCTCTCCCAGAGAAATCTAGACCCAGCTAACTGTAGCCAGGGCTGTGCATTCTGTACAGCTGGGACTAGAACCTCTGATGCTTTCTTGATCTTCCTAGAGAAAAGATAGCCAGTCCAGTCCAAGTTCTGCATCCAAGGCAGAAGTGAATGCTTCATTAGCCCTTCCATGTTTCCCAAGAATGCCTAACATTTGCTTTAATTTTGGTGCATGGTAATTTGTTGTACATATTCACAGTAAAATGCAGTGACTTAGGAATTTATCTGTCTCACGTGAAAGGTTCTGGTGAGCAGATGACTAGGAAGTAAGTTAAAAGCAAACAAAATAATCTGGTAAACAATTTGAAAACTTCTTGAAGAATATACTTCAATTCAGAAATAAGAAAATATTGAAAAATGTATCAGTCTTGGTTTAGAAAAGCAGTCCATTAAAGTGCTCTACTGTCATCCTTGTATTACAGATATGCTCTATATACTTGATTAAAATAAAAAATAAATAGGATGTTCTCCAAATATTGCAGAGTTTATGAGTGTTTGTAAGGTAATCTGAACAAAAAGTTACTAAATATGTATCAAGAAATTAATTCAGTAGTTTATGATGATTAATTTAGTACTTAAATTCATTTTTTTAATTTTATGTGCATGAATGCTTGCATGTGTGCCACAAACATGTCTGGCTGCAGTGGAGGCTAGAACAGGCCATCCAATGCCCTGAGATTGATGCTACAGGTGGCTGTGAACTGATGTGGAACGTTGGTGTGGGGAACCAAATTTCTGGTCCTTCACAAGTGCACTGAGCCTCTGAGACATCTCTCCAGTTCCTTGTTTGGTGCTTTTTATTAAAAAAAAAATCAAGGTATCCTAAACGGCAATCTAAAGTTATCTATGACATAATTTCTGCATTATTATCATAAATTTACAAAATAGAATTTTTTTTCTTTTGAGCTAAGAATATGCATGCTTATATTCTAGGGGAAGCAAATCCAATCTAGGGAGTACCAGTAGACAAGAGAAGACATGTAATGATTGAGTCTTGTCTTCCTCACTCTTGCCTTCCTACTCTTGGAGAGCAAATAATTTGAAAAGATATTTCAAAATGTATGAAGATGGCTAAGGAATAGAGGACCATCTGAAGTAGGGATCTAATGGAGCACAAGCATGTTTTGAGATAGAAAGAAGTGAGCATATACATGAAGAGATGCTCCCAGATTTGATGAGGACTTGTTTAAAGGAAGGACTGATTTATTTGACAGTGGAGATGCATCTGCAGTCTATAACAGGGCAAAGTTCTTAGGATCATTGCCTAAAATTGTGATCAGAATTGGCTCAAGAATCAACAGGATGGAAGTAAAGTGAACATATCAAGTCATACTGATTCGAAAAATATATAAAGTTTCCTATTTCCAAGACTGCTCCAAATATTTCCATCATACCAAAGGATTGAATCTTCAGAAATACAGAATGAGGTAAACTATACCCTTGATTCACTTAGCCGTAATTTCTGTCAACTGTCCTAAGTGATGTTACTAAGAGGGCTAGAGGTTCGTTCATCATAAAAAAAGGAAAACTATGGTCTCTACCCTCATGAAATTCATTAACAATAAATATATAGAAGAAATTTAAATAATGAATTATATATATATATATATCTAAAACAAAATTGATCTGGAAATATATATATACCATATATATATATATACCATATATATATGGTAATGCTGAGGAGAACACTCATGTAACTATGATGGTAAAATGTGCTGGATCATATAGGTGGCAATAAAACAGGAGTCAATCATTCATGTTACCCATTTACATTAGACACCTAATATTGTTACTATAGCAATTCCTAAATTATTATGAAAATTTATGTTATTTTATTCAATATTTTACTTTCTCATTTAGTATTATCACTAAACTAAATTTGTCTAAATATGGATGGCTTACTGTCTCAAAATTTGCAAGGACGTCCGTGGGGGAACAGCAGAACATTTACATCTGGATTGAAATTATGTAACTCTCTTTAAAGGGGAAGTGACTAATAAAATTAACACAAGTTGAGGTCTTAAACTCATTACAGATGTATAGGAACCAGCCATGGTGGCACATGCCTATAATCCCAGTATTTGGGAGGCAGAGGCAGAATGATCATTGTGACTTCTTGAATAGCCTGATCTACATAGCAAATTCTAGGACACCTATGGCCTGAGGGGGGACCATGCATCCAAAAAGTAATAAATTAAAAGTTAAAAATAAAAGTATATAAAACTATACATAAAGCTTGGTGTTTATAAAAATGATAAGTAAATTTATATACCTCTTGGAAACTCAGGCACATAACAATATTGACATTAGGCATATTTGATAGGTTTTAACTGTGATAAAATAAGTCTAAACATTAAATAGTCACCTGATCCTATCACATCTCTTTTCTTGTCTAGTTACCGTTCAATGTTGTAGATATTTTTAAATTAAGACTATAGAATGGTCATATAATTCCATGGTATGTCTCCTAAATATGATGAAATTTGTTTCAAAGCTAAACATAGAAATCTATATTTTTTCCTCAAAGAGTTTGAGAAAAAAAACATACCCACATAGATAGATATTAAATATTGCCTATCAGGAAAAAGAAGTAACTATCATGAAGCTATTAGAAATTTTTTGCAAAAACTCAGTCTTAGAAATGTAAGAATAGGGTATAGTACATATAAACTCAATAACAAAGTTGTTGCTAAAACATTTTGTGACACAATTACTGAATGAAATATGATACATACATATTGAAAAGGAAAATTCCATCAATAGTGTAAAGACAAGTCAAGAAACATTCAAGCTTGAATAGTAAAAGGGAGATTCTGCTTTTGCTGAAGTACTACTTCATATTTTAAACGTAGTCAACAAACTTGACCAGTAAGACAGAGACATGCTGTGAAACCTACATCATATCAAATACAAACTGCTGCTGTCAACTGAAGTCAGCCTTGTGTAGTCTGACCCAGATCGTTTTCATTTGTTCAGAAAGAAAAATGTGTCATTTTTATAGAGCAGGTGGAATTCTAGGTCAGAATAAGCATAATTTGAGAAAGAGGAAAAAAATAGTCTTACTGTAGCTCTCCTTGCCCTAGGCAGTAACCCTTAAAGTATCTCTAAGGGATATCAATGTTTCTTTTTTAGTGTTTCAAGGTCTCTTGTTTCAAATATGAACCATTGTAGTCAAGATTGAACAAAGTGGAGATACAGCAGGCACTATGTACTGTCACCCACTTTCCTCATTTTGCTATAACCTGTCACCTCAAAAGGGATTTTAAGCAAGGAAGGATTTATTTAAGCTCATAGTTTGAAGTATTGGTTACATGGGGGAAGGGCATTGTAAAGAGAATGTCTCACTATTAGATAGACTAAGAAGATACCAGTGTTCTTCTAGCTGCCTTTTTCCTTCCATTCTAGGAAACCTGCCACAAGACAATGTAGCCCATATTTAAGGGAGATCTTCCTCCTTCATTAATAATTTCTGGAAACACCTTATAGACATCATAATGATGTAACTCACTAATAATGAGGTGTTTAATAATCCAATTAATTTGACAGCTGGAATTAACAATCACATTAAATGTGCTTATCTTTCTTAAAGAAAGTGCTTTTTATTAAGTTAAAGAAAATCATCAATCCTGACAGAAATTAAAATGAAGATGCAAAAAATAATGTTATGTACAAATTTTATATCTGAGAACATAAAAAAATTAATGAATTCACACTATATAGTAACATAGATAATAATAGTTGGAGAAGATTTAAAATGTTATGCTATTACTAAATATAAAAATAAATATTTCTATTAGAGTCACTAAATAAATATTGTGCATTTTGTTTTCTCTGCTATAAAAGCTGAATAATGTCATTCTATGTTCCAAAAACAATTATATTATAATATTAAGGAAGATAATGAAATGAAAAATGATTGGGCTTGAGAGACTCCAACATGTAGAATAATGCAGCAATACGTACACTTCATCTTTTTGGCATTCTCTTTTCTGGGATAGTCCCTATATTTCAAATGGGGATAGTAGCATCTACATCGTACAGTTGGATAACCATGCAATGTATTTAAAGAGAAACTATTAATTAGAAAACTTACATGTGCAAGGCTTCCTTTTAGATCACCAACCAGCTCTCAAATCCTGACACAGAGACTTCTTATTAGTTATGAATGCACAACCTTAGTTTAGGCTCATTTCTCGCTAGCCTTTATAACTTATCTTCTGCTTTACCTTGCTTCTCTTCATCTACATTTTGCTTCGGGGCTTATTATCTTTCTTTCTTTCTGTATGCCCTACTTACCTTCTTCTGTTTGTCTGTCTGACATCTGCCTGACTTCTGGCCCCAGGCATTTCCCTCTCCTTTCCTTCATTATCTTCTCCTTCTTCTCTTGAACATAGATTTCTCCTCCTATTTCTTCTCTCCACCCATCTACCCTGCCTATTACTCTCTTGCCTAACTATTGGCTATTCAACACTTTATTAGACTTCTCAGGTGCCTTAGGCAGGCAAGGTCAAACAAATGCAACACATCTTTACATCATTATCAAAAGCAGCAGAAACAGATGTAACACACCTCCACATAGCTAAAGTAATATTCCACAGCATTAACAAATGTAGCACATATTTGCCTAGTTAAAATAGTATTCCATAAAATTTACAGCTTGGGATTTAAAATGGAAAATCTGTGAACTATCAAAATTGTTTTAATTTAAATGTTTTCTTTAAGACCAAATTAACATTTGACATATTCTCACAGAAGAAAATCTTTTCCCTACCAGGAAGACAGACTTTTGCAGTCTCAATTCATTTGATTATTTATGATTGAAGAATTGTAAATGAACTGTATGTCTTACAAAACACAGGAAAATCTACTAGATGTTAAATCTAGTGTTCCTCTTATTTGAATAGAGATTTTACTATATTTAAACGGCTTACTTAAATAAAAAACTGTTGAAACTTCTCTTATTTCCAAAGTTATACTCTGATTCAGTAGTCAATTCCAAATACATTCTTAGAATTTTGTTTTAATAAAGCCAAGAAGCAGGTTTTTTTATTTTATCAAAAGCATTTACTTATAGCAAGATCAACTTTGGAAACAAACTATGCCTTTGAAGATACATGTTGCAAACTTTTTCATGTCATTGTCTATATTATTATAATTATTATAAAGATCTCATAAAGGATACAAGAAGAGACTCAATTCTAGTTTATTAAATTTCTGAATAATATAATGTATTATATTATAATTTAATAAATATAAATCATATTCATTTATTAATGACAGTAATGGTTACAACCTGATACAGTGATTGCAGAGATGTCTGAGTGGTTAAGAGTCCACAATTCTCCAGTGGACCTGAGTTTGATTCACCAAAAGCATATTAAGCAACACAGAACCACCTGTCAATCCAACTCCAGGGCATTTGGCTCACTTTTTTGACCTCTATGGGCATTGAAATCATATTTATATTCCACAGATACATATACACAAACACACACACATGCACATACATGTAGCTAAAACTAAAACTAAAATCTAAAAATACTAGTAGAAATAATACTGATATTCTGGCCTTAGCTTTATTTCTGCATGATCACATTATATATATTACAGCATATATGTGCACATATGTATATTTTAGGTATGATGTGCTGTGTGCAGAGAGGTGCTTTGGAAAGTGGAAGATGTGTGCATGTATACTTTGATCTGTGTAACTTGAAGCTGTTCATTACAATGGGAAAGGATATTCATTTTATCTCAAATATATTTGACTTTATATGCTGACATTTAATGCACAACATTCATCAGATCTTGTGCCTGTATTAATAGACCAGGTAGTTCCCAACTGCATATTTTATTAGCTATGGCCTATGCTTGTCTACTTAATATAAGTTGTTCGGTAGGAAGATTAAAAACATCTAGTTGGAGATAACCTAACTGGAACTTGGATTAGTTCAAATTTAAACATCTTTCTGCCACAATTATGATAAGAAAAATTCCCTCAGAAATGAAAATCTCAGCACTATACAGTAGTTACACTGTGCTGTTATATTTGAGACTTTGAAAGTCTGAAACAAAGTGTTCCTACATAAGAACTACACCTTGTGGAGTTTATCAGGCTATCCTGTGGTTTTATCTCCTTAAACATGTTCCATGCCCAATCTTTTCTCTTTTAATCTTTAATGCCTATAAATAAACAGCAAAGAAGTGCCAGTCTGATAAAACACTTCCTGAAGACTTGCTTTCCAATTAATTAGTTTAACTTCTAAATTATTTAGTTAGGCTTTGAAATGTGGAACTCCCTGCCACCAATTGCAAGCTACAGAATCTGTGAATATTACTTGGACTGTGGGTTATTTGTTTTATCCTAACTCGGAGCATGGTTTATTCAAAAATGAAGAAAAATATACCCATTTTATAAATTTTATGTTTTTGTTTTGTGGTAAGCTTATTTTATTTTTAATCATATCTCATGGTAGGCTCTGTAGTTTTGCTAATTAAAAAACAAAAAACAACTACTTTTCATTTTTGAAGGATAGTCATTTATTGATTTCAAATAGAAGGGGTTTAACAAAATATAAATAATTGAGTTTTGGTCATAAGTTATACTGACTTAACTATATATTTTTATGATTTAATGCCTTTAAAGAAAAAGATAAAGTGGAAAATATGGATGATCAAGTGGAGAGAGTTTAATATATCTTTTTACATCTTATATAATAAGAGGGTAGGAGGAGAAGAAGAGGGGAGAAGGGGAGGGTAAAGGAGAACAAGAGAGATTGGGATGGCCGAGATGGAGGAAGAACAGAGATATGAGCAAGAAGAGAGATATCTTGATTGAGGGGGCCATTATAGGGTTAGCAGAAACCTGGCTCTAGAGATATTCCTAGGAATCCAAAAGGATGACCTCACCTAGGACCCTGGGAACTAGAGGAGGGGAGGGGGCAATCTTGATTTGCCCTGTAGTCAGATTGATGAATATCTTAAATATCACCATAGTGCCTTCATCCAGCAACTGATGGAGGCAGAGGCAGAGACCCACATCGGGCACTGGACTGAGTTCCCAAAGTCCAGTTGAAGAGTGGGAGGAATGAGAATACGAGCAAGGGGGTCAAGACCATGATGGGTTCACCCACTGAAACAGTTTACCTGAGCTAATGGGAGCTCACCAACTCCAGCCAGACTGGGAAGGAACAAGCATAGGACCAAACTAGTCCCTCTGAATGTAGTTGACCATTGGATGTCTGGAGAATACAGAGGGGTCACTGACAGTGGCACCAGTATTTATCCCTACTGCATAAACTGGCTTTTGGGGATACTATTCTCTTGGAATGTATGCCTTGCTCTGCCTAGATATAGTAGGAAGGGCCTTGGACCTTCCACAAGGCAATGTGCCTTACCCTCTCTGAAAAACAGATGGGGTGGGGTGGAAGGGTGTGTGGAGGGAATGAGAGGAGGCGAGGGAGTGAGAACTTGGATTGGAAATTTTTTTAAAAAAAAATCTAATAAATAAAAAAGAAGGAAAAAGAGTAATGCTGTGTTTCACAAATTACTAGACAATAATGTATATTTTAATATGAGTAAGTTATTTTGGGGACACACTGTCTTCTATAAGATAATTGCATTTGAAACAATAGTACTCTTCATTATTTTTGTACTTCTACATAAATTTATTAAAATGAAAATATGGGCATTTAAGTAAATTAATGAAATTTGTCTGTGGTTCAGAATTCTCATCATAGTTTCATAAGTAGTAAGGTAAACATGGACTTTATTGTGTGGTTTCCAAGTCAGAGTATAACTGAAGCTGTCAGTTGGTTGTTTCCTTTTACTCTGAGTTTGAACTTCACACCTCCATTACTCTTTTACACACTTAAGAATGCCAGTCAGTTTTTAATGGGCACTGAAAACCAAGCCAACAATCAAAACCACTGCTATGGATAAGGAAGTGTAGAATAATTGCTACTCTCCACCTGTTTGACCCTTTTGATCTTAATAGTCTCACGTGAGCTACTTAGAGATTCATCAAACACACAGGAAGAAATCTCTGAGTTAGCTTGGTTTACAAAGCAATAGATCTGGGAGAAATATATAGCAATTAAATAAGTGATTCAGCTAGTTCAATCCTGTTTTGAAGGGACCTCATAAAGAGTGAAGATTAGTCATGGATGGCAGTGCACAGCTGTAATCTTAGCACTCAGGAAGCTAAGGCAGGGGAATCATAAGTTCCGAACCAGTTCCTAGGCTCCATAGTGAGATCTTGTATTAAAAACAAAACCAATATTATTAAATCCTAACTCTTGGTTAAACTAATGCCCATATTGCTCATGTTCAAATCACTGGGAGTCATCAAGATCGACAGTGGTGAGACTTGTGTAAATAGAATTATCTCTAATGTTCGATATTTTTCTCAAGAGACAGCCCCTGCGTAATGTCCAACCACATATTTCCATGTGGATTTTAAAGTAGAAATAGAAGTTCTTCATTTCCCAGATTTTTTTGTTTTTCTGTCATTCTTGCCAGCTGGTGAGAGAAGAAAACAGTGAAGAGACACACATCAAGGAAAGTAACTGTTGGGTGAAAATATCAAAAGTAAATATTATGTAGAAAAATAGCAAAATCATCCTACTGAGTTTCAATGTTTCACTTGGACTAGCAGGGTTCCACAGTTCCTCACTACTGAAGTAAGATGAGAATAAAAAGAGAATCGTTTTTGTTCTATGCAAAACCATAAATGTCCCTAAAATACAGTCCACAAACAAAACATGATTCTTACATTTTTAAAATATATAGTGTCAAATTAGAAGTCTTTTATAATGAGTGGGTATTCACCAATGTGTGAAGTAGTTAGTAGAAAAAAATATGCTTTGGTTTGAAATTCCATAGTATTTCCTACAATATATATTTAACTGACATGTAAAAAATATGTCACTAAACACACAAAAACACATTGCAATGATAGGTTTGTGTCTCTGCTACAATTTAATTTTCTCAGTAGTGACTTTTATATTGTTAAGAGACCGTATTTAAGAAAATATAGTTGAATTATAGTTACATTTCAATATGGTTTCGATGTCAGGAAGAAACCTTTAGGATGGATGACTTTTTAAGATTTTCTGCAGTTTCATATCACAGTACAACAGTCATAGTCTTCAAAACATATGATTTCATTTGTGGAAGTAGTTACATAACTTTTCCTCACAAGTACTTTAGAATTTCAAGGACTAATTTATGATTATCCACTATCATTATTTTCTGTATATCTTTGAGCAAAAGTTTATTTTGAAAGTATAAGAATTTCTTTTAGGGAATGTACCAATATAGAATAAGTTCTTGTGAAGGTAGAGATATGTAATATAAAATGATTTATTGTAGAAGGCATGAACATGAAGGAAATCATTCTTTGTCATCTATAGGGGCTTCATAGTCAAATGTTTGCTAGGCAATATCATGTTTCAGACTGGGTTATTTGCTATGCCATATAAAACAAATGTACAGCCTAAAGTTCACAGATAATGCTTTAAATAAGAAATATATTTTTCCAAGAAAAAAAAAATTTAGAAAACAGTAAGAACCAATCAACTTTAAAGTTCTGTCTTTGCTAAAATACACTGAAAGGATACTTGAAGACTGAAAACCTTTCTAATCACTTCTTGACATCATTTATATATCTTAATGAAAGATTCATTTTACAGAAAATTTGTCAGCATGTGGCATTTAGACATACTTCAAATTATAATAAATATATCCTTGTCACCATCATCCCAGCATACGACCTAGTGTTTTCTCCTAACAGTCAATTTTCAAAGCAATTTTGGTAATAAACAACTCACTAGTGATACCCTTGTGATCCAAAGATGTGGTGGATTGTATCTCTCCAAAATACACATTTTCACTTTAGAGAAGAGGTTCTCAAACAGAGGTAATGTCCTAGGTCTTTGGCAACATCCAAGCAGATTGCTGTGTCTGAAGACTGGAGATGCTACTGCCATCTAGGGAGAGAGGTCAGGCATGGTACTAAATATTGAAAATGAAGTAGCCTCTACAACAGATTTGTAAACAACCCAAAGGTCAATAGTGCCACTGTCAAGGTTCTCTGTTTGAAGTAAAATTATACTCTTCAGCAGTTCATTAAAATGAACTTCTCATTTACTTATGAAAATTAATAAAAGGAATTTTAAATGTTTTCACTCCATTGTCTTAGTGTGTGTTCCTCATTCCTTATTCAGTAATCCAATTTGTTTTCACCAAATGGCATGCTACAGTTGTTCTTCTCAAAGAATTAATTGTTTGTGCATGGTTTACTATTTAAAATCAAAGCAAAACAAACCTATAGCTTATAATGTTAGGGGCATTATTACAGCTGTGGTGGCTTTTTATTTGCTTTTCTTCACAATGACTAGATTCATGAGGTGTGGAAAATGCCTCATGCAGTTGCTTTTCCCCTCTGTCTTTCTCTCTTCACACTTTATTTTTCTTTTTTATTCTGCTTGGCAGAACTCCACTGATAGCAGCTGGAGTCATTGGCGGGCTCTTCATCCTGGTCATCATGGCTCTGACATTTGCAGTTTACGTCAGAAGGAAAAGCATCAAAAAGAAACGAGCCTTGAGGAGATTTCTGGAGACAGAGGTAGCAATTTCACTATTTGTCATTACCTAGGGAATTTTCTTTAAATTTTACAGACCTTATTCTGTTTTCTAAAACCATTGAAAAGATGGCTTAGTTTAGGATGAGGTTGTACATTATATATTCGAACAAAGTTGGTGAAGACAGACTATATTATAAAAGTAGTTAAGATAGTAGGGTCAGAGCTCAATGAGAACAGAATTTACAGGTCCAGTGAAATTATTCTGTTGAAATAAAAAAAGAATTATTTTGGTTGTGGAGATACCCATCAGCATCTCTGGGTAAAAGATAGTTCAGTAGCAGCATGCCCAGAATGTGCCAGAGGAGAGGCCATCTCAGTGGTGGAACTAGATATATGTTAGAAATCAATAGAAATTCCCTGATTGACAGTACAAGCTATATACATTTTAATTAGGATCATTAAATTGCCAGCCAATTATTAACTACACCTGCAGTGAAAGGCTGAGCTTTCAAACTGAAATAACAGGAAACTTTTGACGCAGTTGAAGAGACACACTTAATCTTGTGTATTACATGTGGAGGTTACACAATTTATCCAGTAATTATCACCATTTCGATTATGTCCCCCAACCCACAGCGGGTTCTTTTGCATGCAGCTGATAGTTTGCAGTGTATAGGAGACAAGAAAAGAACCATCACAGGAGATTTTATACAAGCAGAGCTTTGAGTCCCATCCTACCTCATTCTCCAGATACTCCCATCTGGATCCTGAACAATTCAGAGGAAGTCTGTGTGTCATTCAGACTGTATTTTCTACGTGGTTGTCAAAAATGGCCATCTGGCTGTTCTTCCACTCTTAAGACGATCAGGAATAGAGATACTCTATTTTTCATAAATGGGACAGACTGGAAATGGGTTACGTCTTAATACTTTTTCCTCCAGAAATTTCCAAACAGAAAACCATTGCATGGCACAGGCCAAGGTTATTTAACAACATATATTCCATATACAAACTTAGGTATCATTGTCCAAAGTGCTGAAACCTACTCAACAAACTCCTCAACAATTCCGCACGTGTTCTAATTTTAAATTGATTTCTTTCTTTCTTTTTTTTTTTTTTTTTT
>NW_026067966.1:5939050-5963977 GCF_014885135.2 Alexandromys fortis
CCCAACTTTTGCCTGGCGATCTTGACTGCTTCCAATTTCCAGGAGGATCTATATATCTTTTTCTTGGGGTTCACCTTATTACTTGTCTTCTCTAGAATCATGAACTATAGGCTCAATGATCTTTGTTTATGGCTAGAATCCACTAAGCACAGCAGACTTCTTGACCCAAAAGTGGCATATTCTAAAAATAACAGATGTTTGAGACTATAGATAACCACTATATATAAAGTTTATATATGTATGATGTTTGCTCCTATACATACATAACTTTGATAGAGTTTGACTGATACATTGAACACAAGAAGTTAATTACAGTTCCTATTGATCAAATAAATTAGTTACTTTAACAAAAATATTCTAAACTTATGAATTTTTTTCTGAAAATTTCTAATTATTATTTGCCAAATATAGTTGGACAAAGGTAGCTGAGGTTTCAGAATGGCCAACTGTGGTTAGGGTGTGAGAACTTTAAACACTCTTGCCTTGTCCAGCTCACATCTCCTTCCTTCATGCAATCAAATGCTTCAGCTGAATGGCATCCTAACTACAACATCAATAAACTTCAGCCTAATTGTACATTTTGACCACATTCAACCCTCTTTCTGATCTGTGGTTTCCTACTCTTATCTCACCCTCCATTTTTAACTCACATCTGATGTATTTTATATCTGTATCCTTCTTTCCTTCTGATGCTGACTCCCAAATCCTCACTTGGCAAATGGTCTCTTAATGTCACACTATTGCCATGACCTCAAGTCTGATATAACATATAGCTCTTTTAAAAGCCAGAATTAGGAAGCCTTAGTCCCCACTTGTTATTGAATATGTTTGTGTCACAAAACGTAACTTACAGTCTAGAACCAACTGTACTCATCTTGCTATGTAAAATGAGTTCACAACTCACCATCATAAATAAATACAACCTTATGGTCCACACAAAATTCAGAATTTCAGGCCTACTCAGACAAGGATTGAGATGTGATAAGAATCTTATATATTTGATGTTTTGGTTGCCCAAAGAATCAGCATTTTGCTAACTAGTATCCCTTTTTGATATGATCATGATAGCTTTGCAATTATTGTAAGTGCTAATACAGGACAATTTCTGGTTTTGTTGTCCTTTTGTATTCTTTTATTTCGTCTCTGTATTTTTAACCAGTGTGCCTCTGGTAGAATATATGCAAAACTTGAATGCACCCAGGCAAAGAGCAGGTGCACAGAGAGTATAGGATTGTGGCTGATACTGGAAAGTAGTGTTTGGAAGAGAAATGTATCCTAGCGTAGCACTTTCATTAAACGTATTAGAAAAGAAGCAGAAGTGAGCGTGGATGAAAGGTCCATAATCCCATGCCTTTGCTTTGCAGTTGGTAGAGCCCTTAACCCCCAGTGGCACGGCACCCAACCAAGCTCAACTACGCATTTTGAAGGAAACAGAACTAAAGAGGGTAAAAGTCCTTGGCTCAGGAGCTTTTGGAACCGTTTATAAGGTAAGCGAAAACACAGTACACGCCTCCAGTTATTTGAGTTTTGTTTCAAGCTTTTAAAAAGTAATAGCCGAGGTAATTGTTTTAGCCAACCTAATTTCCTTTTAATATTCAAAGAATGGAATAATGTAATATTGAGACGTTGCTGGACGGACAAGTTCTTTAATTTTTCTGAACAATTCTGGGTAAGTGTCGTGTTCAGAGAAGGGGAGAATTGTAGGTACTCACCCAAGTGGAGTGCATTCAGGGCCCTTTGAGCCCCTTTCAATATTGCCTTCTCTTTCGCAAATTTCTACTTGTTTCCCAAGCACTCAACCACAACTGCTTCCTTTCCCCTAATCATTGCTTCCAGAACTTCCCGAGCAATTCCCACAATCCTTTTTTTTTTTCTGCTTGTTAATCCTTAGTCTCTGTCGGTACCCTACTAACTGATCACTCAAAATCTGTATGAATGTGCTAATACGTTTGTAGAATAAGATTATAACAACTTTTTGCCTGACTGATTACATATATGACTTAGTAAGTATGTTGGTAGTTTTAATGTCCTTGCCATTTTGTAAAAAATAAGGATATGAGTAGTTCAGATCAGATAAAACAAAAGGATAATACCATTCATTTTCGAAGACAAATTTTTCTAGAAAAAAATTAAACTGGTGGTATCTATATTTTTACTTATTTAGCTAAATTACAAATACAATCATGAGGCCTGCCCAATATTATGTGGTGAAATTTTTTTAGTGGTAAAAATAGCGAGATAAAAAAACTTTACTGGGCTAATTGTGAGGCCATTTTGTAGTAGCCATTGGTACAATTAACAAAATTTAGTTTTGCAGCTTACTGTATATTTCTAAGTGATTCCTTATTTTTACAAACAAGTGATTAAGGTAGAAAGGTTTAAGAATTTTGTATTTCAAAATACTCAGTGTTTTCTCTATTTAGAAAAATGATTTAAGTTGATGTGATTTTATATATATATATATATATATATATATATATATATATATTCCCAAACTTGAACATCTGAGTCATGGTAATAAATTGAACACAAAAGTTTGAGAGCACCGTAGATAATTTAGTAAAATAGTGGCAAGGTAATGACACAGTGTCTCAAAAAAATTAATTAATGATTTATTTGTTAGAACAATATTAATGATCATATTGTAGACATAAATTTTCATTTCCTGGATATTTGAAAATATTGTCATCATTATAAACCTTCAAATATCCAACTGTGAAAGTTTTCCTATCATTTTAGTGTGCATATTTTGTTCAGTTAAATAATTAACTGAGTGTCCAATTTACAGAGTTTCTAGTTTAGGCTGATTTGTCTTTCTGATCTTCAAATTCTGTGCCTAAGTTATCTTTTGTAAATACTGAAATTATGCTAGAAAAAGTCACAAATTGTGTAATTTTATACTTAAAATTGAATCTAAATTTGATTTGCTATTTAATAATTTCAATTTGTATGCATTTTAAAGAAAATACATAAAATTATTTGGAATAATACATATGTAATTCTAAATACTATCTTTTTCTTATTGATTTTTATTGAGCTCTACATTTTTCTCTGATCCCCTCCCTAAGATGTTGGAAGGAACTAATTGAATCATTATTATCCTACTGCCTAAGACTTGGGACCACCGCATTATAAATATATGCCATCCAAACATCTTTATAAAGATTCCTTGCCCCCACTAACCCTATGATTTATTTGATAATTGCTTGGCCTTTCATATCCGTAGATATGAATGAGTATTTTTAAGCTAAAATATAGGAAAGTCAACAGAAAACTGTTTCCCTCTTTCCCTTGGGTTTGGTGATAATCATTTCTACATGTCTTATTGACAAAATTGAAAGTATTATAGACAATGCACTTTATTAGACATTTCATAACTTTATCTGAAGGGCATGTTTGAAATATGTGTCACCAGTCCTATGTTTTAGTCAATATATCATGCATTGTAAGACATACAATCTTAATCTATGAAAAGCCATTGGCGAACACACAAACGCCAGTGGCCTGAGTACTTATTTGGACATTTTTTTCTTCTTAACTGAAGCTATGATATGTTTCAGGATCAATATGGGCACAAGTATATTCCAATTCCATGGTGTTTCAATATATAACGTAATGGCTAGACTTTCTTCATGAGTGGTACAAATTAATTCACACTGAATTTATATTTTTATTTTAAAACTGTACTTTAGGAATATTTTAATATTGATGCTACAGCTTTATAAAGTAACTCCCTATGTGGTTATTTTATTGAATAATGATAAGCATGTTCTCTGCCCTAGATACCATCTCTGATAAAATATAGCCTGGGGTTTTGGGTTCTGAGGTTTTTTCCTCCCTTCCTCTGCTTGAATATCCTTTACAAAATTATACTACAAGTAACTTATGTTATTATTTTGCATTTGACACATACGTTTCCCCACTGACCTGCTTAAGTCAAACACAATCATAAATCTCATCGTGGAGGTTTAAAGTACTTTTCTTCACTGTTATTACTATTCAACGTCTCTTGGGTCTGTGTCTCTTCTATTACTCCAACATAGAATGAAACAAACACATTTACTTAAGTTAGGTTTCATCCTATCGTTGTCCCCAGATGAGAAAGAATGTAGAGCTGCAACCTACAGTTCCCTCCCTTTTATCTTTAAGTTCAAACTGTCAGAAGTCATCCTGAGATCCTGCAATGGTCTCACAAAAGTTATGAATTCATTTCGGACTATGCGCTTTTAACAATATCCATCCGTAATCCAAGCATTCTTATCTTTCCTCTCAAACTTCTTGTCCTCATTTAGATGTTTACATTTACTCAGAAACCTATTATTGATCTTGTACCTTGAAAGTCTAAATTTTTAATGTTCTCCCAATCCCTAAATCCTGCAATTATGTTGATAAAAAGATGAATTGCCAGTGGTCAATATAAGTATTTTATATCTACCCAGTGGCAAAAATCATTAATTTAATAACATAGATAAATTACTGTGTATTCCATATACCCCGGAACTTGTCGTTGAGTCCTATTTTCAAAATAATAACCTTTGAAATTTAATTCCTATTCCATCTTAATTTAAGAAACATGATATTTTTCTCTTAGTTAAAGAATAAACAACTGGACTGAAAAATAAATATCATTCTACCTGTTTATGTTTTATACATTATTGTTTAGACATAAAGCTTCCATACTCTTCAGAACAAAAAATACTTAATTTGTTTTGAAATGAAGTTGATATTGTCATCCTAATAAGATTTAAATACTTTATCCTCTGTTAATGCTCTCTTCAAAGTGCAAAGCCTTTTATAAGAAGAAACCAAATTAATCTTAAATGGACATTGAATACTATGAAAATAGAAATATGCATAATTCATTTCTTATGAATTTAGACCACAACATGTACACCACATAAGATATGCTGAAGAAAAGCTTATTATTGAAAAGAAATTCAAACTCAGAACATACCAATTGGTTGTCCATTGCCAAATTGTCAGGTCTAAAAAAGTACATACAAGTCACATTATATATATACACATATACATATACATATATAGATCTGTATTGAGAAGGTAGTATTTAAGAATATATATGTATATATGTATATATATACATGTGTACATATATATATATATGCAATATGGAGTTAGGAAAAAGGAGGCAATAACTTGAAGGAGAATGGGGAGGAGCATATGGGAGGTTTGATGGGAAGAAAAAGAAGAGAAAACGTAATTATATGATAATCTCTATAATGAAATAAAATAAAATTAAAGTGTGAGTGGTCAAACCACATTATATTCTACTGTAAAATATTATTCAATCTCAATATAGAATCAATCTGACTTGATTTTCCTTTCAGGGTATTTGGGTGCCTGAAGGTGAAACAGTGAAAATCCCCGTGGCCATTAAGATCCTCAATGAGACAACTGGCCCCAAAGCCAATGTGGAGTTCATGGATGTAAGTACACAAACCACAGTCATAGTTTTATTTATTGCTAAACATAAAATAATGAAAAGGTCAACCACCTTTCAAAGCTTCTTCTCTGAAAATGTTATAACCTCATACTTAGAATTTCAGGATCCCTTCACATCTTATTATACATTTCAAGTAATTCCTAGTTTGCAACTGTCTGCCATGACTGTACTCTTGGTTGTTAGGGAATATGGAAATATTTATAATTAAAATGTTGAATTTCCTTCTGTGAATTAAGCATGTTGTATTCCATTTTACTTATAATTTGGATTATAATCAGACAAACATGCATTTATTAAATACAGATACAACAGTGTTAAAAGTACTGGATGGTGACAGCAGCAAGTCATTTTTATAAGTCATTCTTTATAAACACTTATTTAGATAGTACATAGAAAGCCTAAAATATCATTGATTCACAAAGTCTGTAATATATTCCAAGCAGTGTGCTAAATAACTTACAAATATTTAATCTCACTTGGATGACAGACCAGACCAATCTAACTCAAGGTTAACCTGGGTTAGCCCGACTTTAGCCGAGTTTAGCCCAAGGTTAGCCCAGATTGTGGAGTTGAAAGATGATGCCAAGACGTTTTCAGTTCAGTCCGCCGAGCTTGACGGGAAATAATTTCTTACAAAAGCACAGAACAGTGAGGATTTGCCTATCTCGTCTTCAATGTGCCGACTCCTCAGTCTGCCCTTTCTGGTGGTTAATTAAGACAAAACTGTATATGAATGAGTCTGCCTGGGCTCCAAAAAGAATCCAATGAATAAGATAGTGAGAACATTTGATTTAAGAGCAGACCTTGCTCTCAGGAACACAAGTGTGAAGACAACAAGAACAGCATCTGGGGAGCCTGAAGCCACTTTGAAAAATTAATTGGGATTCTTTACTTCTTGTATTTATAATTTATTGAGCTAAAAATAAATCAAAATTAGTGTTTCCAGCCAGTTAGTCTTTCATATATTTCAACAGGAACCTATTTAAAACCTAAGTTCTCAAGCGATATTTACTCTTTTCAATTCAGAATCATCAAACAGGACTGTGATAAAAGCTTCAAAGACAGAATAATAAAAATGGGGATAAGGAATGAAAGTACTTGATGAGGTCAATCAGAGCTTGCAGATTTCCCCCAGTGAAAGTTGTCGATTGAGCTGTTCAGTTTTAGAGAGCAGGGTGGAATAACATTAGATGTCTAGCCTGCTGTTACTTTTTTCACATTGAACATAAGAGATCTTACTAGGGATTCTGGAATAGATCCATATACATTCTTTCTCTGTCTTTTAGCATAATGTCTTCAATAATAAGAATGATTTTGATTTTAAAGTGACCTTTACATGAAAGAGAATGCAAGAAGCATATGCACTTTTTTTCAAAACAGATTGCTATATATTCTTAGCCAGTTCCTTCTGAAAGTTCCTTTGTAGGTTTAAAGAAACTCAGTATATGACCTTGAGAACTTTGATAGCAATTCTAACCATCTTTTATGAGGCTATTACAGGTTAATTTGTTATTAGTTATTACATAGTAGGACTGAGGGTGATACAAGCATTTGCAGCTCCGGAAAATGGTGTCTGTGTGTATCAGTTGCTAAATAATTAAAATACCACCCTTCTTGCCTTACTAGCAACACTTATATAATAAATGTTGCTTATACAATAGCTAAATATTTTTCTGTGGGTTGTTAAAGGTTATTACACTCCATGCAGCTAAATGTCTGGCTCACATGTTACTATTTAGAATAGAAGACTTTTTCAATAGAGCCCTAATCATTCAGTATCACCCAGATCATAGTTATAAACTCAGGGAGGAAAATTTCAAATTAAATAGAAATTACAAGGAAAAATTACAGTAAATAAAAAGCAGAAGTTCATATATAAAACTGATAGGAGATCAAGCTTGGCCACCTTGAGCTACAACCAAAGCTGTAATTCACAAGAATGCTAATAATCTCTGCTGGAGGCTTGGACAGTCGTATTTCCATGGAAACAGTCTGGCAAAAGAGGGTTAAGAGGCTACAAAATAATCATGTAAAAAGAAGCTCTAAAAACCTCATCATGATTTCGAATGATTATTTGAAAGCTCCTAACCCCATTCATCCCCTCCCCTCCCCCTTGATCTGAAGCCTATTCCCATGGAAACAGGAACAGGAAGGGAGCTTGAAGACTTAGCTTTCCGTTGAATTTAAGATGAGCTTCTGATTGAGCCATGAAAGGAATCATTTTCCTAGGTGGGTGATGGATTTGGTAACTAACAGACTCAAAAAAAAATCTATTCCTTTTTAAAGGTAAAAATTAAGAATTTATTTTTTTTTAATATGGCTTTCCTCACTTTGGGTAGGTGCTAGAGAATTAACAGCTTGCTGGCTTTTTTAATAAGAAATATTTTCTTTCTTGGTGACTTGTTTTAAACTATTAGAGGAATAGCATCACATTGATGAAAATCATTTTAACAGGCAACATTGATGCTGAATGCAATTTCAGTATGTTATAACTTTCATGTAACTGAATGGCTACATTCTGTATCTTAATTTTTAGAATTTCCACACTGTTTGGAAAGCATTTTAAGTATTTATAACAGCTCAAATCAAAAGGGTAGGTCCATGAAGGCAAAACTGGTTGCAAGTTGAGCCAAAGGACAGATGAAATTACAAGCCATCCTGTAATAGTAAAAGTAGTATCTTTGCCGAATGTCTTAGTCTGAGTTCTTCCAGAAGCACAAGCTGCTCATGTAATAAATACTTGAGTAGAAGCAATTTAGGCTAGAGTTGAATGATTCATCCTTGGTAAAGTATGGAAATAAGACAAGAAAAATGCTACCTACCACAATGATGCCTGTAGCCCCTTTCCATTTAAGAAGCTACACAATCAACTGCTAATTGTCAACTGCTATTCAAGATTTGAGGGAGTTAAGCCCATCTTCTCCTAAACTGCTTTGGTTGACAGTTGCTGGGAGAATAGAGAACTAGAGTGCTTATGCCAGCTCCCACACCATTGACTAGTGGTTATGGACAGAGGGGTCTTAATATCGTCATGACTTACCTGTTCAGATAAAAAGGATACAATGACAAAGAGAACTGTATGAAGAGGCCTGCTTGTTCATCCAAGCTGCCCAGCTAGCTTAGCCCCAAAAAAAACACACAGAAACCACATTGATTAAATTACTGCTTGCCCCAATAGCTCTAGTTTCTTATTGGCTAACTCTTACATCTTAATTTAACCTATTTCTATTAATCTGTGCATCACCACGAGGTCGTGGCCTACCAGCAAAGTTCCAGCATGTCTGACTCTGGCAGTGGCTTCATAGCGTCTCTCCACCTCCACCTTCATCTTCCCAGCGTTCAGTACAGTTTTCCCCACCTACCTGAGTCCTGCCCTATCATAAAGCCAAGGCAGTTTCTTTATTCATTAATGATAATCACAGCACATAGAGGGGATTCCCACATCAGAAAACCATTAGGCAAAAGAAGTGCCTGACCACCAGGTGTTGTAGCAACATGCTAAAGTGTTCAGGAGCTTTTTTTTAAAATTTATTTATTTTTTATTAATTAATTAAAGATTTCTGTCTCTTCCCCACCACCGCCTCCCCTTTCCCTCCCCCTCCCCCAACCAAGTCCCCCTCCCTCGTCAGCCCAAAGTGCAATCAGGGTTCCCTGCCCTGTGGGAAGTCCAAGGACCACCCACCTCCATTCAGGTCTAGTAAGGTGAGCATCCAAACTGCCTAGGCTCCCACAAAACCAATAGGTGCAGTAGGATCAAAAACCCAGTGCCATTGTTCTTGAGGTCTCAGTAGTCCTCATTTTCTGCTATGTTCAGCGAGACCGGTTTTAACCCAGGCTTTTTCAGACGCAGGCCAGCTGGCCTTGGTGAGTTCCCGATAGAACATCCCCCTTGTCTCAGTGTATGGGTGCACCCCTCGCGGTCCTGAGTTCCTTGCTCGTGCTCTCTCTCCTTCTGCTCCTGATTTGGACCTTGAGATTTCTGTCTGGTGCTCCAATGTGGGTCTCTGTCTCTGTCTCCTCACAAAAATGAGATCCTCTGAAACTGTACTATGAATATCTTTTGTACACCAATGTCTGTGTGTATTTTTTTTTATATGTGCATGTGTTTTTTCATATATTATTAGATCTAAAAAAAAGCTAAAGCTTACAAAGAAACTGAAAACTACAAACACCTATTAAACATTAGCTTCCTTTACACTTATTCTGTTTATCTCTATAGCAGATTACACATTTTATAATGAGGATATGGACATGAATATTGAATATGTATTTATGTGTGTTTTAGTGGTTTTTAAACAAATGGCAAAAAACACTGCAGCTTAATAATCAAATCTCATCACCAACAACTAACACCTCTATTGATATCCAAGGACAAAGAAAAGACTCTCCTATTCTCTTTAAATTTTTACCACGAGCAGAAAGTAAATCAGGGCAGGCAGTATTTTATCAAATGTTTCACTAAAAGCAGCAGAAGGAGAATTTGGTCACAGGGCTGCTACTTAGCTTGCCTGAACATGTCTAATGGATTCATAATGACAATAATAACATGCTGCTATTGAATGGCCAGTGCATTCTTTATTCCCATAAAGAAAGATCACATTGAATGATATTAAGGAAATGACTAAAGGTCTACCTTCCTAAGAAGGATGCCTACATTAAGAGACACTTCGAATTCCTGTTTCAAGTAGCAGTTTCTCTTCGAAAATGCAAACTGCTAGGAGGTTTCTTTGTCATTTTTTATTATTGGTATTTTGGGTGGGGTTTTTTTTGTATTTTTAAAAAATACATCAAATTGGGTAGAAGATATATTTATCCACAAAGAGTCATGGAAAATGAGTCAGACTCTTGGTTTGTCTGAGTGTCCATCACTCTATTTTTCCCAGGACATTTAAAATCATTATCTGTTGAGATTGTTTTGAAATATCTTTGCAAAATTGTTTGCTTTATTTAAAAAAAATAAGCTGGGAATGGAAGAATTTGTATAATTATGCTAAATTCTAGGAATGGGTTTCTAACACTGGCTCAGAGCTTGTGTGAATCTACTTAACTCTAGGTCTGGCTTTCCCATGCCTCATTTACAATAGTTCATGGCCAGGTGATTTGAGGAAAGAGGTTTCTTGTGACCAGACTATATTAAGTAAATTGCATCATTTGTGTGTGTGGGGGGGAATCATTTTCTTTTTGCTGTGTCACAAGGACTTTTATCTTAGCCAACTGTCATATACTGAAGTAAAGTTCACATGACTTTTTGTTTATCCTTTCTGTGTTATATTTGTGATACTCAGGGTCTGGATGGGAGTAAATTCTTCCAACTCTAATTGTCCTCATTATGTGAGTGGACTGAGAAACCTATAATCTATTCATATTATTTAGCAACCTTGCAAAATGATGGAAATTTTTTTTGGCTGTTTTTTCACATTGCAAAATTTCCTTTGTGTGACTGACTACATATTGTCAATGATGAGTTTTAGATTATCCATCTCATTAACAATTTATTCTTAAAAATTCATGTTATTTAGTTCAGTTATATATGTTCATATAAATTTTTAATTTTTATATATTAATGCAATGTGAACATGTTAGAAGTAAACATTTCAGAAAATTTTAAAGCCCTATATTATAGGAATGATCTTCCAAAGTCAGTTAACAACTCTTATTGTCCTTAGGCAAAAATGTAATAATAAATAAAAATAATTAGTTAGGTCTAGAAATTTTCTTTATTCTGAAAATAAGATGATACCTTCACAAAGCAAATATATAACTGTATTTGAAGCAACGTTTCATCTTCCAATACTCTATTAAAAGTTAAAAAGAGAATCATTCTGGTGACTAAATAAACTGGTTCCCTTACAAGTTGACTTGTTCAGCAGAAATGTGCAGTCTATTTTATAGCCTATTCATTTCCTTTGCAGTTTCTTTCTATGTCTCGGTGGTCACAACTGCCACTTGGACTCACCTGTCTCTACACCCTTAAGAATCATGACCTCTCATTTAGACTGTCTTGCTTACATCTGTCTTCAAACTCCCTGTGTATTGAATCATGCTACCAATAGGCAAGCCTGAAAATAGTGAAACGCTCAGTGTCTGGATAAAGACCTCTTGTCAGTATAAATATTTGTCCCAGATTACCTTCCCAAATGATATCCATCTCATTTGTCTGCGAATGTGGCCTCATCCATGTCTTTGACATGGCTTCTTGAAACTGGAGGGACTGTGCAAATTTAATCCACCCCGAAGTTCTCTTTGTGCTGGGAGCTTGGAGTAGTGTTTGCTGATTCTAAGCCTCCTAACAGAAAGCACAAAACAGGAGCATGGTGAAGAAATGTCATTATTATTAGCTGATTTGTCTAAAAGATATTTTTCTACATTTTAGAGACTTGCATTTTTCTGCTTCTAAACCCTTTCTGTTCAAGCAAATTGATTTTTAATAATAATTCCCACTTTGGGTAATAAGTTTGACATACTATACTTGGATATTTTTCTTAACTTCATATTATTAATCCTTAATCTATTTTGATGAGTCATTTTAATTATGATTTTTGTATCCAAAGCATAAAAACAGATCCTAAGAAATGTCTCCTGCTTGACCATTCACCCTTTGTAAAGTACTAGGGTGTTCTCTGAAGGTTTTTTTTTTCTTGTGGACTAATAAAGGACTTTCCCCATGTGTCTAGGATGCTAGTGACTCACCCTGTTTCCGCTAGAGGACCTTGGCTAGCGATCCTCTCAAAGATTTCCAATATCCCCCTTATTTGTTTTAATAGGTTTCATTTTTACCACCTTGTTCCTAATTACTGGAATGATCTGCAGTAATTTTTGCATAATGCTTGTTCTCCCACTAAAATTTTACTTTTTCTCTTTGTTACCTTCTGTTTTGATAGCAATAAACACACAAAGATGAGTCCTGATAAAAATGAAAAAAAGTTGAATGTATTGTAGATTTTGACAAAAATAAATTGGAAAAATATAATTTATTATAGTCTCTATAACTCATTGCCAGTAACAGTTAACTGAATTCAGTAGCTCCCAAATCCTGAGCCTGAGAGATTGCCTTAAGGGGTACTGAATGGTTTGAAGCTACATAAAGAACTTGACAAGTTTTATATTCCAACTGGCTTATTTTATCTCTTGAATCACCCAAAAGGGACTCCCCAAATCCAAAGCAGGTTGTTCTTTGTAAATCTTAACATGTAACTTCAGACGCTTTTGTTCACAAAAACATTTCTTGAATTTGTGTAAATGAGAGGAAATGTCTCAAGAGCTCATAGTCTACTGTATCAGAATTTAAATTTGTTAACTACAAATCAGTCTATTGGATGTGTAATTTTCTGGCTCTCCCAACTCTATAACTTGGTGACTTTTATATCTGATTAAGAGGATTGTTACTGTCAAACAGAGAAGAGAGAGAATTACACTGATCATGTGCTATTTCTGAAACTAATCTGGACAGTATTTCATAATTATGATGACCTAGGGAGAAAAAGTCATTCAGTTTGACTGTAACGCCAGGAGACACCATTTGGAATAAATACTGTATGCTCATAAATAGCAACTGTAGAGTATGAGGAGAGAGTGCATTGTAGAGGGCTTGTCAAGCAATTCTGAAGACCTGAACTTGGCCCGCAGATCCCACATCAAGCCAATTTGGTAGCATACGTGTAATGGTAGTACTCTTAGGGTGGGGAGGGGGAAGGCAGGCAGATGAATGGTGCTTGCTGGTCTGACAGCCGGTCCCACTTAGCTGCTGCAGGCCAATGAAAGACTCTGCCTCTTAAAGTAAGGTGTAGGAAGCATGAAGAAAAATCCCTGAGGTTAACCTCTGGCATTGAAATTCAGGTACCTACTCACATGCATGTGTGCGCACTCGCACGCACGCGCGTGCACGCACACACACACACACACACACACACACACACACACACAGAAAGGATCAGGAGAGAAGGAGAGAAAAAGAGAGAGAGAAAGAAGCAAGAGAATGTTTGCTTACTGGGCCAAAAACAATTTTGGAATTATCACATACATACCGCACACTAACCGATGTGCCCCTGGAAATATCAAACCTTGTTAATGATCTGTTTATATATTCAAGAACATGAAATAATTTCAGGAAGAAAGGGTCATTTGCAAAAATTTTGGTATGTATCATATACCTAATTTTATCTTAGTTTTCATAGGGAAGCAATTTGGTCCTAGAAAGAATTATAATACTCTGTTACATGCAATGGCATACACATACATATACTAACAGCATATGTGTGTGTGTGTGTGTGTGCCAACCTACTGGAGTTTACTTTACTGTGATATGTAATAAATGATAACTGCAGTCTCTGTCACATTTTCTATAAATGCTCTTTTGCAAATCAAGATATAATGTAGTATTCATTGACGGTAATGACCATGTTGAGGTGTTGCTGTTACTGCAAAAGTGAATACTTAGCAAGTATGCCTTCAGCTTTTTGTTAAAATAGTTTTCTCAAAGTCATCAAAATAATTCTCTATTCTCATTCACATCAGTGTGGTATCTTGTCAGATGCATTGCTCTAGCCAGAGCACAGATTGCTACAATCCTAGCCAGTTGGCAGTGGGTTATGTTCACTTAGTTACATAGAATTTGTCAATAAAAGATTGATTTCATGTCTCTGAGAATGACCACCTTTAAAGATTGACCACAGTCTCTGAAGTATTCAGTTGAAGATCAAAATGTTATCTTGAAATTTTAATAGTTAGACTTTAACTTCACTTTCAGCAAAAGTAGTAAGTAAGCCTAGATCACATGTGAAGTGACTGCCATCTAAATAGTAGGCCAACAAGAACAAATTTCATATATTCCTGTTTGTATTTGAATTTCCCTACACAGTTTTAACTGTAAGACATAATCTTTATAATTAAGCTTTGTCAGAGACGTGAATCTTCCTTGGAAAGTCCTGCTGATGGCCTTGTCTGTCATCTCCGTCTAGCTTATTATTACTCCATGTGAAATTTTATGTAACTCACTCTTTTACAAAGATGAGAAAACCAATGTCTGTGTATTTTTTTAAAAATAAAAACTGTATTGACCTCACAGTATTCCCTAAATATTTCAGCTTCATCCCAGCCACTGCTCATATCATAGCTACCATCAACTTGTATTCCTTTCAGTTGTTCAAATGATAACTTAGACTACATACAGTATATAGGGTTATCTTATCCAGGAAGGAACAGACATCAAGATTTTTCTAAAGTATGTCTAAATGGCATTGTCATTCCCAGGAAGCCATCATTGAGGAGCCTGGCATGTGGCTTGCACCTACTGTTTACAGTTGAAACATATCAATGGTCATGCTAAGAATAGAAAAAAAGTATTTATGAAGCAGTAAAATTAGGAAACCCATTTTTCATAGAAGTTATCAATGGAGCCCCTTCACCTCAAAATGAAAAACCTCTGGGTACCTATAGCGAGCTTTGCTGCTGTAATTTTATCTAGGGTTTTGATCCACTTACAAATTTAATCTAACCTCCTTGAACTTAACTATTCCATTATCTGCTAGAAAATAATTAGAAGCTATAAGCAGAAGTCTGCATACATGCAGCTCCTTGGGAGTCCCTAAGCTCATTGAAGGGAAGAGTTTGACGGATATTGGTCAGCTGATATTGGCCCATCGCTAATAATAGCTGAAAATGCTGCTTAGCTAGGTGAGAAAGTTAACTTCAGGAAAATGAAAATGAAGCATTTGGGATTTATCTTTAAAGATGAGTTTCCCTTCTGTGCTTGTTTTCTGGAAGGGAAGTAGCCAAGGGAGCCAGTTAATTTTTTTTTCCTTTTTACATTTTTTCTTCTATTATTTTTGACAACTTATAATTAAGATCTATGGCCCATTTGACTTAGCTCTGTTGACTGTAATTTTCTCTTATCCTTACAATGAAATATAAGTAAATCAGAAACAGTTTTGTTATAGTCCATACAAATAATAAGCAAATCAGGGCAGTATATTAAAAATTTGTCATCTCTCTCCACCATGTGGAAAATTCACTATAGGAGGCAAACAAGCATATTAGGAAGAGTGCAGACACTACAAGTTTACTTATAAAATCAGAAAATTATTACTGCCATATATTTAAAACAGAGTCAGGGTTCTGTAAAATAAAACCATTTTGAATTGTAGAACATCCATTCATTTAGTGAATCAATCACTATACTCTGAGGAAAGAAAAGGTATTTCATTAGAGCGGCTTTAAAATACTGTGTTCCCTAGTTTTCACATAATGCTAGTTTCAAATGAGAGTAAATTTTATTCTATATTCCTCTTTTGTCTCATTTTCCATTAAATTTACAATTTATTGCTAGGGTATAAACATACTATTTTATCATTCTTTAATTGCAGGTATGTTATTTTTGCTTCCTTAGCGAGATTTTAAGTGCTGTTTGTTGACAGCTACTTAATATATTCTAATCTTCACAATAGCGGGCACTACGTAGTAAATCTTCAGGAAAGATTTATGTTTGGAAAAGTAAAATGTTTTTACTTCATTTATTCATATTTTATGAAGTGTCTGTTAGATGCACAGATCCTTGTTAAGTATGTAAACCAAAGGATTGCAAAGACAATTAGCATGACATACCTCGAACTTTAGTGAAGGTGAGTTTCAAATACAAACCCAGTGCTTCATCGGGATGGAACAAACGAATATGCCTGTCTACATGTGAATGAGCACATCTGTGTGTGTCAGCGACCTGAATATGTGGGTACACTGTGTGTGGAGGTGGGGGAGTAAGGACAAAATGATTCTCCATTTTATTTATTGAGACAGGGTCTCTGGTCTCTCTCTCTCTCTCTCTCTCTCTCTCTCTCTCTCTCTCTCTCTCTCTCTCTCTCTCTCTCCTGTATCTGGCCAAATCTAGCTAGTCTGGCATCACAGTTTGCTCTTTAAATCCTTGCCTCAGCCTCTCAAATGCCAGGACTTTAGGCAGCTGCCACATCTTCTGGCTTCTTGTGTGAGTTCAGGATCCCAAGCTCTGTCCTCACACCTGTGTAAGCAGCGTCTTGGAAACTGTGTCATCGCCTCAGTCCCATTGCAAAGATCTTAATGATTTTGTTGCCTCATTTTCTTCATAATTATCTTTTATAACAATGATAACTTTGATCTATATTCCTTAGACCTGTAGGTAGTATCGAGCTTATTAGGGAATAATCAAGTTTTTGCTTAGCATTCTAATTGTCATTGAAAATAACTGCTTATAGGGGAAGAATGGTGGTTTGCAAAAGCATTAATTTATATCTTTTCAATTTAACTATAGGCTCTTGCTACTTCTGCACATCTTTAGTAATTTTCTGTGTAGCACATTTTTACTTATGTGCTTCGAGAGTATGTGCAACTGTTAAGGAAATAGCATTGCTGTTTACAAATGGGAATTGAAATATTTATAAGCAGTTCAGATGCAGTTTTGCAGGCAGAATTTTCTAACTGAAATGTAGCAATGGATTTTCCAAAGGAGGTATACCATCTTTGTGCAGCTTCGGATGTGAATAAAATTGTTAGTTTAGATTATCACTCTGTTATTTAATGCTTCATCCATTGTCCAGAGATATTCACCCACCATATGTGGCTAAAATTTAATTAATTCCATTCAACATCTTATTGACATCTATAGGAGTTTTTCATAATGAATATTTTTTTCTATTTGAATATTTTAATGATAACATTTTAAGTATATGATTTAAAGTCTTTTGTTTAATATAGGTACTGAATTGGGAGTGTAGTTTAGGTATCTTAGTCTAAATTCTATGTCTACAACCTATATTCTAGAAGACCATTGGGGAATACATCTCAGTTTGAAATATTAAAATCACAGGAAGTCACTGGCCTACCTAATGCTCTTACAATGAAAAGTAAGTTTTATATTTTATGTTTTATAGGAATATAAAATACTGTTCTTCTAATTCTGATACATCTTATTATATACTATGTATATAACATTTTGAATAATACAATCTTATTTTTTATTCCTATGAAAATATATATCAAATCTATGGAATTGCATGGAAAAACATGTATTCATTCTCCATTTATAATTCCATTTGAGTCAGGTTCCCATCAGAATGGTACACTGTCAAACAAGGCATAAAACTGAGAATGATAAAATCAGTTTCAATATTTGTACAGCTACTAAGAGAATATTAATTCTAGAATGAGGTTGATTGAGTTCAGATGGTGTCCTCTTTAGTTTTGTCAACATGAGACTATCTTAAGATCTCTGAGAGGAAAGCTTCAGTTGAGGAATTTCCTAGAGCAGGCTGTATAAGGGTTAAGAACTGATGAAGTGTAGCACAGTACACTGTGCATGTAATCAGTGCCTGGGCAGGTGGTCCTGAGCTGTGCTGGGAAGCTAGCTGAGCCCAAACCTGAGTGAGCTGGAAAGAACCAGTAAGCAGTGTTCCTGCATGGCTTCTTCTCCAACCTCCTATCTGATTTCCTTCCCTTACAGCCTGCACTGAAGGTCTTAACATGGAAATGTAAGCCCAATAAACTTCTTCCTTCCCTAAGCTCCTTTTGGTCAGCACATTTTATCAGATGAACACAAAGAAGACAAGAACATGAGGTTAAGAGCATAGACAAACAGTGGTGGTGCAAGCCTTAAATCCCAGCACTCCGTGAGTTTGATGCCTTCCTGGTCTACAAAGCAGGTCCCAAGCCAGCCAGGATTGTTATACAGAGAAACCTTTTCTCAGAAAGAAAAAAAAAAAAAACTGCTGCTGGTCACATTTTGCATGAAAGACCTTCTAACATCCCTGTTCCCTTGCCTCCGAATATTCTTCCATCATCTTCCCAGAATTCAAAAATGCATCATTTTCTAGGAATAGTGAATGTGATATTCAAACTAGTCCCCTAACCCAATTAATACATACCTCATTATAAGGTTTGCACACATGTTCATTTTAACTCAATAAGTTGTTTCTTAACTTTGATTAACCTTAACTTCTTAAAATGAATCAGAGAAACAAAGAGAGAAACAGTTTCGCTTTGCCTGTTCACTGTGATCCAGGTGTGTTGAAGGAGTTTACTTCCAGTCAGTATGCTGATATAGCAACAAAGACCATGTAGCTTTTAAAGTGTAAAGTAGCAGAGATACTTGCATATTTAATGCCAACTTTGCACAGTAAGAAAATGAAATCCTCTGCTTAGGAACTTCCTATAATTTTGGAATTTTCTCAGCAAGTCTCTTTTTACATTAGCAATTCAAATAGTTACAACATTCTTCCATTTTGAAGGCTAATATACTTGCCAGATTGTTATAATATGGATAGAAAAAGGAGGCTCTTACTGTATTTCTGCTAATAACTCAAGACATTTTCACCACCTTAAATGAAATGCAGTCCAGACAAAACAATGTTAGCTCAAGGCTAATAGTCAGCCAATCAAAATGTGATGAAAGACAGTTTTGGTATTTAAGTCACCCAAGCACTCTGTTTAAAGATATGTATTTGCCAACTATGACAGTTTCTGCACCATGGTTCTATGTTATTCACCATTGTTCTGGTCATGAGATATTACATTACAAGTTCTTACGTAATGAAGTGAAGACTGTATGTAAATACTGGTGCACCTAAATGGTTTGACTTACAAATCAGCATTGGATCATCAAGTTTTCATAAATGGTGAGCACTGAACGATTACTGAGAGATATTTATCATTTGTGTTTGTCCTACTCAAGCGAGTAAATTCAGGAATTCACATTTATAAAATACAGGGCATCCGCATGATTTTAAGGTGACATTTTTCTGGAAGTAAGAACAAAGTATCATCGTTTTAAGAGAAATGCAAAACAAAACAAAGAACAGCTAGAAACTCAATTAGGAAATGGGAGACATCCCATAACCCTCTATGCTTGAATAAGCTGTCTCTCAAATTCTGTTTCTCTCAGGGTGTTGATTGCTACGATAACACCTTACAGAAAGTAATAATATATTTACATCCCATCACTGATAAGTGGCATTTTTAATTTGCCTTTGCAACATCAACTGACCTTATATATTAAACCACAGGCTTGTTCTACAGTGTGCCAAAATTAAAATATACAATTTCATAAAGTGATGTAAAGTTTCACAGTGTAGAATTTATTTAAAAAATGAGGCTCTTCAAAGCTGAATTAAAAAAAGACTAAATGCATTCTTAAATAATTTAAAGAAATCAGAGGATCCATATGATCGGAATATATCTGTGCCTCATATGGAACCTGGAATTAGAACATATCTGGCTCAGTAGAGGTCTGTCACTTTAGTATCTGTCCGTCCAGTATAAAGAGCCCCACTCACCTTTAACTAGAGAGCAGGGATTGAAAGAAAGGCTCTCTAGCCTATGCTTCAATTAGGCCAATTCCTATGCCAAATAAAACATACTGTCCTATTTTTAAAAAGTGGATACTAGTAACCCAGCAATTTTTAAATGATTTTCATCAGGCAGATCAAGAGAGGAACTATTAAAATCATTTCTGATCCAGGCAAAAAGTCAGACTGTTTGATTTTTTTTTATCATAAGCTGGACGACTTTGTCTTGACTTTTCTATCCTCCCACTTGTTTTCCTTTATTTTTTAACTATCAAAGTTTAATTTTAATATTTTAATACTCACAAGGTATTAATTAAGCATTAATATTTGTAAATAGATGTCCATACATTTTAATGGCACATTGAAGAATCACTAGTGTTTTGGATTTGTTTGTTTGGCTTTCTTAGTTTTATTGTTGTTATTTGTTTTGTATTTACTTATTGCTAGCTATAGCAAGGTACAGCATCAAATTGATCCTCACTATGTCCCTGTGTGGCAACAAGAGTAGTCTATGTGCAGGTGAGGCACAGAATTAACAAAATAGAATTTATTGTATGAAAAAGAAAAGCCAAGTTTGTCATTGCTAATCCTTTAAAAATTATTTTCCATGTTTTGCAATGAAAAGTTTTATTGCAGTTCCCCCTTGTTTTATCAGGGTGGTGTGTAAATTTATTTTATAAGTATATAAATTTATACTCACTCAACATATATGAAATAGGTAGTACTATAGAGTTATATTATTGTTTTAAGAGCCTATTGCTCCTGAGTTTCATTCTGAGGCTTGCTTCCTAGATATCACTTCCTCAGCTGACATTTTTGATATTGATCTTTAAGTTTCTGGAGTTTTCCTGACTTTGTGATTTCTGATTCATTGATTTTAATTTTAACAAACTATTCAAAATTAAAATGTAACATTGGTTTGTTTCCTTACCTTTTCACTTATATTCTATATAAAATATTTGTATCATACATTAAATCTGTATGACAACTTGCTCAAGTTATTGCTGTGTAAGTATTGGTCAGTGAAGATAACTATTGCATTAGAAATTTGTTTCTTTGTTCTATATAACTCACATTTGCTCTTCTAAATTGTACTTCAGAAATTTCTTTCGTTAGATATTTCAGGAAATCTGTCAGTTACTCTTTTACCTTGGAGACTTGTCACCTTAAGAATTCCACCCTGTGCTATATAACTGGAGACTAAGTTGGAAATCCACCTATGACTTTAGAATCCTACCTTGTTTGTTATGAGAACTGGGACTTGCCTCTCAATTGATTCAATCCTTTGGTTCCTGGATACCTTTTTTTCCTATTTCTTGTTTAGGTTTTTGTCTTAGTTCAAGTATACCTGTGATCACAATGGTCCAGTCAAGAGAAAGGAACCACATTCTGTGTTAAGTAGGTGAAGTTTAATATGAAAAATTATCAAATATGCCATTAGAGTAAACTAGAAGATAGATGAGAGCTTTATTCTCTACCAAGGACTGAGGGAAGATGAATCACAAAGGATGGATGTTATAAGGTTCAGACTCTCTTTGAGATGTGGAATTGGTAGCAGAGGAGTTTGTTGGCTTAGCCGGAGGGTGTGGAGTTGCTAAGCACCTAATAAGCAGCTCATTGCTGGCTGGGGTCCTGATATCAGCACTGGGTGCTCAGGGTACTGCAAGCATAGGAATGCTGTTAGAAGTCTAATTGGAGTTCAAGTGCGCAACTGAAAGCAATTATTTGAGCATGTCTTTAGAGAGTCCCAGGCATATGTACCAAATAGACTCTTATTTTCTCTTGGAAGGGCTTTAGCATGTTGAGGCTTAAAGATCGTGGATGATCTTGTCCTGAGCGTATGGTAGGTAGGCTGCACTACATGTCTTCACATCCACACTGTGAAGACTCCACATTCCCAGTGCCTGTAGAAAACCTCTTCCTCACCTAGTGTCTATGCAGATCCCTCTACGTAAAAGAGGAACATAATGTTCCTGCTAAAGGAGAAATACCCTCCATGGTCACCTACCTTTTCATAGCAGAATCTACCCATTGTCTACTGGCAAATTTAGATACCTAACTATCAAATCTTTTATAAATGCCTCAAGTCATTTGGGTCACTATTGCTTACTTTAAAAATAAAATAAAAAATAAAACCTTTTTATAGTTAATGTCATCCCACTCAATCCAAGCATTCCTGGCATCCATAAATAAAGTGTTTATTTTGTTCAGTTTCTACATTTAAATTCAACTAGGACCATATGAAGATGGAGAGGACCAACTACATGGTACTATAAGCTAACAGGCAACAACAGATTAGCGTAGTTGGATCTTAATGAGATTTAAATGATTCTTATTGTTCCTGGATCCATCTTCAGTTTCAACTCCTTGGAACATCATCTTCAGTTTTATCTTCATATTTTCTCTTAAATCAAATGAGTCAGTAGACTTCTGACGTCTACTTGTCAGCAGTTGGCATTTTGCTTCTAGTTTCATTTTAGCTACTTCTTCCATTGTCTTGTAATTCATTGATTCTTTGGTTTGGTTTTAGGGAAAGAATCGTATTGTGTAGCCTTGGCTGACTAAGTGTGATCCTCCTGCCTCTGCATCCCAGGAGCAGGAATTCCAGGAATAGACCACAGTGCCTAGCTGCCATATTTTGTCAATCATTATTCCATCGCCATCATGTTTATCTTTTTAAATATATTTTCACTAACATTTTACTGAGATTTAGGGAAGGAATGGAGAAAATCTTTATGTGTAGCCTATAGGAAATTTAAATTTTAAAAACATCCTGTAATTCCTTCATACCCTGTCTTTCTCCTATTGAATTTATGAAAGCAAATTGAAAGATGTGTGTCCTCAAATTTTAACAAAATAAAATTCTTACAGTATTGGAGAAAGCATTCCCTATAAGGAATAGCATCAGACTTTGGCAAACAGTAAATTCATGCTTATTGGACACTATAGAGATCTTACACTTAAAATCATGTCCTCTCACCAAATCAAGATGGGCCAGGAGTATCTGTTGAGCTATAGTAGTCTGTTGTTCTGTGTGAAGAATTCACCAACAGCAGAACTATCTCAGAAAAATACTGAAACAATCTATGTCTAAATTATCTTGTTTCACTTCAATATAAGAAAAGTTTAAAATGATTCAATCTAAATTGCCTGAGGTGGTGATTGGCATAGCCAACACAATTGTCAAGATATTCCCAAATTTATTAGGCTTCCATCATTTTCATAGGATTATAAAGACAAAAGAATGGAAGAAGACATTTATCATCTCTATTCTGATTGGCATAATAATTTAAATGTTAACATAGTAGCTCTAATGTAACTTGAAATAAAAAGAAAAGAACAATAATTTTGGTTTTTGGAAGCTTAGTAATGGAAAAGATATATCCTCATACTGGGCTGAAGTTAACTGTCACAATTAGCACAGCTAGTCATGTTTTAATGTCAATATTAATTCCTTTGTAGGCACAAATAAAAAAAAGCCCAAGGCAAGGTTTCTTATCATTTTTACAGTTCAGAGATTCCTTTGAAATTCTCGATGAAAGCTGTAGACCGTTTTTGTTCAGAAAATATTCAGCCATGATTTCATCATTCTGAAGGTATGTGATACCTCTCAAGTGTAACACAGTTAAGAATAACTGACTTGGTCTTTTCTAAGCCCCAGTGTTATTCTGCTAAAGCAGTTCATAAGAAAGCAGAAGCAGAAAAGACACAGCCTGCTCAGGACTATTGTTAGACATTTAGGTATTCAAACAACGACAGTGGTTTAAGACTTCTGTACAAGTCTTTGTGTATTTGATCTTGTTTTCACTTACAATAATCTGTGCAATAGGTTTATAGAATTAAGAATTTGAAGGTTGGAGGGAGATTGTGAATGGGACAGGATGTAAGTCATAGAAAAGGAATCAAAACCATGACTTAACTTGAAAATGGCTCTTTCTGCCAAATTAGAGTACTAAATTGTTTACCATAATTGCTTAAAATAATAAAATGGTTATCAGAATATATTAAATGCATCACCACTAAATCTTTAAATAGAAGCAAGGAGTGCTGGAAACATAGCAGATTATTTTTTTTTTAATTCATGAGAATCCAAGATTAAGTAATGTAACTCCTGTAGTTTTGCTTCAGAGAACAGAATGATTATTAAAAGATACTGGAAATTCAGGAGACATGAGAGGAAAAGGCTAAGAGCTTATTCTTTAGCTAATCTTTAGACAGATTCTTCAGAAAGATTTGTGGACACTTCACATATTCTTGGGTAAAATAGGTTTGCCTTGGATATTTAAAACATATTCCATCTGAGAAGTTAAACCCTATGTCTCCTCTTAACCATCCTAATTACTCTTGTCACGTGCTCTGATTAGATGTCATGTTGCCCTTGGTCTGAACCCCTGACCCTCTCTCTTCTTCAAGCCAGTAAGCTGTTACAGCCTGACTTCCTTTCCTAACCCACAGCCAATAACTTCTGTTGGAGCTGATTTTTTTCCCACCATTATCTAGTCTGCTGTTTTGCCATGTTTACTTTTTGCAGGAGCACTCTAGTCAGGAGCTATCCAAGCCAACAAAAAAGAGAAAGAAGGAAAGAAAGAAAGAGAGAGAGAGAGAGAGAGAGAGAGAGAGAGAGAGAGAGAGAGAGAGAAAGAAAGAAAGAAAGAAAGAAAGAAAGAAAGAAAGAAAGAAAAGAAAGAAAGGCCCAATCACTGTTGGCACAACCCATCTTTGTATCAAAACTTCTATTATGCTGAGTCTTTTACAGCCATCCCAAGGATCTTTTCACGTCTCTAACCTAGTTTTAGCAAGCTCAACCTTTTCATTTTTTTCTCTAAAAGTATCTATGCTCTATACTTTGGTTATATTTTCCCCTCCTTCAACTCTTCTCAGACCTTCTCCATCTCTCTACCCAGCCAACTTTATCTTCTTTCTCTTTGAAAAAAAAAAGTCACAAGTCACAATAAATGGAAATCAAAATAAACACAAAACCAGTAGGACAAAACAGAAATAAAAAACACCCCCCCAAAAACACAACTAAATAAACAAAATATGTAGTTAATTTTGTGTTGGTCAACTATTCCAGGGAATGGGGTGATATACCCAGATGGAGGAACTGATATTTTTCTTTTGCTGGAAGATATCAATTGCAAATAACTCCTTGGTTAGAAGCAG
>NW_026067966.1:5967935-6021884 GCF_014885135.2 Alexandromys fortis
ATATTGTATACATAATAAATAAATAAATATTTAAAAAAAACTTATGCAGCACAGCCAAATTGGTTTCGTACAAGAATGCAAACTTCATTGACCATGAACACATTAATAAATGCGGAATACCAGCTTAATAGACATAAAGACAGAAATTACTTGGTTATCATGATAGTTTCAAAATTCACATGTTAATGATAAGAGCCTTGAACAAAATCAGGAATAGATGGTACATATGTCAACACAATAGGCTGTAGATGCCAAACATGACTAAATCTCACTAAATGATGAAGATCTCCCCTCCCTGGAAAGCCAGAATGAGCCAAAGGTACCTACAGTCTTCATTCTTGCTTAATAAAGTTATTACATCTTAAACAGTAAGATAAGAGAAATGTATAAGAGAGATAAAAAGTGGGAAGCTAAGCTATCCCTATGCACAGTGATTTGATTCTGTTCTTAGCTAGACTGTCAGGGTCCAGTGCCAGCACAAATCCTAAATTATTTCTCCAGAACCAGAGGAGAGGCATGGGATTAAAGACCCAACTCATATGGTTTTGTTGGGAGGGAGATTTTTAGTGATCCCTCATGAAATCCTGAGTTTAAATCCTGAAAATTTCTCTGTTTATTCTCCAAATTGCCTTATATACCAAAACATAATTCCCTGAGGGGGAAATTCATTAGCATTCTGTTTCCTAGGTAAACAAGGTAATGGTTGTGGTCATGTCTACATTTAACTGTGTCTGCTCTGTCACATCTGTAGGCCAGTTCTGTCGCATAGACTGAAATAGCATCTCAATTCAGGCATCCTCCAAATTACAAAGAAGGAGCAGAACCACATCCTGATCCTTTGTTAGGGATGGTGACCACCCTCTGTGTGACAGGTGCAAACTATTGCCTAAGATGTAGAAATATGGGCCTACAATCCACTCTTATTAATTTTAATAAAGCCTGTGTTTCTGTACTAGGACAGAAGATCATGCCTGCCTTAGGCAAAGACTTCTCCATTTAGCCAAATTAACCCATCTTTGGAACAAGCATTCCATTTTTGTAAGCTCCTGTTGTAGGCATCTGTGGAGAAGAAACTTTAAACCCGTTATTGACTGGTTATCTCTGTGAAGAAAAGAGATAAAGAGAGAGAGAGATACTTTTGGGCTCTGTGTTCGAGCCATACTTATTATTAGGATAAATTATAATGCTTTATGAATAATCATGCTCCTAAAGGCTCTAGTCTCCTTGTTAAAGGAAAAAGAATTACCTGAGTTAAAAATGTTTCTTCAGCTAGTTTAGAACACTTCTTAAATCTTTGACATTGTATCAAAATTTAAAATTCTTAACATATGCATTAAATCCCAAAATTTACAGGGTGTGTCATACTTTTCTCAACATTTTATAAGCAGTTACAAATATGATTAGGTCAGCACCATAATTCTCAGCAATGTTGGTCAATATCAACTTTTCTCAACATCTTATATGCAGTTACAAATATCATCAGGTCAGTATCAGTAAGAGTACAATGACATTGCTGTTATCAAATACCAGTTCTAATCTCTGAGCAGCCATTAAACCTTTAGGCCACGCTTGACTCCTCAAGAAGATTTTTGGATCTAAGAAATAAAAAATTTAAATCCACCTTGAGATTGCATCTCACTCCAGTCAGAAGACTATAGTGAATTTAAAAACATCAACAAATTCTACAGAGGATGTGGGGGAAGACAACTTTTATTCACAGTAGTTAGGAGCGTAAACTGGTGTGTTAGAGGAAGGCTGCTTGTTTTGCTCCCAGCAGCTTAGCCCTGAAATAATCACACAAAAATTGTATTACTTAAATCACTGCTTGGCCCATTAGCTCTAGCTTCCTATTGGCTAACTCTTACATTCTTACATATTAATTTAACCCATGTCTATTAATCTGTGTATCACCATGTGCCTGTTGCTTACCAACTAAAGTTCTGGTGTCTGTCTCCGGCAGGGCTACATGGTTTCTCTCTGACTCTGCCTCCTTTCTCCCAGCATGCCATTTAGTTATCCTGCCTACCTAAGTTCTGCCCTATCAACAGACCAAGGCAGTTTCTTTATTCATTAATGGTGATCACAGCATACAGAGGGAAATCCCACACCAATGGTGTAGCTACTAAGGAAAACAGTTCAGAGTTTTCATTAAAAAAAAATAGAATTACTATATAACCTAATCAAACTGTATCACTCCTGGCAAAATGATTCCACATGCATTGGCTCATCATGATTTTTACTGCTTTTTTTTTCACAATAACAGATAGAGTCAGCCTCCACATCCACTAACAGATAAATATATAATGAAAATATGGTATATATTCACAATGGAATCCAAAAAGGCATAAACCAAACTGACAATATGAAATTTACAAGAAAGTGGGTGGAAGTAAAAAACATATTTTAATGAAAGTAACCTACACTCAACCAGACAATTTAAAATAAAAGGAGTGGAGGCTGGGCAATGTAACTCAGTCCTACACCTCATGCCTAACATATACTCTGTTCAATCTCTAGTACTGAACAGCAAAATCCTACTCAAGTTACTGATTAACCTATAAAGAAAATGTAACATCGAAATTTCTGATTCTTCAAAGAATTTGTTTTCTTTGTATTATTAACTATGAATAAATTAATAGTAATTGGATTTGTTAATCAATTTTATTTAATTATAAAGAGTCAATATATGTGACCTTAAATAGCACATTTTCAAAGAATTGATTGATTTTCTACCCCTGTGGAAGGCTGTTTGGTTTTTGTCCAGGAATTCTATGGGAATTTGCAAGCTTGCCTTGTATCTAATCATTATAATCCTTTAATGAATCATTGTATTAATGTGGGATATAGCAATGGAAAAATGTTACTTTGTAAAGTAAAAATAAGCTTCATGACAACAAATAAGACACTGCCTTAACACTTTAGAGATTAAGTGTACATGATTCTGTGTGTAGGAGGCAGAGCCCTAGTATATTATAATAGGTTGATATTAGTATATATAATCATGTATAGATACATAAAACATTCATAAATGTATACATCAATATATTAAAATATTTATATACATACACATTTAAAATCAGGAAACAGTTTCTACTTTTTATATGTGAGGGTTAAGCATGAAGTATGTTTTCATGTTTCTTGAGCTTAGTAAGTACTTTTGATCTTTGTATGCCAATGTCCCAGATTGAAGATTCAACAGTATAGATGATGAACTGGACACTCCAAATTCTTTGTTTTGACCTTGTTCTGAGTCGGAATATATCACATGTCCTCAAGGATCCCCAATTTCTTTTAATATTATGATCTTTTATTGCACAGACATAAATCTTGGGATTTCATAAACATAAACTATGAGACCTAGGACTTTCCATATATGTTATTGAAGTGTTCATGCTAGTCCACTCTCATGATCTTCGTGAATATACTTACTTTAAATATATTATTGAATATTTGTTCCATGGATTCAAATTTGAAATACCAAATTTTATATACTCACTTGTGAAATAGCTAAACAACAATGCAAAGTGAAGCACCAAGGATTAGTCCCCAGGTGTATGAAAATCACTGCTTAATGGTGGTGAATTATGAAGTCAGGGAGCCAAAATGTTATTTTATTTGGGTGGTATGCCCTAATTTAATATGCAAGCTGTGCTTCTAAACCATATCAGTTTCTAATTGGATCTTCATTCAGGCAGTTCCGACATGCACAGCGGACATAGGGTTTTTTTTTTTTTTTGCAATTATGTTAAAAAATTAATGGAGAAAGAATAATATCTAGCACAGTATACCTCTCATAATACATAATTTTCAGTTCTTTCTAGTAAACTCAGAATTAAAAAAAATTGTGCTTCTGAGATAACTCTTTTAAAAGAAGTTCAAATTGACTTTTAATGTGTTTGAATTACACTATTAAACTAAACCAAAAAGGCAAAAGTCAAAACAATAATTTCTTTCTTCTGGTGCATGATTTAAAATCTAACCAAAAAAAGATAGAAAACATTGATAATTAATATAATTGAAAAGACATAACCTCTATAGCACTTTTATATTCTTTCTGTCAATTAATTACATTGTTTAGATGAATGCCATATCCACAAAAAGACTACTACTCTAGATTATTCTATTTCTTAAAAATCATAGATAAATGTATCCATTTGGGGCACTATTTTTCATCTTTACCTAAAATATATACTAGTAGGATAGCAAGAGGATTCTGTGGTAAGCACTTGCCACACAGGCAGATTTCTTAAGTCCAACCCCTAAAACCCAGGGTTAGTTAGGTCCTGCAGAAGGGGTGTTGTATCCAGAAGGCACTTCCCACTGCTCCTCCAACCCTCCGCACCTTCCATTCTTTCTTCCACCTCCTTTTCAAAGTTCCCTCAGCCTTGGCAGGGATTACTAAACATTTCCCAATCAGCACTGAGTATTCATAGTTACCCTTTTCCAGTGCTTTGGCTAAAATGATTATCTACACTGACTTCTGATCGCTCCAGAAGGAAGCTTCTCTCAACAAGGCTTAGAGCAGCTCAGGCCAATAGGTTTAGAGGAGAGTATGCCAACGTGATCATTAACAAAATAACAATAGGTGGTTGTAGCCTAGGTAATTGTGACCCTACCAGCCATAGACTTTAGACAAATTTACAGTTACCAGGCATTAATTCAGTCCTGTGAAGCAGGATTCAAGCCTAATCAGAAAGCAGTTTGTTAACTTGTACCAGTGTACAAGGGCACATCTTACCTGTCAGGTCAGTATTATAGCATGCAGGGTCCGACAGTAATTAAGGCCACTGATGGCTTTGTGTTCACTAATCCAATGCAGTTCTTTATTTGATGATTCTTCTAAAACAACATTTTAAAAGAGTTATATCAGAAGCAGAATATACGCAAGTTTTTTTTTTCCAAAGACATGTATATCGGCCAACTGTTAAATGAAGTATTTAAATATTTCCACCATATTTTCAAAGAGAAAATGTATTCAGCATGCAAAACTCTTTAATGTTAAAAATCTCCATAACTCCATACTGATGCTGTGGATATTCTGAAGCGTGCTGTTTCTCTAATCAAACTTCGAATTTGATTGCCTAGCTTACGCTTATAAACCACTGCAACTGGTAAGAGCCTTCACACACTGCCGTTCCCTGTGTTGCCTTTTAAATTTGTAAATAAATTTCAGGTTCTGCTGTTTTTGTACATACTTTAACACAGCTGTGGATTTTAATTCATATAAATTTTAATTAAAAATCTAAAAAACTAAGAATTTATTTTCTATAAGTGGTTTTTGCATACCACTTGAAGATTTGATGAATGATTACTCTGAATATATGAAACATTTGACTTTTCCTCTAGGTAATTTATGATAAATAATTTTGTTTCATCTGATCTAACAAACTGAAAAAAAATTCTTAAAAGTGGAAGCAACACAAACATTTTCCAATAACTTATTTTTAAAATTATTAAATCTTAAAGTGATCATATTTGTGTTCTTGTAACCATTTATTTTAGGTCAGTCTGATTTCTATAATTGTTTTATGATTTATTTATCTTTATTTTATGTGCATTTGTGTGAAGGTGTCAGATCCCCAAGAACTGGATTTTCAGACAGTTGTGAGCTGCCATGTGGGTGCTGGGAATTGAACCCAGGTCCTCTGGAAGAACAGTCATTGCTCTTAACTGCTGAGCCATTTCTACAGCCCTGTCAGTCTGGTTCTTTAAGGAAAGACAGAGCTTAGTTAAAAATTTTCCAGGGATTTCAGAAAGTCTGGAAGTTATAACTATAAAGGACCTAGACTAGCAAAGTAGAATTGCCTCAGTTTGTCACACACACACACACACACACACACGGCAGATGTAACAACATCAAAGCAGCAGCAATCAAGAGCGATCACATCTGAGAGAAACTCCTTCCCTTAGAAAGCTTTGTTCTTGAGCTGGAGAGATGGCTCAGAATTTAAGAACTTTTATTGTTCTTCAAGAGGACCCAGTTTCAATTCCCAGCTTCCACATAGCAGCTCACAACTGCCTATAACTCCAGTTTCAGAAAATCCTAAAGTCTCACACAGACATATAGGCAAATCATCAATACACATAAAATAAAAATAAATTAATTAAAAGAAATAAAGTTTTGCTCTGTACATGTACATGGTGCTTGGATATTAATAAAAGTAGTATCTTTTTTTTTTTTTGCCCTTTGAAGAACTGTGGAGAATAACAAATGAGCGGTTTTAGAATACCATGACTTCATTTTTAGGCTTGTATAGCATAATGGTCTAAGAACAGATATCATGCCGATAGTGAACATAGCAATATGTGAACAAATGAATAGGTCCAATTGGCCCATGACAACATGAGATTTAATGAGAAAAATAATTGAGTCCCAGAAATAATGTAAACGATGGAAAAACCACAACTAATAATGGGAGATAAAGGGAAGGGAAGATGCCCAAGAACCACATTTTACTCACACTAGAGGCAAATCATTTTCTACTGAAGAAAAGGAGATTTGGAGGGTGACATGCAGAAAGAATAGGAAAGCCTTTCTGTATAGTCCTGGAATTCACTCTGTAGACCAGGCTGGCTTTGAACTCATAGAGAGTCACCTGCTCTGCCTTCTGAGTTAAGATATGTGCCACCACTATCTGACCAAGAATAGGAAAGTTGTTATTTTCATATATAGATCAAGTTTTCTTCATCGTTATACAATATGACTCACATCTAGCTATCAGAAAACAACACATCTAGCCATCAGGAGAGTCAAACACAGATCTTCAAACACATTCAAAGTCCCTTGACAGTTCACTGTATGCAGTATCTCTGCTGAGATCCCATTTTCTCACTCATGGACAACAACTTCCCAAACAAAACTCTGGCTTCTGAACTGTAGTGGCTTGAAAGGAAACAGCCTCATAAAAAGGCACCATTAGAAGATGTGGCCTTATTGGAGGAAGTATGTCTCTATTGGTGGGTTTTGAGGTTTCAAATGTCCAAGCTAGGCCCAATGTTGCTTTCTCTTCCTGTTGCCTGCTGATCCAGATATTGAAAGCACCATGTTTGCCTGTATACCAACACACTTCCTGCCCCAATGATTAAACCTCTGAACTATAAGCCAGCCCCAATTAAATATTTTATTTATAGAATTTGCCATAGTCATGGTGTCTCTTCACAGCAATAGAAACCCTAAGAGATATATCTTTCCTTTATTATTTATTTTGGGAATTATTTTACCAGATCACATCAGTGTCTTGATCAAGAATTTTGCTTTGATCAGTATTTTCTTAGCAGACGTGTAAATTTTCGGATGATTTACCCTCTCACCCCTACCTTTACCAAGCCCTGAATCAGATACAACTTTACTCCCCTTTATGTTCCGTGTTCACTCAGGTAAATGTGCCCCATGGGAACTCTTCTATTTGTGTTCCCCAAGCATGCCACACTTCCCCACTTCCTTAATTTTAGAAGTGATCTCCAAGGTGGTGGACACATGCCAATTCTATACTAGATTCTTTTCTTATGTCAAATTATTGACATATATGTCCATGACTGGTAGAACCTGTGCATTGGGTAGTTTAAGTATTGATAAAGAGAATGACTTGCTTCTTATAATCCAAACAGAAGAAGATAGGTCAAGCTCTGGAAATAATTTATGAATCAGTGTCCTCAATGTGCCACCACTCAATTGTCACTCATTCCTTTCCCTTTTGATATTATCCTCATCTATACATAAATTTAGAGTTGTCTTCTCAACAATGACTATCTTTCTGTTCTTGAATTCATTATCAGTTAAAATACAGTTTGTCTCTTCAAGAGTAATTATAAAAAATTACATCAAATTATGTATTATAATTACAAATCATACAACCATCGAGTTGAATTTTAAGGACATCTACTGGGATATTACCTAAACAGGGTTAAAATACATGTCTTCTTAATTGTTATGCCTTTGTAGAGTACATTGAATAACTCTCAATCAATATCGGGGCAAAATAAATAAATAAACAAATAAATAAATAATTGCTGTTCCTCATGAATATTACTAAACTTTATATTTAGTAATAAGGTAACATAATACATTAATAGGGTTTGAAAGCTAAATGAAGTTGGTGTTGATAAATAGAATGGCCATGATTATATCTTTGTAAGGGCAAAGAATATAGAAGCACAAGATCATATTCTTTCTTTTTATTCTTTAATGATGATTGTTATTTATACACACGAATGCCTATATATTCATATGTACTCATATATATATGTATGTATATATATACATATATATACAAGCTGCTTGGTCTATTTAGTGATATCATAAGTTTATGTACTTCGGGATGACCATGTGTGCTTGGATGATCTACCAGGAGGTTCATCCTTGAGGAAAACTGATTCTCTCTCTTTTAGCTCCCATTAATTTTCTGTGGCTCTTCATCTCCAGATGGGGCCTTGTGAGATTTCTTCTATTCCCCATTGATATGTCAAGTGTTGGTGTCATTGTGTGTGGCTTGATTAAGCAACCACATCTTTGCAATTTCATGGGAGCAGTTTCCTTGTTCTAAAAAAAGATACAATCTTTCAGCAGACACCCTTGTCTTTTTTAAAAAAAAAAAATTCAACCATGTTTTTGTGATGTTCCCTGAACCTTGTGGTGTGTAGATATATGAATTTGGGGACCATGAAGTAGATGTTCTTTGTATTTTAAGTAGTTGTGAATTTCTGTGAAGTTCTTTGATGCAAACATAAGTTTCTTTGATGAGGAAGATAGTGAGCAATATGCTATCTGTAAATATATTTCTAGGATTCAGTTGAGAATTATCCTGCGTTAGTGAAATGGCAGTTAAAGGTTCTCCTCTAGGGCCTATTACTTTGTCAGTCATGAGCAGCTTGCTGGATTTTTAGTATCAGTATGAATTCCTTCCTCTTGTGTGGTCCTTGAGTCCAAATAGGTGCTGATTGTTTAATCCCAAAACATAAATGTAACTGTTGTACCTTGGGTCTGTCTTAGTGTGCTGGGGATTGTTTCTAGTCTTTACAGCTGTGTAGGACTATTGATTGCTTTTCTCACTCGTAAATTGGCATAACATCTTTAGGTACTATGAAAGATAATCTTTAGAAAGAAAGCTTTTAGGTCAGATCCAGCTTGCTTCCTAAGTCCTGTGTCTGAAGTATGTGGCAGAAGATAGCATTTTCTAAGAGGTAGAAGACAGGCAGTTTTTATGTTATTGGTTAATTTTCAATGGTTCTTTTCAAGTATCCAATCAAATTTGGAAGCTCATGCAGAGGTTCATTTCAAAGAGAATCTCTTTTCACAGATTTCCACTTCCACTTTTCTTAAACACTCAGTGTGTGCCTGTTGCCTAGACAGAGACATATGTCCTTTTGACTCCTAGCCCTCTAATGGAAAGACACTAGCAGTAGGGGTCTTTTCTTGTACCATATATTGTCTTTCATGTTTATTATGACTGTTATTGTATGAGTGGGTGGTAATATTGTTTACTGTTACTATATTGAACACATAAAAGAAACACATACAATCACAGCTTTGTGTTCATTATAACTGCCTCTGATTGATACCCTTGATAACAAAAACAGTGTTAAATATTAAAGTAATACTAGCATGAATATTTAATATAAGAACATGCATACAAATCATGGATTCAAATTTAATACAACTAATGCAAATAATTAATTTCACTATAAAATTAAAGGAGATGAAATAAATAGCTGGTAGGACAAAATATTTCTATTTATGAATTATTCCATATGAATATGATACTAGTAAATAAACTGTTGAAGACTTAATTAAAGCCACTTATTCTTTTATCTTGAATATTTACTAGAGGTATATTTGAATGTCTCATTTAAAGTACAGTTAGGATTTCCTTAAATTTATTTAGCTATTTGTTGCTGCATGTCTTTAATATAAATGTCACTAATTAACTGAAACTATTCCTGCAGATTAAAAATTGTAGATATTTTACTTTGATAGAGAGACTGTAGGGGAAAATAATATAGCATATGAATTCTCTAAAGTAGATACAAAGTCCTAAGTGATCAGGTAAAATTATGAAAATTAAAGATTCCAGTCAAAGTCAAATTTAATTTTGAATATTATTGATCATTCCAATCAATTTTCTCTTTGTAACAATAAGAAGAGTAAAGTGTGGGTTGTCACATGCCCCTTCTACAAAGGTTTTTTACATTTTATTATAGGAGGACTTATTTCAAGTAACTGAATACAAATTGTGCTCACCTTATTCATCACAAAAAGAGGGCAGTGCCTACTAGAACGTCATTGTATAAGGACTGCATTAGTCTGCTCATCTCTCATGATCATTCCTCCAAGGGCACAACAATAAACTCAGAGTCCACAAATCTACCAATTTCCCTCTATGACTGCAATACCTACCAATATATAATGGAAAAACATGTTGGATATTTGTGAAATGAGAAGTAAATTCAAATCCCACCTTGGCTACCAGTGAAGTCAGGATCCTGGTGAATGCTTTTACATGTTAAATGTGTCACATTGTTAATACACAACCCTACTGCAGACCATGATAAACTCTGGAACTCAGCGTTTTCCTGGATACATTGGATAGCATTGTTCCAGGCAAAAGTCAGTAAGTAGATACTGTTGGTACCTCACAGAATTTCCTAATGTATGGCTTTAGAACCACAGGGAAGTTTATTAAGGAGTATAAAACTCTCAAAGACTAAATACAGATTTGTCTAATGTGTTATATAATTTTTATTTTATGAGCATCATGGGTAGACCTATATGGTGGTTCTGTTGAACTTGTCCATATTGGGTTTCATGGTCTAAAATGAAGAGGACAATTGACCCACCAGGTGTCTTCCTCAAGAGGGCACCAGATCTCATTACAGATGGTTGTGAGCCACCAAGTGGTTGCTAGGAATTGAAATAAGGACCTTTGGGAGAGCAGGCAGTGCTCTTGTGTAGAACTATTTACCCAACCCATAAAAAAATCATTTTTGTATAAAGAAAATTGTTAAATGCTACTGGCATTACTCAGATGTTAATTTTTATTCATTCCTCCCTGGTAATAGAATCCATAGCTTGGAAAGTTGTTTCTGGTTTAGTAAGTTTAGTTAAGTGTTTTTGTTCTTTTAGCATGCAGCAGAGCTGGGCATAAGATCCATACTGTTGCTCACTCACCTTGTTCTCCATTTATCTTGAGATGTTACCAGTGAGAGTCTGGGTTCCTTCTATAGTGTGACTAGATTTAATCAGCAAGTCATGAAGTGTCTGTGCCCTGAGTACAAGATCCTATGACTGTCTCTTGAACTTTATTATCTTCTTTAACTTCTGTCGGTATTGACTATTGTTGTCACAACTACAGTTCTTTAGAAAAAAAAATCTGTGCTCTTGAATTTTCTTTTAAGTCCAAAAGCTGCTGTTGGCTGGCTCCCCACTTTCCTTGATTGTTTAAGGTTGGAATAGAAAGAGATATTGCTAGCTCTCCCTGGGCCTAAATAGCCCTAACGTACTGACAAGAAAATTGTGTGTGGAAGGTTTTTAGAGTTTCTCTGTCTGCATTTGTAACAACCCTGCATGGCTTTGAAAGATCAAGAGACCATTCACCTCAATAGCTTCAGATTCTTCCAGATGCTCAGCAAGGCCTCTGCTGCTTAATCGATCCCACTCCCTTAACTGTGGTTGGCTTAATAAAACACTGCAATTGGAGCTAAAATTGGAAGTGTCCACTGTGCACTGTGATAAGTTATTTGCCTATATCATTTAGCTAGTGTATATCCTATGCTAATTACTAAGTGATTAAATGTGTCTGCATCGTTTAGATTAGACTCTGAGTACAACCATGTTAAACAAGATTCATTAGGAATGCCTCTTTTAAAAGTATGTATAAAATCGAGGCAATAGCACATAGCCTCACTTTTTCTTCCAAGATCAGTCTTATTTACCTGAACTACGGAGAACAATTTTCATTCCTCCAGAAGTTCCGAAGTAAAGGAAACAGCAACTGCATTAACATCATGAGTTACAAATTACCACAAACACAAAGGTTTCAAAAGTAATACTGATGTTTATCTTAGTTCTGTAGACTAGGCTGCAGGCATGAGGGTGGTAGTTGGGACTACTCACATTCCTAAAGCTCTGCTTCCATTGGCTTCTTGGTTCCTCTGGGTTTGGGTAGCAGAAGGTATTCTATGACTTATGATTGCATCACTCCAACTGTTTGCTTTTCTTCAATTTGTCTTCTGCTTCTGTAGTCTCCTATTCTTAGTCTTATCTATGGATATTTGTGGTAATTTTGGAATCTACCTGTAAAATGAGATGATCTCATTAATGTAAAAAATCCTTATAGTCTCACTTCCACACACCATTTTTCCAAATAAGCTGATATTCACAGATTCCTAAGATTATGAAGTCAAAACCTTTTTCATAAAAGCTGATGAAACTATCTGCCATAGAAATAGATGAATTTTGATCACATAAAGGTATATATTTGCACTCAGTGCCCTAATTTCTCTTTTACAAACAAGTGCTGTTAAACAAAGATATTTGTGTAATATGACTATTAGAAGAATCCCAGCATACACACATTGTATATAGTAAGGTGAAAAGATAAAAAAAAATATATTCAAGGCTTCTTTTAAAAACATACATGGGAATGCTTAACATACATGAATAATATTTGTTAAAGTACTCAAAGACTATGACATCGCAGGCAGGCCTGCATGAGTAAGGGAAAGATTGCCCTATTGACAATCTTTTATTTTAGCTAGAGAATTGCCTTCATTGTCTTATTTCTTCAACTTGGATTGCTATTTTTCATTGGCTGAACAAAAATGAAAGGCAGAAAACATTGGAGACAGTTGTCATCCATTTAGGTCAATCTTTTGGAACACATGGAAAGACAGGAAAGAGTAGAGATGGAGTCAGACGGACAAAGGATGTATAGAGAACATTCAGAACATTGTGTCAGAGCATGGAGAATAGCTTAAACACCATTCTGATGTTTATTACAACTTTAACCCTATTGAATATGACTCTACCAGTAGTTATTCAATTCCTAGACTATTAAGATTATCTGCGTAATGTTTTAAGAACAGTCAAAGTTATTTGGGAGGAGGTAGTACATAAACAACAGACTGGTTTTCAAAACCAAAGAAACAAAATAACAATCTTTACAATAGGACAGCCTTGTCTACAAGAGCTAGTTCCAGGAAAGGACAGAGAAAACCTGTCTCAAAAAACAAAACAAAACAATCCCACCCAAAAAAACAAAAACATAATAGTGATGTGAGCCTGAACTCAAGCAGCAATCAAAATAAAAGTGCTTGGGAGGATGTGGATTCCAGATGTATGTGAACAAAATATATTACAGATAGAGGAGAATGGGAATAATAAAATTTGAATTCAAAATGCAAATTTTTGAAGCTAGTGGCAAAATATCAATATAAGATAGTAAAGAAAGAGGAATTAAAAATATTTCTGCCATTTACAAAATGAGTACAGCACTTCAAGCAAGCTTTATGTGCAAATAACTTACTTTAGCCTTACGTTTGATGTCCAGTAACATCAATGCCAAGATGAACAGTTATATAAGTGGATTTTTGAGATGTTCTAACTAGAGAAGGAGGGATACTAAGGATTCTCTTTATTTATTTATCCATTTATACCATGTCTTTATTGTAAGTCATGTATGGTAAAAGTATCTCCTAAGAAAACAAGGAAAAATATTAGATAATATTACTGCTTTCAAGAAACAATAGGCAATTATAAACATTGACAGAAAATTTTAAGTAAATGGGTATGCATTGAAGGGAGGTGCACTCCTATCAACACCTGCTGTGTTTGTTCAGTTGTGACAGCTGAAATTATAGAACTGGGGAAAACTCAGGCTAAGGGTGAAGCATAGTTCTCTGTTTAGAAGGGTAGATATTTAGAAGGGTGGACCATGATGAGAATATATTTTGTTTTCTCTATTTGAGAAAATATGATGTTTATTCCTTCAAATTGAAGTTGTGAGACTTGAATTGGAATTGACTCCATAAGTTTGAACAGTTTCACCATAGCCCATGTGGCGATTTGAGTGAGGATGGCTATTTCACTCAAATATGCCTCATATATTTGACTATGTGGTCCCTGGTTGGTGGAGCTGCTTGGGGAGGATTAGGAGGTGCAGTCTTGTTGGAGGAGGCATATCACAGAAGGGTGAGCCTTGAAGTCTAAAAAGATTCACTTCATTTCCATTGCCTCTCTCTGTCTCAGCTGTTCCTCTCACCAGCCCTTTACTCTGTCATCATAAACTCTAACTCTATGAAACCTTAAGCACCAAATTAACTTCTTTCTTTTGTAAGTTGTCTTGGCCACAGTGTTTTATCATAGTAATTTTTAGAAATAACTAAGACAGTCCTTAATTTTTCAAAAAAAAAAATCAAAATTTTCTGCCTCAGAGAGGTAGGAGAACAGATCTGTATGAATACATGGAATTGGAAATAAAGGGCAAAAATTTAAATAAAGCATTTTATCATTTCCAAACGTGAGATATGAGAGGAAAAAGTAGATGTTCACATTTGTAATAAGAATAACTGTGGTGAACAGTTAAGATAAAATTAAAGATATGATCAGCTACAGAGGTGTGACAGGTAACGGGGCTAATTGGTGAGATAAAACAGTACAACTTTACAAAATTAAGAACAAGATAAAGACCTCTTGACTTTTGTGAAAGGACACATCTGATGATCTTACCAAAAGCAATTTTTAATGGTAACCATGAAAGCAGAAAAAAAAAAAAAAAAAAAAAAAAAAAAAAAAAAAAAAAAAAAAAAAAAAAAAAAAAAAAAAACAGCTCTCAGAATATCAGGAACGTGAAGAGATGGAGTATAAGAGAGAACAGCAAATACTTCAAACACAAACAAGTCAAGTATGAAGGAGCTTTCATTCTTGAATATGGGATGCTTACACAAGCTTTCAGGTAGAGTGAAGAGCCGAAAACGAGTGAAGATGAAGGCATACTACAGATAAATGATAAAGTTATATCTCAAGGGAACAAAGCATAACAAGTTTGAGTGAGGCTTGCATACTGATATTTAGATGAGAAAAATACTGTTTTCTGATTAGAAGTAGAGTCTAAATTTAATGAAATAAAGAACTGATAATTAGCTATAAATAAACTATTTTCAAAGGTGATTAGGGGCAAATCCCCATGAATCTCTGATTTTCTCTAACAATATTTGAAAGTTCAAATATAAATATAAAGGGAGTTGCCTTCAGCCAAGTAATATCCAAAGGAAAATATCAAGGGGAGAAAATGATATGATAAAGCAAAAGATTTGCTATGCTGTCAGGTCAGGATATAATAGAGGGAAATGAAGCATACGGGGAATGGATGCCAAAATATTTATGAGGAAATCCAGTCTGGCCACCATAGCAAGACCCTAGACAATCTCAAGCCCAACCACATTTTCACCCTCATTTCTAGCCATTACACATAGCTTTGCCAAACGCCATGCATATGAGACCATGCATATGAGAGTGTTCAACTATGACAGGCTTTCAGGTATTGCTCGGTATTATTGCTTTTGTAGTATTATTATGCCTGACTTAGTCTTCAAAGCAGATTTACTTTGCTTTCATCTAAAAGGGGCTCAGCAAACACCAGCTTTCAGTCTACTATAGTAGCCTATTTTCTCCATATCATTATCATAAATTATAATTGTTTGCATACCTAGTAAAAATTTTAATTGTTATTTATTTCAAGTTCATGCACATGCACACACACATGCACAGACACACACACCACACACATACACAACACACACAACATGTCACAAAATCTTGGGGATACAAGGGGACAGCTTCATGGAGCTGGTTCTGTGTTTCTGCATGTAACATGAATAATAAAAACCCAGAGACAGTTATTGGTGTCGATCTGAAAACCAGAAAAGCAAAACAGCCAAGCCACTAGAGAAGTCTTAACTCTACCAAAGCTGGACGACTGCAGACTAAGCAGACTAAACAGACTAGGCCGACTAAGCAGCCTGAGCCTTGCTCTCCTCCCCTTTTATATTCCCTCTAGTGCTGGGATTAGATGTGTGTGACTTCCTACTACTGGGATTAAAGGTCTGGGCCACCACCACCTGGATTTGTTTTTGCATTGATCTTGTATAGCCCAGGGTATATATAGGTATCCTCTGTCTTCTAAATCCTGGAATTAAAGCGTTTTTTCACTGCCTGACCTCTAACTGCTTAGCTTTGTCCTTCTAATCTTTAAGCAAGCTTTTGTTTAAATAGCACTATATCTGCCCTTTTATTGTTTTCAAACATATATTCCTGAGATTGATCTTGGGTCATCAGACTTCAAGTGCTTTTGTTCTATAATCCGTTCTGCCAGACCTACACATTTCTGTTTTATTTTTTAGTTCTTGGCTGTATCTCAGTGGAGTAAAGATTTATACGGGTAAATGGCATAGTAGATAGACACAGTATCATTCATATACAAATACATAGCAGGTCCTCAGTGAATATATTTCGTTGAATGGTGTGTAACTACAGGGATAAAGAGATAAAATAAGAATGGAAGAAATTCACTGATGGAGGAAGGTCGGTCATTGGTTAAGTAATAAAGAAACTGCTTGGCCTCATAGGTTAAAAGATAGGTGGGAGGAGTAAACAGAACAGAATGCTGGGAGGAAGAGGAAGTGAGCTCAGAGGCCATGCTCCCCTCTCCCTGGCAGATGTGATGAAGCAAGCCGCCAGATCAGATATGCTGAATCTTTCCCGGTAAGACTGGTGCTACACAGATTACTAAAAATGGGTTAGGCAAAAAATGAGAATTAACCCATAAGTGGCTAGAGCTAGTGGGCCAAGCAGTATTTAAATGAATACAGTTTGTGTGTTTTTATTTCGGGTAAAGCTAGCAAGTGGCGGGAGCTAGGTGGAGGAACACAACCCGCAGCTCCCACAACAATACACTGTAACAAGTAAGGCAGAAAAACTTAGAAACCACAAACAGAAAGTAAAATTCTACATTGTGTAAAACTCTTCACTGATGTCTTCAAGTGTTATAGCGGTAAATACTGAATCTCGTAAATGGCTTCCTGATGAATGAATGAAGCAGTATAAAGAGAGAAGTGATTGCCTTCAAGGACTGGAAGGTTCTTAGATTTAAATGTATATGTTCACAAAAGTGGCTATGGGATCCAAGGGGTAGGGTGAGCCATGTGGAAAACTAAAAATGATAACATTTTTAATTCAGCCTGCCCACCTACTAATACAAGTTCTTATTTATTCAAGATATGAAGAAACTAGGCTTAAATTTCATTTATTTTATTCACTGGGTATCACATGGGGCTTAATAGTTGTATGTGACATGGTTGTAGATCAATTACTTTATTCCAGATTCCTCATTGTGTCTAACATTAGTTTCTTAGTCTTTTCCATCCCTGTTATCTTCACTGTCTTCAGGGACATCATCGGTGTGAAGCGTCCACAAACCTGCTGACTTTTGCATTGTACATCCACACTTTTTATCTTTTTTTTCCTGCCCCTTTTATCTTCTTTATTGCTAATGCAATGGGTTTTTCTCCATTGGCTACAAAAGGGTATTGAATCAATGATCTATAAACATAATGAAACAGTGAAAGTTTGGCTGAAGTTAAAATATTTCATTTTTAAACAAACTAGTCCAGAAATATTGCGTGGCTATATGCTTCTTTTTTCTTTTCTCTTGTGTGACGCAATCAGTCAAGTTCAAGCAGCAAGGTACAAATATCTGCTGCCTGCAAGAGCAGTGCCTCAGCATGAGAAACAGTACTGCTCACTTTTATGGTTTTACAGCAGTATCTTCCCTTCAGGAGAAAAAGAGAAATACAGATAACATGACTAGAGACTAATGCTGCACCTCCTTCAGAGCTCTGTGTGTGCAGCCCAGAGTCCCTTGGTGGCTTTTTCAAAAAATGTTCTTATTCAAAGCAGACCTCATTATCAAGAAAAATATCCCTGTTTTAGAATATCCCGCCATGCACCTCTTGTAGTCTCCCTTGTTTCCAATGGGAAAACTCTGTGCTTTACCCCAAAGCAAAAGAAAATTTACAAGGCTATAGGAAAAACAAAGGCAGAATGGTTTTTATTTTCTTGAAAAATACCTGTCAAGTTATGTTTATCCCACTGCCCTTTGGTGGCATTTTCCCATGGCATCAGATAAGATCGAAAATTTTTTTTATAGTCACCTGCAGAGATAAGAAACTGAGGGCGTTATTAATTTAAAAACAGAGTAATCTATTGAAAGCAAACAATCCCTGATTAAAATATTGGAATTTCTCCACCTTCTCAAGCCCATTTCTTGTTTTCAATGAATCCACATTCTATTTTCTTTATCTATTCCCCTATCCTCCAAAAAGCCATCTGCTATTCCCTTTATGAAAAAATAAAACCTACAATTAGTGTCTTGTTCATCTTTTTTTTTTCTAAAAAAAAAAAAAGAAAAAGAAAAAGGAGAGAGAACAATTATGCAAATTATCTGCAATTTAGTTTCAAATATTCTTTGTAGTGTGATGAGCAATTTTCCTTAATAAATACCCAGCTTTTTTGCCAAGACTTACTAATAGATTTTTATAAAGAGAACTTTCAATTTTCGCATGAGAAGTCATCCAATGTAAACTTTTCAAATGCACGTGAGGATGGCATTAGCATTATTCCTTGAATTGCAGAAGGAAAACAGCCATTTTATATATTTCATTCTTTGAAAAATAATAATCTCCAAGTATTTTTTATACCATTCTTCCCACCTTAGGAAATGCCTCTACCATGTACTGTACTAAGTCAGAGAAAGCTATTTTCTTTGTCTTTTCCTGAAGTATATTTCCAGGAATGAAGTTTACCTATGATTGCGTTTGGTCCTCAGTAGCTGATGCGTAACATGGCTTGTTTTATTCCATTATTGCTAATGTGAGGTGTTTGAAGCTGTTGCTAACAAGATAAATGTCTACAGTATAAAATCCTGATGAAACTATTTACAGTATTTATGAAACAAAGCTGCATTACTAATGAGAAAGTATATTGTAAACTGATCTGTTGCTGACAAAGCCAATCCCTTGGAAGAATAAGGCATTGAGATTCAGTTTCCTGTTTGTTTAGCAAGGAATGTCTATTTCTTTTGACTATTCACATGGTCAAAATAAGGATCAAACAATGTTTACAAAGGTTTATTCTGTAATTAGAGAGTCTCAGTTTGACTTAAATGTGCAAGAAGATCTCAAAGGTTCCTGCTTTCTACGTTAGTTTCGTATACATGCTTGCTACATTTTCATGCCCAAAAGTCAAACTTCTAGACTTACTACCTAAGGATCTTGGAACACTGTACTAAACCTAGTAATACTAACATATAGGAAAAATCAGGCTCCATCAAGAGAGTGATAATCAGAATACAATAACATATAGATAAAAACAGGATCCATCAAGAGATAAATAGAATACAATCAGTATAACTTTTGCTTAGTTATCAAGCATTTCATATCTAATTTAATACTTAATTAATTATAATATTTAATCTGAGTGAATGTTTTGCTCAGTTGTAGGTGTGTTGTATATATTTTACTTAGGTACACATGTATAATTTGGTGAAGTAACCTTCAGGTTTATATTATGAACACAGCTAGTTAATACTACATTAAATAATATAATAATATTAAATTTAGCTAACCTTCATATTTATAAAATAATTATAACTGCATAGCTTTATTTCAAATATTCACTCAACTACACAGTAAATGACAGTGAAATATTCCAACCTTGTAGACACACATAGAGTCACACAATTTTTTCCATGAATTACCAGGTTCCTAGAGACAAATGAAAGGGTTAGTTGAAGGGTTCACTCCTCTTAGAAGACAGGAGGAAAACAGTGGCTTCAGCTACTGCCACAAAAGGCTTAAAACTAATCAGTTGTTTGAGACATGATGATCCCTGTTCTATGCTTCATCTTCTTTCCTAGAATTGTTTCTCTGACTGTTGTCCTGACAGTCACATCCAAATTCCTGTTTTGCCACTACACAATATAGAGGCAGATCTGTTACCTCAGTGTTCCTAAGTGAACGTTGAAACAGTTCTGCTGGAATCAACTTCTCCCTCCATGAGTGACTGTTTGTTGATACTACCTAAGCATTTTCTGTTGTGTGACATCAGTTGTTTCTCAGTTTCCTTCTGAGAAACTGGGTTTAATGTATTTGTTCTGTCATGTCATTATAAACAAAAACACAGAACAGCTTTATTCTTTACTTTGATGTTTGAAAATTTTTAAAGCCACAAAAATATTGAAGAATAATATCATAAACACTCTGTAATTTTGAATTAACTAGTAGCAATTTGTCATGTGTATGAATCCTTCATGTGTATGTGCATGTATTAAACAAATATAAACATAGATACATAATCATCTTCTCCCTCTTTCTCTACCCCTATAAACCATTGGACTGCTTGCTCAATCATCATAAAGAGTGATCGAGAAATATTCTTGAATATTGCACTATACTAAAGCTATTCTGAAGTGTTTAAGATGAACATAATATTATTTAATATATAGTCTATATGTTACATATAAGGTTATCTCAATAATATTCTATGTATTGCATTTTTCCAGTCTAAGAATGAGACATATCACAGAGTTCCTTCAAACTAGAAAAGGGTTAACACACATAAAAATTTAGAGACTTACAGCATGAACAGTGCCTGAACAGATCCAAGCCAAATGACGTCCCAGGACGGAGAGGGGACAAGACATGAACTACCATCTCCATTTCCAAGTGTCACCTTCTCATAAAGGAAAAATTAGTTCTCTTAATGGAATTTCACTGGGTATACAAACCACTCTTGAGGTCAGGCCCTATGCCCAGCAGTAGAAGGACAACACAAAACCAACTCAGTGGTATTTTTGTCTCCATAATGCTTTGCTTGGGCTCCATTTATTTGTTTGCTTGTTGCTGCTTTTTCTTTTTTAAAATTTGTTTCTTGAGACAGTTTCTCTATGTAGAATTGGCTGTCCTGGAACTCAGTCTGTAGCCTCAAACTTACAGAGATTTACCTGCTCTGCTTCTTGAGTGCTGGGATTAAAGGCATGAACCACTATCACCTGGATCCAACTTTGAATTCTATAGATTGTGTGTGTGCTTGTGTGTGTGTGTTTCAGCATGTCTGTGAGTTTCTTGTGCTTTTTCTTTTTCTGTTTGCTCTGATTTATTCTTTGTTTATTCTTTTATTTGCCATTGTTTTTCTAAAAAAAAGAAAGAAAAAATGCAGAGTTGACTGGATGGTGAATAGTGTAAGATCTTGGAGGAGATGAGAAAGAAGAAACTGAGCAGAATATATTGTAAGAAAAGAAAATATTATTGATGTGAAAGAACTTTTATAAAATAATGAGCCAAAGACCCAGCCTTGATTTATTTCTGTAATAAATTTTAGCTTGACCCATCTCACCAATTTTTCATATCCCCTATAATAATGATGTTTTTATTTATCTGTTTGTTGGTTGTTTGTTTGAGCCAGGATTTCTCTATATTGGCTGGCTGGCCTGGAACTTGAGTTGTAGACCAATCTGGCCTTGAAATCAGGGTTGCACCTGGTCCTGTCTCCTGAATACTGGGACTAAGGCATGCACATTATGCCTGGGATGATACTAAAATTTTTAATTTTTTCATGCATGTTTTGATCTGCCACGGACCGGCTCAGGGGAGCCACTCAGACCATGGGAGAAGCAGGGTCTTGGTAACAGGAAGGCACAAGTTCGGCGAATGACAGACAGACACAACATACAAGAGAGTGGTTGGAATCTGCTGCAATTTTACTGAATTCATGTTTTCATTATATAGCATTCAAACAAAGAACAAATCAGAAGGTCATGTATCATTGGTTGGCACAGTATGAAAGCTTCTTTTAGTCACATCAGCAATATTTAAGAAAAGTACATTATCAGGAACAGGTGTTAGACATAAAGCATCCTTAGAAGAGGAAATCTTGTCCTTGGGAATGTAAACCTCAGACAAGTGGTTTCATCTTATGAATAGAAAGTTTCTGTCTCATTATTGCTATCATGGCCCTTCCTCTTCCTAACCTTTTATTTCATCTAGTGACCAAATATACCTAATCAGTTCTCTGCACCTGTTGAAATATACTTTTTAGTACCTTCTTATACAGCAGACATCATGGGGGTTGGGATCTAGCAAGCCTATCCATAAAGTTCAAAGTATAATATAACAGTCTTTGTCCATCAATATTAACCCATCTATTCCCTTGCTCATCATACACCCTATGTATGACAAAGGTTCTGCTGTAGTCTTATACATTCCCACATTCCCATACTGTGTTTCCTTATGCCAGAGCTGTCTTGTATATATATATTAGCATTATTATAAAAGAGATTGTGTAAAGCTCATATCCCGCATAGCCAGCTAATCGAGAAACCCGTCTATGCCTCAGCTGTGGCTAATACCAGGCTGTTTGCCATTGACCTCCAGGAAGCCTAGTCCCATGGTACACGTAGCTCCCGTCCGGAATAATGACATATGTCATGTCACACAGACGACACTGGAGTTGGTGTGGCATTGATCCACTGTGTCCTAAAATTTGATAGTATTGTATCCTACTTTGTTAGATTATTTTTAACCAATGTTAAATATTACTGACATAAATATTATGTTTCTGATAGTATGTGGCTTTGTAAAACCAAAGGTTTATTATGATTTTCATAGGAGTAGAATATAGTTTTATTTACTTTGTTCCATAAAGGAACATATCAAACATTAAAGAAAACGAATATTCTTTATGGCAATGTGTTGATATTTGTAATATCTTTAGAAGCTAATTATAGAATTACTACATACTACCATATGGTTGAATTTTCTTCTTCTTTGATAGAATATCAATATGAAATAAAATGGGACTTGGTTTTCATTTCATCAAATAAAGAAATTGATCCAGATATTTTTTTTCAGTTTCACTTAGTTCTCAAACTCTATAAGTCTATGAATGAGACATCTCTTTAATTTTTTTAAAAATGAAATATATTTGAGTAAGCATAAAATAATGGAGCAAAATATCTTAAAATTGTCATTCTTTTTTATAAATCAACATTAAACATACTGACTGCAATTATTTATTTGCAGCTTTAGAATTTATATATCTCAGTTACATATGCTAACTCAAAATAATGGATAAGTTGTTAGGGTCACCTTTATTGCTCTTGAGAGTAACACATTTGTATAGTTATGTTCTAGAGATTGGCTTAAAAAGTAAAGTGTCTGGTGTAGTGTTCATTTTAACAAAATTAGCAGAAAATAAAATATTGTTTTTGTTAATTTTATAAAAAGTAAATATATAGGTTCTGATCTATTAGATAGGCATTCTATCGCTGAATCACTCACTTTGTAGTATATTTTGCTTAGTTTTATTTCATTATATCAGTCTAGAAATGAAATTATTTACTAAATATATTTACATTATTAGAGTTTACTGAGGACTTTCTTTGAAACTGGGTCCCACTATGTAACCCTACCTGGCCTAGAACTCAGTATATATAATAAGCAGGCCTAGAACTCAGTATATATGATAAACATGCCTTATGTTTATAGAGCTTCACTCACACCTGCTTCCTGAGTGCTGGAAAGAAAGGCATACGCACTATATTTGGCTCACATTTTAAAATCCACTACACACCTTTCATCCAATGTAAGGATTTAAAATGCTGAGGAATACGGAGTTGAAATGATGATATATGGCTGTTGTTGTTGTTGTTGCTACAGGAAGCCCTGATCATGGCAAGCATGGACCACCCACACCTAGTTCGCCTACTGGGAGTGTGCCTGAGCCCAACGATCCAGCTGGTTACCCAGCTGATGCCCCATGGCTGCCTGCTGGACTATGTCCATGAACATAAGGATAACATAGGATCGCAGCTGCTGTTGAACTGGTGTGTCCAGATTGCTAAGGTAAGTGCAGTCATTTGCTGTGAAAATGATATATGGGAGTTTATCTCCTGATCTAGAAGAATCTGATGATTGAAATTATGCCATGACTTTTAAGCTTTGAATATCAATAAATTCTATCGCTATGTTAAATGACATATTATTGTAAGTACTACAATGTAGACAATGGGTTGAGCATATAATCTATTCATATATATTTTGTGGATTATTTTTCTAAGGTATCAATATTAGATTGACTAGGTGCCAAAACACATAGCACACTAGTCAGGAGGAATAATTGTTGTGCCGGACTTGTTTGACATTTTAAAAAAGGTAGTCAAGTTTACAAACAAAAGCAAGAAAGTAAAGATTCAATGTCATAACTGTTAAGCTTTATTTGGTGTTATTAAAATAGTCTATAGAATTATCAGCATTATAAATGATAGCCTCAGTACTAAGCACCACTATACAATGAGTCATCACACCTGTCACTTCACAGCCTTAAGTTTTGTTGCTTCTGTTGCTGCATCTGGGAACCCACTGTTGAGTATAGGCCAAGATTCTTCATAATTCTGAGACCTTTCTCAGAACTGTGAAAGTTTGTTTTTCGGTTTTGTTTCTGGTGCTCTACTAATATGCAATTTAATCAGAAGAAAAATCCCTGGTCTTTCATGTTGGATTATAAACCGCTGGTTTTAGTGGAGGGGATAATTGTCAAGCAGTGTTTATCAGTGGTGGGGCTGGAGAGACAGATCAACTGTTAAGAGCCCTGGCTGCTCTTCTGAGGACCTGAGTTGCATTTCCAGCACCCACACGGCTACTCAAGTTTATAACTCCAGATCCAGTAGATCTGTTACTCTCTTCTGGCCTGTAAGAACACTGCATGCATTTGGGCAACAGACATACATGCAGACAAAATACTTGGACATATAAAATATTAAATATTGAAAGGAACAGAGTCACTACTCCTCACAATTATGTGTGTGTGAGTGAGTGTGTGTACACATATATATTTTTTCAGCCATCCTGATACCTATCAGTCACTTTTGCATAGATGCAACCAAAATACTTGAGAAAAAAAACTTTTAAAAAGGAAAGACATATTTTGACCAGCAGTTTCTGAGATTCTGCAGTTGTTGGTTCCATGGGTTCTGGGCCAGTTCTATATTGGAGCTTGAATGGTGGTAGGAGCATTTGCAAGAGGAGGCTCTTCACCTCATGATGGACAGGAAGCAGTGAGATAGAAAGGCACTAGAGACCAGGTGTAGCCTTAAAGAAATGCACTGAACGGTTAACTTTCTCTAGGTGACCCAACCCCCTTAGGTTTCAATAACTTTCAACATGGAATCAACTGGAGACCAAAGATTCAGCACACAAACCCCTAAGGGGGCATTTAATAGTCTAATTAACATCTTTCAAGGCGATTTTAAGATTAGAATTTTTTTTTTCAAAAAAGTGATAGAATTAAAAGACATGATATTCCTTTAATGATTAAAATTAATTCATGATTTGTTTAACTGTTGCAAGTAAGGTTTCCATTGATGTGATAAAGCACCCTGGCTAACAATTTTGGGAAAAAGGGGTTTGCTTCACGACACAACTTATACGTCCCTCACTGAGGACACAAGGGTAGCTACCCAGAGGGGGGCACTGGAGCAGGGGCCATGAATGAGGCCTGCGTTTTCAGTCATTTTTGTCATTCCTCCTGGATTCCGCAGTTGCCTTTCTTAGAGAGCACAGGACCACCTATCCATGAGTGAAACCACTCACAGTGAGCTTCACTCCCGCCCATCAACCATCAATCAAGAAAATATCCTACAAACTATTCCACCAACCAGCTGCTCATGATAGTTTTCTCTGTTGAGGTTTCTTCTTCTCAAATGACTCTAGCAAGAGTCAAATTGGCATAAAACCAGCCAAAACACTTAACCCACACACTTTAGATTCAGTTTTGATGACAGATTCTTTCACTAATATTTTTTTTTCTTTTAATTGATTCCAGCAGATATGTCTCCTGAGAAAACTTGCATACTTCGGAAGTTGCATGATTTCTAGACAAGTTTAGAAATTACACAATTGATTTTTATTTACCATTCTTTGTTTATCTCATTATGTTTTCTTTTTATCTTCTTTCTGTTTGTTTATTTTATTTTATTTTTTTTGTTTTTTAAGACAGGGTTTCTCTGTAGCTCTGGAGCCTATCCTCGAACTCACTGTGTAGACCAAGCTGGCCTCGAATTCACAGAGATCCACCTGCCTCTGGCTCCAAGTGCTGGAATTTTAAGGCATGTGCCACCATTGCCCAGCTTATCTAATTGCTTTTTATGTGCATATAATGTTTCTAATTAAAGCTCATGAAGTCTGATTTTCTGTCTTCCATGAGAAATGGTATTTGAGCTTTTCTTCAATTTTCTTTGTGGAGTGAGTTGGCGGGAGGAGAAACAGAAGGAAGGCATACCTCTCTTCATTCAAGATAATGGGGAAGGAAATTAGAGTTCTGGCTGAAAAAAAAATCCATTCCTTCTCTGTCTGTACATAGACGTTATCTTCCCAAGAATTAATTGTATACAGTAACAATGACTTTAATTTCATTCTTTACTCTTTTCCATTTTTCTCCAACACAAACTATATGGAGTGACAGGAGACTAACTTCTCCTTGATCCAGCCATTTAATTTTATATGAGTAAAAATGAACTTCAAGTCTGGAGGTCTGATACAAGTAAACGCTCCCACTGGTGTTTGACATTTCTGAGGTCTTTTATTTAAGACCAGATGCCATGTGCATATAAGACCTCATTCACTGCATATGTGTACACACTACCAAATCAGACCATCACAGCCTGCTGTTACACTTAATGTGTTAATGACAACGAAAATCACTTAGAAGTTTATGAATAGCAGTTGAGTGAGTAGTGCTTTCATTTTGTTGTGACAAAGAAACATATTTCATAAAGGCAAAATAAAAGACAAAAAATTAAATTACAATTCATAACATTGGTGTTACAACTAGGCTCTGCATCATAAAATGAAAATCCACTGTTAAAAGTTGAAATGGAGATTTATTTTATAGCCATTTGTGCATAAAAGGGATGCTAGCTTATAATTTCTTATCTTTACTGACATTATTTAAATGGGAATACATATATTCAAGTGAAGTGACATATTTTTGAAGACAATCAGAAGTATGATTCTAGTTCAGTAGGAAAATTTAGGTTAGAGTACAGATCTCTAGGGATGCTTCAGATTCACTATAAACTAGGCTAATGGTGACAACTGATTTTCACAACATGGATGTCCTCAGTTATGTCACAGATACCCACTGCTCAATGCTTTCTCACTACAGTGACTTTTGGCCTCTGTGTATTTCAGATTCATATCGCTTAGCTAGATATTTGAGAGTTGGCTCTCAGTGGGTGATTATCTGCAGTGTTTGTCTAGTCAGGAGGAAGTCATGATTTTATTACTTAAGAAAACACACATTAAGTATATTATTCAGGGTGTCCCCTAAAAAGAGAACTAACAGGGTGCATATAGATATAGAAAGAGTTTTATTAGAAATGACCTTTTGTGATATTACAGAATGATGAGAACCCTAGATATACAAAGACCCAGTTCTACAGTTCTGGCCCCAATTCAACGATCTGAGACCCCGTGTATGCGTTCATTCCAACCAAAACCCTGAGACATTGAAGTCATAAAAAAGTCTATGCTTCAGGTCAAATCCAAGTCTAGGTGCAGGAGAAAATGAATTCCTCAATTCAAAGGCAAAGGAGACTGTCCCTTCTCAGAAGTCCGGCTTTTTATTTTCCCAAAATCTATACCTGACTAGACTCACCCCCTTCCTCCTTGAAAAATTAGGTCTGTTGATGTGTTTTCCTCAGTCTACTGAATCAAATGTCAATCACGTACAGAATTGCTAACAGACACATTAAAATCATGTTTAACCAAGTGTCTGAGCACCTCCTAGATGGGATAAACTGACATATTTACTTTACCATCATGCTGAGCTATGAAGGAGCCCTTGTTATACACCACGCAGGAAGGCTGACATAGTAACCAAGAAAACAAAAAGTACTTTTCTTCCTATTGAGAAATGAGAGGTAACACTTTTCAGTGGTTATTATGACAGAATTTAGAAGGAAGGAGCTTTTATTCTCTCTATTTTACTGCTACCACCTGTCATCTCCAATAACTTAAACAAACTAGAAACAGCCTTAATCTGTTTTCTCTAGAGTCAAATGGATAAAATTTTAATGCTATTGTGATGTTTAATTGTGTGATATATCACATATGCATACTAAGAGAACTTTCATGCTTTATATATGTCATATATAAGTAAAACAATGTTATTTAAAATATAATATCATGATCCTTTAAAACATTAAAATTCCCACCTCCAGTAAAATACTTCCTCCCATAATATCACACCTCCTAAACCCCTCGAACATTTCCACCAAGTAGTAAATAATCAAAAGCCCAAGACTATTAGGGAACTCTCATTCAAGCCTCTGTATAGGGGTGGAGGGGAATGAAAGTACACAATTGAAGGTGTGTTTTCTCTTATGAGCCTCAGAAAAATAGAGCCTTTCTTTATCACATCTATATGTCTAGACTCTGTGTGTGTGTGTCTCAAAAAGAAAGAAAAGAAAAAATGAAGGAAAGAGAAAGAACAAAAGAAAGGAGGAAAAGAAGGAAGGAAAAAAGAAAGACCACCTAATACATCATCGAAACAGAATTACTGACCCATTTGCATAGCTATGCACAAACCCAGAGTATTTGTTCCAAATTTATTGCAGTATGATTGATTATTAAAAATTTAATACATTGGGGCTGGAAAGATGGCTCAGAGGTTAAGGACACTGACTGTTCTTCCAGAGGTCCTGAGTTCAATTCCCAGCAACCACATGGTGGCTCACAGCCATCTATAATGAGATCTGGTGCCCTCTTCTGGCATGCAGGCATACATGGAGGCAGAACACTGTATTGTATATGAAATAAATAAAATATAAAAAATTAATACATTTCGTATGATGCTTAGAAATAAAGATGTAGTGAAATAACTATTGTTAAGCCTAATAGCACATTCTTCATCTCACCTAGCTACCATTCTCAGTACATGGGTAGTGAGATTCATTTTACTCTTTTGTGAGGTGGAAATCATGCAACTCAGTGCTTGAACTTGGATGTGCACACATGTTATTTAAAAATAACTAAAGTGTTCTTTCAAACAAGGCATCTAAACGAGTTCCTAATTTTGTATATGGGCTTAGGTTTTGTAACCAATAAAAAAGCTACTATCAAATATAAAAAACAAATAAATTCAGTTTTTCAAACAACAGACTTAAGTGAGATTTATCTCCTGAGTGCTGGGAGAAGCCTTTGGAGGTTTCCCCAGGAATTCACAGTGAAGAAATCCTTTCTAGATATTAAACCCAGACTAGAAACATGGACACTTTCCTATACATTCACAACAGAAAACACAGTGTACTAATTGATATGTCACTAAAGCATTTTGCTGGGTGCACTAAAGAGAAGAGAAGCAAGGAAAAGCAAGACCCAAGGGACCCTAGTGAAGTGCTTGAGTCTTTGTCAGTACAGGAAACAGTGTCAGAAAGTCTTCTCGGGAAGAGATCTGAATTTTTCTTAAGATATGTCTGTTCAGTATGAAGTACTACTTCACCAGATTCTTCATTCTGTCTGCCACCATAAAGGATGTTGAGATGCTTCATAGAAGCTGAGATCTCCTTACTAAGTGTCTCATGGGGACCAACTGTAAGACCTGTGACTGCCCCAGTGTTGGAAATGCCAGACCCAGATGACAGGGGCCATTTAAGATACATTCTTCTTAGTGACAGAGAGTTCAGGACTCCCCACACATCTTATTTAAATAAACCGACAAGCAATCCCACCCAAGCCTAGCTTCAGCAAGACTACGGTCTCCTTGGATCATAGATGAAAAATTGCTACACTGTTAGCATTAAATGTGAGGTCTAAAGTATGAGATCGTATGTCTTTTGAGATAAATTTTGTATGATATAATGAACTTTTTTGCCTATAGAATTTTAGATGAGTCAGATGGCTTACTTTCTGTGTTTCAAATACTTTTTAAAGCCTCCCCTCTACAAGAACAATATCCTTTCTCCATCTTTGTGTAAGATTGTCTAGCAACATAACCATCTCCCAAGCTGATGATAAAGCTCCTGGCTGGATTTGAATCATGTTTATCCTCTCCCTGAAATAATCGCTTGCTTTTTATTTATGTGTCAAATTCTCATTGTCTCAAAGGAGGATGATATGTGAAGGGAAATAAGGGCTGAGAGAGACTCTCAATACTACCAATGAAAACGGAGTTTATGGTGGCAGTTTCTGGAGCACAGGTCCCAGACTTGCACTGGGGGCTTAATTATTTCCCGAGGTTTGCATGCAATATGAAGTTCTCTCGCTTAGCAAAGTCATTTAGGCCTTTTCCACATCTAGCCTATAGGATGGCAAGCTTCCCCTTTGGTTTGCCTGTGGCATTATCGGGCCTGCTGAGTGATTCTAATTCAGTTTGTAAGTTCCTCTTTTCTGTAAACAACAAAGGTTTTCATTTAGTCACTATACACATGCAGAAACTTCATTTCTCTGAAGTTATTATGCTTTAGCTGGTAGTTTTAATGTACTTACATTTTTTATTCTTGTTTATATATAGAGAGAGAAAGTGAATACTATCCCATCCAAATGGATTAAATTACACTTCATGTGTGTAAAACGTTCACAATTACATCTATTAGTCATGATTATGTGAGGCTTGGTATCTTGGCAGATTTGAGGAACAGTGTGATTTTCTCAAATGCAGAATCAAAGTAGCAGGGCTGGCATATTTAGTTTACTGCCCCCCTGGGGTGTTTGTTTGCAGTGCTGTAGAGGTAGGTGGGGGTTTCAGCACTGCTCTCTTGGTAAGGTATGAAATATATTCATGTTCATTCAGATGCATGTATGCAGTGCCGCTTTCCTGAGACACTTACAGTAATTTGGCGAGATGAGACTAGCATTTTCCGCAGATAATGGAAACAAAGGATAAAACACGGTGATTTTTCTAGACACCAAAACTCACAGAGGAACTAGAGACTAATCGCTTTTTTTCTTCTTTGCATAATTGACCTGGCCACGTCCCTCCTGAATCAACTGCTGTAGGAAGTTAAATGAATATATATTTTTAACTTTGAAATAATTATAGATTAATAGAAAGTAAAAAAAAATCTGTTTGTTTCTCAGTCAGTTCCTTGATGAAATATAGAATACTTTTATGAATATAAAAATTGTACGGATGAGAGCTTCCTTGGACCTAGTGTGTTTATTTGAATTCTTTCCTGTAGATGTAGTTCTGTGAAGACCGATCATGTGTACATTTATAAAACCACCACTCTATCCAGAAAACAAAGCTGCATTGTGACCTCATGACATTCTAACACCTTTTAAAGTGTTTTTCCCTACTTATTTTGAACCATTTTCTCATTGTATACTTCAGGCTAGCCTTAAACTTATATCAAGGATCTGGCCTCAGCCCTCTCTCATTGCTTAGCTTCTAGGCATACATACTGTGCCTCCCCACTTCCTTGTATTTAATGGCATCCAAGTTTTGACACAATCAACATTTGAGTAATGCCTTTTAAAACTATCTTCAGAATTTGGGCTTTGTATTTTTACATGACATAGAATACCCTGGACTCTCAATTTTCCTGTAGTATTAGGAACTTAGCCATGTTTCTTCACAAGATATCCTCTATCAATTGACACAAAAATATTACAGGATGGTGCCTATGAAGAAGAACCTGAATGTATTGTTATGGGACCTAAGAGGAATGCAAGAGTTTATCTAGTTGCAATGGTTGGACTCTTACATATGCTTAACGGGGACATCCGCAGTCTTTCTGTACCCTCTGGTGACCTCAAGGATGTGGTTTAGCAGATCTCTGTCTGAAAAAAAAAAAAAAACAATTCAGTGATATCCAAAGGGCAAGGAAGGAAATTGGAATAGACACACTCAGGGCTTGAGAGTGAGAACAAAGAGAAAATTATCAATGCCAAGCTTCTTTTGAATGAAAGCTCAGAAATTTAGACTAATTCCATTCAGTGTCATATGACCAAAATTTATATTTTAGGGTATGTATGTGCCTGTATACATATATACATACCTGGGTGTGCTATCATATACATCTTAAATATTAATATATGTAGGAGGAATATATGTTTTGAATATAGGTTAGTTATATGTACTCAAAATTCTATAACATCCAATTAACCTTCTTCATGTTAAAAGGAGCATAGGATATTAAGAACAGTAACTGTCATGGTGGGAAGTCGTAGGCTGCACAATGTTTGTACAAAATTTCACTTTCCATCATCTAAACATGATGGATTACAATGAGCTTGTTGGCAACAGTTCATTACTTTTCATCAGCCTAAGGTGAGAGACGAGCAGATATATGTGTAGCAGAAAGGAAGGGTGAGTTGAGCGATTATGAGCACATGAAAAAGTGCAGCTGAGGGTCAAGGATTTTATCCTTCATTAAGGAGCCTCTGCCCAAGCTCAGTCTCTGCTCATCCCAAAGTGAACAAAGGATGCACGTAATGGCAGTCATCTGTCAGCCCGCCAGAGTTCAAGCTTCAAACTCCTGCTATTCCCTGTGCTCCATGCCTTGACAAGGCTAATTGCATAATGACAATACTACATCACCCACTCATGGTGCATCATCCGCACTGGCAGGGCCCAGAACCAGGAACTCTGATGAGTATTGCCGCAAGCAAGCACATTAGCACAGGACAGTTTACTAATGGGATTGCTCTGTTGAAAACTGCAATGCACAAGGTGGAAGCCAAAGATGTTGTGCTAAACTCCTTTGTAGTTTAAATTCATATGGAATTAAGTCCTCAAAGTATAATTATTTTGTATTTTAAATAAAAAAGTTTCCTAACCTATATTTTTTAACTTTTGTGTATGTTTTAACATTTACCAACATTTTCTACTAAAAGTGAATTAGAACTTGTTCTCCAAGAATCCGTTAAATGCTAAATAAAAGACTATTTTTAAGTCAGTTTTTCTACATAAGTTTGAGAATTTCCATTAAAATTCTGGCAAATATGTGTGGGCTCCTTCTGTGATATCAGTCTTTTCTTACTCTGGGAGCATCTGGAAGCAAAGGCAATACTCGATGACACTTCAATTATATGTATGTTATGTATAATTGTTATGGCTGCTCCTCTACTTTCCTATACTAAAAATATATATGGTGAATCCAGCTACTAACTTTCTACTTCGACATCTTAGATGTCACATTTTTAAAAGATGAGCTTATCAACTTAGAACTTTTGTTGAGCAAATACTTAGTTTCTATTAAAAAGTTAGAAGAATACAGGGGTCGTGTTGAATGTGAACAACTTCTACGAAATGAATGTTCTTTGGAGAAAATTCAATACATCTCTAAGAATGAGTTCCACCTAGTCCCTGATGCATAGACAGCCTTGACCAATACTAATCAGGGCTTCCATGGAGCAGGTTGCCTTGTGATAATCTGGTTTTAATAGATTCACAGTAACAAGGCCTATCACTAGCACTGAGGGAAGGTAGTTACCCTCATTTCTATTTAACCAAGTATTGTTTGTAGAGCAGGAACAATCATGCAATCATGTATGAATAAAGCTAGCTAATATTTGATGTAAAGTTATGTGTGACATTTCATTCATGGAATGCCCATGAATTCTCAACGCAAAGTGACATTTAGCCTAACAGAGTGCTTCATGGAGTTTGCCAGTCAATATTGGTGCTTGCTATTATTACTATTACTATCACCTTTGTTGATATTCTGCACATTGTATAGAAAAATACTATGACTTTAGGAAACCATGCCCAATGTCGCACAACTAATGAGCATGGAGCTGTGTGATTTTGCCACATTTTTTTTTCAGCATCATCTGAGAATTTCCACATGATGCTTTTCTTTTGGTGATTTGATTGCATAGCACTAGGCATGGGATAATATAGCAACTTCAAATTGACTGTACTCACTGGATTCCTAAAGTAGGAAATGGTACTGGCTTATAATCATCATTGATAAAACTTGAAATATAAAAATTCACATACATCACTTACCTTACACTAAAAGTGTGTGTAGAAGGAGGGAGAACACAGTTTATGCTTAGCAGTGGCATGGTTTGGAAACTTCAAGAACCGCTTTCTTCATTGCAACTGCCCTTGTTTTTGTTCTCTTAGGCAAAATTTCTATAGAACATTCTTAAGCAACGGTGAGTCACTGCCAAACTTGAAAACATATCAGTATAGTCCACATTGCTTGGGGACTCTCATCCTATGAAATGAAGCTTATACTTGGTGGGTCCTTAAAGGAAAGAAGTTTCTGCATGCTTCTTCTCCTTTTACAGGTATCCATGATCTTATTTACAGGTGCCCAGAGGCACCTGGTCACAAATCTCTCGCATTCCCATCAATCATTGAGGAGGAAACCATGGAAAACCCCTCTTTTTTCCTTAACTTAAATTCCCCAGAAGACCGCCTTAGAGAAACTTTATTGGAAACTTGTTCTAAATAAGATTCAAGATATTACAGTAGCACCTGCTAGAATCTGTCAACATTTCCATTATAAGCCCATAGTTCCCAGGTTTATTACTTGGCTGTAATTTTTCTTTCCTGTGGACTATGATACAAAAACCCAGAAGTTCAGCCCAGAGCAACTTTTATTATTGTTGCTCAAATATTGAAATTTTCCAACTTATGATTGTTTTTTCAATGCCATGTAAGTCAAGTACTTTGGGGGACACCCGTGCATTCCATGTCCTTTATAAAACGCAATAAAAACAATTTATTCCTCTCAAGAAACAAAGAAAGAGGTAACTGGAATATCAAGACTTAAAGGGGAAATTGTGAAAGCCCATGTGAATGGATTTGTTTCATATTATTTGGTGGTTAATTTGATATTTAGATTGAAATTTTTAATACTCCTACAATAAGTTTTTTGAGAAATTGGTACCATATGGATTAAAAAGAAACTGAACTGTAGACAAGGGAGACTTAAAATGATGATTAAAAATGCAACTCAGCAAAGAGTGTTCTCAAGTTGACTGAAGCTGCTGCTGCTGCTAAGATGAAGTCCTGGATTGTGAGTTTGTTTATTTGTTTTTGTGATTTGTTTTCCTAACTGGTGAGTGCAGTGGGAAAATCTAACAAACAATTTATAAATTAAGAAACACTTTAATGACTATTAGTATAAGGAATTTTATCTGCAAACCAGCCCCCATTGCAATGTAATAATTAAATTTCTTGTCAACAGAAATTGCTATATTGGTAGTTCTAAATGTTCTTATCTTTAAAGAACATAGAAGCTGAACAGGAAAAATATATATTGCCTTATTCTGCAGCTTATTTTCTCAACTCTGAATGAGAGATGTTTACAAAGAGAATATTACATGAGGTATATTTTTCCCTGTTGAGATTACATGATTCTAGAAATATTTACTCAATGTCAGATACAGTAGATAAATTTGATTAGATTCTGTGGATTTTAACACACAAAGACGAACATTCCTGATTGAGTGCTGGTCATTAATAATATATTCTTGAATATATAGAAGGGAAGATTTATTTTAAATATTGTGGGTGATGGGGAAAAACTAGGCAAAATAAATGTTGCTTCCGTGTCCAATCTTGCTGGAAGCTTGTCAGGTCACCTTCCCAGTTCTGCGATGTGCCTGGAACAAGATGCAGAAGTTCTGGCCGTCCTTTGACTTGACTCCCATTTTTCCCAAGAATAAAGGAAGCAGAAAGCCAAGAGATATATAAGAAGGAGATGGGTATGGAATCTATAAGGTTTTATATGCTAGTGCCAAGGAAGTGAACTTATGTATTTCACTGGCAAGTCTTAATGTCAAATTTATGTTCTTTACAATTGGAAATTTGAAAGCAGATTTGAGGCATTACTAATCGATGATGCTACAGGATATAAGCAAAATTCAGAAGACAGTTGAGCATGAGACATGCACATCTAAATGTTTTTATTGTTTCTTTTTCTTACCGTAGTATAGAACATAAGACACAGAATACAAAATATTGTACGGTAGGAAGATCACCTAGTAGCCTGTTTGATAGTTTCTATGAGATAAAAACAATGGTCTCAATGGTATTCTTGGCTTTGAGCATTAAACTTAGGAGAAAACAGGTTGTGTTGGCTAGCTTTATGTCAACTTGACAGAAGTTAAAGAAATATTTGGGAAGAGAGTATCTCAAATGACGAAATGCCTCCATAAAGTTGGTCTCATAGGCAAGTGTCTCATACATTTTCTTGATTGATGATTTATTTGGGCATAACCTAAGTAGATGGTCCTGGATGCTATAAGAAAGCATGAGGGGCAAGCTATGAGCAGCAAACTACAGGTATCATCCTCCAAGGCCTTTGTAACAGCTCTTCTCCCCAGGTTCTAGCCCTGAATTTCTCCTGATGGACTATGAAGTGGAACCCTAAGATGAAATACTGCTCTTCCTCCTGAAGTTCCTTTTGATCATGGTGTTGTATCATAACAAAAGAAAAAAAAATACTAATTGGGAGTTCTTCCAAAAATATGGTTATAAATACAAAATTATGACTAGTGCTTAAAATGAATGGCAAGTATTCTACTTAACATCTAATATACAATTAGCAGACTCCAAAAATAAAGGGCCCTTGCCAGGTTTCTTTAGCTTTTATTTCTTTTTTTTAAAAAAAATATCCAATGTTTATTGAATAAATAAATGAAGTGTAAACACCCTAAGTTTAGATAGCTTGTATTATCCATTTTAATCCAACTATGTACATAACAATGAAAGACCTCAGTAATACTTGGAATAATTATCAACAATTTTGGTATAAATAATATACCCTTTGCGCTATTATGAAACCTCCTGGGATTATCTTGAAATATTTAAGTCAAAAGACAAAGTGCAAACAAACCCTCAGACATTTCTAATACTTCATTATTGGTAGTATACTTTTAAAAAGAACTGGATTCTCCCATTCTTTTCTGCTCCCTTGCTATAAGACTATAATTTTAACTTAATATACAACCATTTGGAAGAAAACCAAACTATTAACATTTGGTCAAGGATATACCAATGAAAATGGCAAGTCAACTTGCAAAGCATAGTGCTAGGATGGATGTCTTCTTCCTCTTTCTTTGTCTTAGCTTTTATTTCTATAAAGTATTTCTGAATTGAGCTTCTTGATAAATTATGTCTCTTATGATAAAAAATGTTCCTTCTATATGTGTGTGTGTGTGTATCTCTCTCTCTCTTTCTTTCTCTCTCTGTGTGTGTATGTGTGTGTGTCTTTGTGACTGTGTGTCTATGGTCTTTCTCTCCTTTTCTGTCTCTGTGTGTTTCTCTCCCTCCTTTGCTTTCTGTCTCTGTTTGTGTTTCTCTGTCTCTCTCACCCTGTCTCTTGTTCCCTCTTCCCGTGCATTTTCTTCTCCCCCTTCTCCTTACTCCATCCCTCCATTCTTATTTCCAGCCACTGTTTTATGCCTCCTAGGCCATTTTCTGACATTTGTATAGTAGTATAAGAATCTAAATTTCCACTAAGTATGATACAGACAAAAAAGAGACCTTAACATTTCATCTGAATTGGTTCCACTGAACTCAGTAGCTGCACAGAAAAAGAGGGGATGAGATTTTTTGTATTTGTATCAGAAGCAAAAAAAGAGAACCCTTGCTCTTTCACTCTACAGTTACCACCAAGGACCGGGCCAGAAAAAAAAAAAAGAAAAAAAAAAAAAAACAAAACAGGAGTTTCTCTGGACTGATGTAAAGAAAGAATGTCCAGGGAAGCCACCTAGCAGTACCTCACTCTGACGCCCCAGCAGGCAGCACGGAGGAAGCTGTTCCAGCAACCTGCAGGCCATGTGCTATGTTTGTCGTTTTGCCTGAGGCATTTGCCAATTATGTGTGCTATAAATGTGTGCAGATCTCCCTTCCACAGGAAAAAGCCAAAGACTTGAGGAACACTTTCCGATGCTCATATTTATTAAAGAGAATGAAGAATTCCATGTGGAATGAAAGCAACGGTCTAAACAGAATCCAAGAAAAATCAAAGTTATAGCAGTAATAGGATCCCCAGATTTTAAGAATGTGGCTGTTCTACAGAGCACTCTATTTTGGGTTTTGTCTAATTACCCTTTCTAAAACCCAGGCTCTTCATTTGCAGAATGGTAACAATGCTACCTATTAACTGGTACAGTTGTAGATGTTAATGTACGTGTGTTAGTTAATGAGTGTAAAGTAACTGATTGAGGTATAGTGGGTGCTTAATGATGTTTTTTACATAGTGAGAAATTAATTCATGAGCTCCACAATGGGAGCATGGATGAAAATGAACAAGCGGATAAAGAAAAGAAACACAAAGCATGCATATGTAGAGGAAATAACAGCAGCTAAAAGCATTTGCCGTGATCCCACAAGATGAAGGTCTTACGAGGTACAAACATGCTGTGTTCTGTTAGGATGTCAGAATTCAACCTCTTACAGAGACTTTTACCCAAAAGATCAACTTTGATGTTCATTTTTATGAGACTAAGGGACAGAGAGACACTGTAAGAACTATCTAGAACATTGAATGACAGATTGTATTTTGGATTAATGAGAAAATTAGTCAAAGCAAACTAATTGAATTATAGGTCATCATAAATAAATGCTAAGAAAATAGAAGACTATGGTGTTGGCCACATCTTCAAAGATCTGGTCAGCAATATACGATAGTCTATGAAGCCAAAAAAAAAAAGACATTGTAATACCTTTTTTTTATTTTGAAAAGAGGGAAAGATTTACATGTAAATACTTAGCTGTCTAAAATTAGGGACAGTTTAATTGACATATTTATTTCATGGTATATCAAGGCTCTGGTGTTATGCTAAAGATGTAGCATACATTGTCTGAGAGTATACCTGCCTGGAAATTTTCATACTTTTATAGAAAGAGAAATTCTTCTCCTCATGTTCTCTTCTGCTATGGAAAAGTGATGTTGGTCTCTGGCACATAATCAGACAAAAAGTAAACAGAGAAAACTGACTTCTACCTTCCTCTGAAAATACAGCTAACTCATCACACATAAATTCAAATCATTATTAGAATAAATGGGTTATTTTTCTAATTTTTAGTTCTTCAATTGACTTTTTTCAGGATTAAATTCAATTTAAATGTTATCAGCATCCAGTGCCACCCCTACTGTATCTGACATCTGCCTATGCTTGGAACACTTCTTGAGATTTTAAACTACCTCTGTAAACAAGTTCCTCTACTCCACCAGACTACAATTCTTTTTTTAAAAAAATATTTCTTTTGATTTTTAAGATAATAATTACATCATTTCCCTTCTCACTTCCTCCGTCCAAATCCTCCTTGATCACTTTTACTGGTTGTTGTCACATATATGTTGTTATACATATATGAATACTTGTATGTATATGTATTCCTAATAAATAAACACAGTCTTTTCCAGCTGTACAGTATTGCTTGTATGTGGACTCATATGACTCTTAAAAGCCAGACACCATATATTATTCATATGTATTTTGACCAATCAACACAATGCTTACTAGAGAATGAAATTAGTACTCACTGATTATGTGATGTATATATAAGGCCACTTATGAGGGTATAGTGAGTATATGTGATGTAAGTGGGACAACACTGATGGATATAGACTCTTCCTAAGGGTACTGAAAACTCAAAGCTCATGATGAGCAAATGAGCTTGAATTGTTTACAAAGGCAATGCATTTTATGTGTGAAATATCACTAATAGGTATGAGATAAGAACTGAATAGGCATTTTTATGGCTGTCAAGTATATGAAGATGCTCACTAGAAAATAGGCTACAGAAACAAGGACAAATGTGAGGACTGCCAAAAAAATCACAAATGGAATTATCACAAAGAATAAAAAACAAACTCAATTGAAGCTATATTAAATCTGAATAACTGTACAAGGAATTTTAAAAATTTTCAGCTTAAGGAAGAATAAATCCACTATTCTGAGAGTTAACAAAACTTTTATAAAAATAATGGTCACCACCCTTCACATTCATCTCCTCCTCTTTTTCTTTCTTTTATCCTTTCCACTTCTAATGTACATATATTTATTAATGTGGAGGCTGGGTATTCTAGTTGTGTTGTGCTCGTATCCAATGGGATCCCCCTTGCTGCAGCACAGTAAAGCAGAGGGCACGACACAGTGAGGAAGGAGAGTTGTCAAAACCTAGACCTACTTTGCAAAGGCCACAAATCTTATCCTGACCTTATCACCTCCCAAAGACACTACCTCCAAATGCGAACACAGAAATTCAAAATCACATAAGTTGTAGGGGACAAACTCATATCAAGGCATTCAAGTAGCTCCTTTGCCTGCTCCCTGGATGGTTCATGAGACTATTTCACCTGTGGCCTCACTGTTACCCCTACCGTAATCATCCCGTGAAAGCAGTGGCCTTTCTCCATTCCACCTGGTAACTTTCTCTTCCCATTTTTTTCTGTATCCTAAATTTTCTCTTCTCTCTGACATATAAACTCTCTGATTTAAAAGATAAAGGCACAAAGATTTATGGTAGATGAAAGTATTCATATCTCCCTTAAAGAGGGGCAGATTCACAGATGAAAGATTGAAGGAGGCATATGAAATATGGTGACAAAATCCTTACGCGTGGGGACAGAAACACGGTCTTAGGCTGTAACTCTATCTGTTCAGTTACTATTCCACAAAAGGAGTGTGCACTGTGCCACTGAACACTCATAATGCCTGAATTTTCATGGAACTCAGGGGTTATATTTTTTTTAATGTAAATGGTCATTGAAATAACTATAGAAAAAGAAAATTAGGAGTTTTTTTTAAAAAATTGTCTTTGTATTACAATCCATTGCATGTTCATAAAATGCGAAATGAACAGTCATCTTGGCTTTTCTCCTTCCATTAGCTTAATGTTGGCCTGTACCTCCATTCATCCCCTATTTCTTTAGGTAGAGGAACGGAATTTAAAAACCACTGATGTGCTTTTAATGTTCAGCCAGACTCTAATCTTACTTTTGGAAGCTGTATTTATCTTAATATCATTGGGATGTAGTTAAGGGCAACACACATGCTTTGATCAATTTCTCTTTTTCTTTGGGGTAGAAATTATAGTAACGTACAAGCGTGTGAGGACCTTAATGGTCTCCTTTTGAGAGAAAGTGTTTTAAAACCAGGAGGCTGAAGTAGGAAAGTGGACAATTTAACATCTCATGCCTCTGATAAACTCTTTCCAAATTCTCTTATTCTTTGTATTACCTCTTTCACTCCCAAACTACATGATTCTAAGATAGTTTTCCTCTTAAATCTATTGTAAAATATTCGCTTCTTGACTACGGGGAAGAGGGAATTTCAAGCAAGTAAAGAAATTTACAAGTTAATCTAAATAAACTCAGAGACGTGTGTATTTTACTCTCCAGGTTAAAAACATCATCAGAAGCCTTGCAGCAAATCAAAAAATATCCTTTACCATTTGAGAACTCAAAACATTTCTGTTTACACATTTGGGTACAGACAATTCAGTGGCTCATTAATTTCATTTTGCACTCATTTCAAGAGCAACTAAAAAAATAACTGAGCAAACTGGCAGGTACCTATAATCCTAGAACTTAAGAGACTGAAACAAGAAAATCGCTATTCAAAATAAGGTCTGTTCTGTCTCAAACATACCCAAGAACTGAGGATATAGATTGGCAACAGAGCCCTTAAATTCCAGCACATACTTAGGATACAAATGCCCTCACTCCCATGACCAGCATCTTACATACACAAACAATGTTTGAGATATTTTATGAGACTGTTACATAGTATCTCATCTTTAAAGTGAAATAGAATTATGTTTGCTGCCACCAAGAAATGGTGAATACCTTTTGCCCAAAGTAATATGATTTTTTTAACAGAGTTTTCTCTGCTTTACTTTGCTGAGTAAGAAGAATGGTGGAAAGAATTGTTATGTTGCATCATAAGTTGGGACATCTCATCATCACTTTTACGAACTTGTCAGAAACATGTGAGCCCCAAGAACTCATGGGGAGGTGCAGGCCCAAGCACAGAGTGAGAGCGGGTGCCTAGGCTGTCTGGTTCTGCACTTTCATTCCCATTCTTGGTGACTTGACTCTTCCTTGCATGGTCTCTCTTTGCTTCCTCTTAACTTCCATAACTGTGCAGTTTTTTTTAGCAGGTTCTAAGTCCTCTTCCGGTACTTCAGGAGTCTCATGTGGCTTTTGTTGCTTCTTCCCATATTTCTACATGGTCCAGCTATTCCCTTAGCCCTATCTGGATTTCAGGGCACAGAGAGTTCTGACACTTCTCCAAAAGTTTATCTTCTTGGAGTTACACCTTCTGAGAAGCTGGAAAACTGTATCTTCCCCAAGAGCTAAAATATGAAATGTCTGCTGCCATGCTAGAAGGCCATATCATCTTGCAAAATTTAGGCCATATCACCTTGCAAAATTTAGAGTGTCTTTGTTTCCATACACTGTAGCCTCCATCTACCTGTTTGGACAAAATAAATTATACTAAACTTTGAGTTCTTTTTGATGCAGACCTGGAAATGATTAAAATGTATGATGAAGAGTAATTATCAGATCGAATGGATTGGTTCCTATAAATTTGCTAGAAACTTGAAATGGTTTTAGATTTGAAATGTAGCATTTGTTAGTTACTTTTCTTTGGCTACGATTAAATACCAGACAAAAAGTCACTGACAGAAGAAGGCTTTATTATGTTCACAACTGGAGGGAATATGTTTCCACATAACAGAAAGGGTGTGGTGGCAGGAGTTTAGGGTCACATTTCATCACTGCTAAAACAGCAAAGAACACATAGGAGTGAACAAACAAAACTCAAGCCTAGCTGCTAGTGACCCATTCTTCAGCAGGCTCCACCTCCTAAATATGATGCACCTTATGAAAGAACTCCACAGTATGGGGACAAAAAATTCAGACACTTGAGCCTATGTGGGGTATTTCTCATTTAAGCCACAACACAGTTATTTTTCTTCTGGTGGATATTTTAATCTCTTCTCTAATGTGTTAAGAAAGAGAAGAATTACTTTTCAAATGATAGAAGTAAATAATTATTTAATATTATTTTGGAAATGATATTTCGGAAATATTAAGTGTAGCCTGAACTTCAGCGTGTGCTTTTTGCTCACTTCTCAAGTATAATCTTGGTGGTCTTTAAAGAGGAAGAAAGTGAGCCTTGTGTCTCTTCAATAATATACACAGCCTTCGCAGGTCCATAAATGCTACTTATGAATCCGTGTATTATCATAATGACCTTTCACACAGCTTCCTCCCTGGACACAAAGAGGGAGGCTTCTTCAAGGGAGGTTAACTACCAAGGTTTACTTTTCCTCGCAATCCAGCATGGAGTTGTATGCTGCCCAAACAAGAGTATTCCATCTCCTGGCGTCATGAAAAAACATGCCAGTCTTTGTTAGTTTATTTCTTCATATTTTCATAAACTCAAATGCATTCTGATAATTTAACAACCTATACCTTATTTGCACTTTGTATGTAAACATGACATTTTTTAACCTCCTTCAGTGTAGCATAATAGCAACAGAGTCCCAATTTAGAGATTGGAAAGTAGAGCATAGATAGGATAAGTTTGCTCTGTTGTTGCTCTTATCAGCTATTGGGCAGTGAAACCAGTAGCCTAAAATTCTTTACTCCAAGATCAGAGTGTATTTAAATATATGGCCGAGGACACCAATTTTGTATTTGAAAGAGATTAAAGCTTAAACGTGAGGAAGAGAATAAGATGCAGGTAGGAGTCCACTTTATATAGTTCTAAGAAGGCCTCACTTGTCAGGATCATGCATATTTTACCATGAGAAAAGTATTTAATAGTAAGGTTATATTCTCAGAATACATAATTTCTTTTTTCCGTCACTGCTCTTATTAAGCCACAAAGGGAGCCATATACTATAGGTTTACAAAAGAGGCACTTAAAAAAATAAATGTGTCAAATTTTCCCTGCTGAAACCAAAGGCTCTGTAACAATAAACTCGAGAACTGTTCGGTAACACACAGCCTCTCAAAGCAGAGAGCCCAGTTAGAAGGGGTGTTTTCTGGAGCATGCTTAGATATGGTGTAAATTTCCCTGGTGATGGTAACAATAGAAAGACCAAGGTTAGTCTGTTAAATGCAATGCAAGTGGAAACCAGGCAGTTCCAAGTGGCTGCTGGCACAGTTTGAGGTGACCTGCCAGCATTCAAACCCACAGGGTCATTTGGCAGTCAGGTGTCATTAGTCAACCCTCTCCCATCTCCCTCTTCCCATCTGTTTTCATCTAGCCTATTTGTGTAAATTACCTCTCAGTATGCAGCGGGGCTTGAGCTCCTCATGTATTTTACTCCTACTTCTTTGTCCTTTCCATCCCCGACTGCTCATTTAGACTTAAACCAATCATTTGACCCAAAATTTAACATGAGAGGCAAGATAATGGCAGCAATTAATATTACTACCATTATGAAACATCCCTTATGACTATGGTAAAGAGACCACGAAGGTCTGTATAATAAATGTCAAAGATATAGCTTGCCAGTGGCCATTTCAGATCATGATGATTATCATCAGAGGCCAAAATGTAATGATGCCCTTTAAGAGGATGTCAAGCTTATGTAATTTTGTGTGGATTGCCTGCAATGTTAATAGACAAAGATGTTTAAAGAGAGTGCTGTTGCTAGTGTGAAAATAGCAATACCTTTTGGAGAGGAGAGAGACAAAAAAATTCCTTTTTGTGTTTGCCCAATTAATTACTAGCATATGGAATGACCCCATCTCTATTATTTCTTGGAATTAAATCAAATTGTAAACATATTTGTGAATCCTGTCACAGTGCTACAAGAAAAAACACAAGCCTCCACCATCCATTATTCAATCCATACAAGAGTTGCATTGCAGATAAAAGGAGAGGAGCAACAATAATTGCTTATATGAAAGCCACTGATTACAAAGATTTCCTATTCCTATTAAAGATGATTTGCAAAGGGAAAGTGAGAATAAACTCTCCTGCGGGTACATTTCCTACAATAACAAATAGTCAGGCTGTAGTAACTGTTATGGAAAGGTAACATTGATATTTAAATTCCGTTTGCATGGAATCATAGAAATGGTAATCTACTAAAAAAATCTCTTTATGAATCAGTAGAATAATGATACTTGGCCATATTTGCTCCATTTGTCAGATACAGTTTTTATGGTACGTGTAATCAAAGGCTTTAGCCCATAATTTTCAAGTCAGTATTATTTTTATATAAAAACAAATTCGATAGAAAAGACAAAGTTAAACATTGCTAATAATTAAGCTCAATGCTTTTTTATTTTAAAGTACTTTAAAAGTTATCTATATTATAACCATCACTCAGAGTTATACTCTCTGAAATGTGTGCAAAGAGTAGACTGAACCATAATCAAATAATGGCAGTGATAAGTAGCTTCCTGTACCTTTCCTATCAATACCCATTCTTATATTTAATCAAATAAATCATTTTATTTTCCAAGTTTTCCAACCCAAAACTCAATTTTAAGATATTATAAAGAGTAGGTGATCAAAATCTGCAGGAACATCAAGAGAGTTCTTAGGAAAAGTGTGTATGAACCATGATTAAAATGTAAGCAGTCACATGAAAGTGACTGAGGTATGTATGACATGGCATCATATAACATACAAAATGAAAACAAGAAAGAAACAAAAATGTCTATTCAAGATATTCTTGTTAGTGTGACTAAATAGCATCTATTTGGTGTGGCATTTGTAACATATGTATACTCCACTTTCTTCTCCTCCTCTTTTTTCTCTTCCTCTTTCTTCCTTTCTTTGTCCCCCTTTTCCTGTTCCTCTAACACATTATCTTTTCCCTCCTTTTTTTCTTCTTAATTCCTTTAAAACTGTGAAACTAATTCTAGCCTGCAAACTGTACAAAAGCAGACACCAAGTCATCTACAGCTCAAAGCTGCTGACCCACTGCCATTCTCTTCATCCAACTTATAGAAGAGTCCCTGCTTTCTCTTTCATCCTTTTTATTACAGATATGCTCTGTGAAAATAAAGGAAGACTATAACCATTCTTAAAATATGTTTTCCCACTCTTAAAACAAATTTCAGTGGAATGAAATATGATTAAAAATATCGCCTTCTGAGAAAATACAGAATTAAACAAATATCATGCAATAAAAGAAGAATCATTTCTTTTTAATATTGAGCATAGACTTCATACCCCCCAAAATGGATATTTTGAAGATTGTTGCATGCCTGCAAAAATAAAAGCTGCAAAGCTAGGCTCCTTTCCCTTTCATATCTTTTCGAGAGATTATCTGAGTAAACATTTCTGTAGAAAAATAGAAGAGTAGGTGTGAGCTGATCCAGCTGCCTGTTAGGGGGGCCTTCTCTTTTCACAGGAGAGATGTAACTGATAGATAGAGGTTGTACAAAAGCATTTCTAGCATCTGACTGGGACAAGAATAGAGGTAAGTGGAGTCATCACCTTTTCTGTACTGAAATAATGAGATTCTTTGGATGAGTGTTTTGTATTTGTAGATCAGTCAAGTCAATTAGAGTTTAAGAAATAATTGAAAAATACAAAAACATTCCTATAGAAATTCTATTTGACCTCATGGGGCAATCAGATACACAGGTGCCAACATGTACAAATGTGCCTCAGTTACTCTCCCTTCTCTGTTCTTCAGCATCGTCTTGATTTACCTTCAGTTCCTATAGTTATATGAGTTTATACCCTCTAGAGCCAATGAACTTACTCTCTACAGCCTATACTTATCTTTTCCTGAAACAGAGACTCTGAGGGACTCTGGGGTCTAATTCCTGAGATTGTTGAGACTATTGTCCAGAAACAAGATTTGCACATTAGTAACAATGTTGTCATTTCGTGAGCCATCTGCTCCCAGATGGACATACTTTGCCACCTATGGCATGGGATGCCATAGAGGGAGGGGTTTTGTTATTCCAGCTGCATCAATTTGACCAATAAATTTAAATAGAAAAGAGAAGTCTGCTGCCAATTTCCTGTATTATCTTGATAGAGTCAACCACCTAGTTCAAGTGTTTGGTGTTACTTTTACTACAGATATGGATAGTAGTAGTTGGGTTAGGAGCAGATAAACATTAGTTTGGGATGGGGTGCATTTTAAATGTACATGATTCTATGCTTGACCGAAAACCTTACTTATTTTGCAATAATTTCCCATTTATTAAACTTAAACATTATGGGAAGTAATAGCTCTGCAGATAAACATAGTTTCCTGCTCTATCAGAAGAGCCAATTCTGGTTCCCAGTCCCCAGATTTAGCAGCTGGCAATCACTTTCAACTCTAGTTTCTAGGAAGCTGACACTTTTCATGGCCTTCAGAGGCATCTATACATGTGATGTGCACACACACATCCAGAGAGAGAGAGAGAGAGAGAGAGAGAGAGAGAGAGAGAGAGAGAGAATTAAAATCAAAAAATCTTTTTCAAAGTTTACCTTCATTTGGTAATTAGCATATGAAAGAAGAAAATTTTTTATAAAGTAATAGAACTTGGCAACTCCTTGATTCAACAGATCTATTCCTTATGCATACCTTAAATGTATCTCAAAAATATTATGTGATCAGATTAGAAGAAGAGAGATACAGATTCTACCTATGTTGTTTTTCAATGGAAATAACAAAAATATTGTTATATTAAGCAGACATATCTACCTTTATTCAAAGTTTGTTCTTGTAGCAATTATTTTGCCAATGAGATTTAGTTTGGGGCCCATTTNTAGAATCTTTTATATTGTTCTTGAGGCAGAATTATATTAAATTATATTAAAATTTATCTGTGCTCTTTTATGCTGAATCAAGTGAGTTTGGTTTGTATATAAGTATTCATTTTTCTCTTTTTTCCCATTCACAAAGGTTACAAGTTCCTTTTCTTCTACTTATCCTTCCTGTTGTGAGATATCCTCCTTGCCTTGAACAATATTGTGATGAAAATAACCAGATTGCAAAGTAGTGCAATATTCCATAATATTTAATTAAATTGCTACATGGTGTGTTATACAGCCTAAGCCATACAAGTATTAAGGAAGGTGATATTATCTTTTTTAAAAGGCTAACATTGCTAATGAATAGGTTTTAATTATATAAAACAAATATAATATTCATATAGGAAAGAAAATGATTCATGGAATGTTGTCAGTGTGCCCTCGTGTGATAGTGTGTTTCTGCATTTGGTGCTCTTAAATGCACAGTGCTCTCCCATGGAGGAGGACATTATTTACCAAGGTATTCTCAAAGAGTAATTGGAATAAGTTGACTCAGAGGCTGGAGAGGTGGCTCAATGGTTAAAAACACTGAAGTGCTCTTCCAGAGGTCCTAAGTTCAATTCCCAGCAACCACATGGTGGCTCACAATCATATGTAATGAGATCTGGTACTCTCTTCTGGCTTTCCGATATACATGCAGGCAGAACACTGTATACATAATGAATAAATAAATCTTTAGGAAAATAAAATAACTTGACTCCTTAAGACTCATTAATTCTAACCAGGTCTGAAGACCTTTGTTTCTGGAAGGGGATTTGGGGGAATGAAGAAGAGAATAGGAGAAGGAAGATTAAAAGATAGAAAGAAAAGCAGAAAAGAGAAAGCAAAAGAGGGGGAGAGGAAGGAAAGAAAGGAATGACGGGAAAGAGAAAAGAGATAGAAAGGGAAGGAAATGAATTGTACTCAGTGTAATAATTGTAGTAAGAGGGAAATCAAGGGGATCTTTCCTTATATCCAAGTCTCTGTTTAAAGTATTAAAACTGGAATTTGAATGAAGCAAAACGATATTGTCCCTTAAAGAAGTTAGAAAGAGTGTTGAACAAAGACTAAGCTCTTAAAATAATAATGATAGTGATGATGATAATAATAATAGTAATAATAATGTGAGTTGTTTAAGTTTAAAATAATTATAAAATGAGTAATTTAACAATGTTATAATTAATTACAATTAATAGCTCCCAATTTTATTTAAAAATATAAACATGACAAAAAAACATTTAGAAATTCCTTCAGTAACTATGACCAGAGTTTATATTATGATATCAGAAACTTCAAACAAAGGATACAGTTGCTCAATCTCCATGTCATTATTTGGGGGAGGCAAGTCAAATAGTACTACCACCCCCCCTCATTTTTTGTTTTTGTTTTGTGTGTTTGTTTGCTTTTCGAATAGGGTTTCTCTGTGTAACATCCCTGTCTGTCCCGGAAATGAGACTGGCCTAGAACTCACAGAGATCCAACTGACTCAGTCGTCCAAGTGCTGGATCAAAAGCATGCACCACCGCCACCTGAAGCAATTCTCTTCATATGCAGGCCTAGCAACTCTTCTCTCAATTCCTCCTTCTTCCTTCTTTTACTACCTGAAGCGAGTGATACTAATTCAATAAAAAAAAAAATTCACTATTTGTAAAATAGAGAGTAGTTAGTATTACCGAGCACTTATTGAGTATCAGGCATTTTGTGGACTGTTTAATTTTGTGTTGGTTCAGCACGTTAGGAAGCCCTATCATCGCTAGTGTATAGATTTGGAAAACTGAGATATCTAGAAGTTTTTTGCACACCTCATGCCCTTAGTCCTTGATTCAATAATAGACAATCAGACAAGTTGTAAGGGACTTATCAATGAGGAGTTGTAGAGACTAAAAGTAGACACAGTCCTAGATATATTTACTTTCAAAGTATCTATGTCCACAGATTCATGCTTTTGTGAATGCAAATAACTATATTAGTACTAGACAACCACCACTACCACCTCAAACGAGAAAATACAATAAACAAAAAACCTGCAGTGCAGGCCAGGTGCAGGATCTCATAGAAAACTGTTGAAGAGGCAGGATTTGAAGGACTACCTAAATATAAAAGAAAGTTGTCACCTCACCTATCTTTGTGATTGTCAACAGAGGAGGGACAAGCATGGTCCACCTCTTCTGTTTGCTGACACTATTCGCACTGGTGGGATTGGCGAATGATTTTTCTGGATTTTAAAATTGCACACAGCTTGCAAATGTCTGTGTAATACCTACCTTTGACTATTGTGTAATGTGTGCAATCCCAGTGCTCTGCACTCTTATAATCAATACAGACTTAGTGGTTTGCTAGGCAGGGGATAATATACATGTCGCTTGGATACAGAAAGCCTGTAGAAGACATGGAGAATCTGCAGAAAGTGAACACTTCTGAGTTGCCATTCTCACTTCCATTCTCTTTACAGTTTCTGACATCACAGGGCATTAGATTTCAAAAAGATACAAGAAAACTTCCAGGAAAAAGAAATCTCATTGCAGATGAGAAAATGGGAACCCACAATAGCAGGAAGATTGTTTCCACACAGTCAAACTATCAAAGCTGAGGACATTCAACCTTAATGTTATGATTAGAAGACATAGATTTGGTCTGTTGGTGTCTAGTATGACAAGTATGGATTCTTGTATGCTCTGCTTATGTGTTTATCGAAATGTCCATGGAAATTGAAGTGGTAATGGACAACTCCTAATTAGTTTGCCTTGTTCCTTCTTCCAAGGAAGTAGCATTTTCTACAGAAGTAGCATCATCCTTGGATACTTTCTTTAGAGCAGTGGTTCTCAAGCTGTGGGTTGCAACCCCTTGGATGTCAATGACCCTTCCACAGGAATCACATATCCTGCATTTCAGATAATCATATCATGATTCATAACAGAAGCAAAATTACAGCAATGGAGAAACAACAAAAAGAGTTTCATGGGTGGGACTCACTCTAACACGAGGAAGTGTACAAAAATGTCACAGCATCAGAAAGGCTGAGATCCACTGCCCTGCTGGAAGAGGTTGCTTGTTGGTTCCTGGCTACTTAGTCCCAAAATAATCACACAGAAACCATACTATTTAAATCACTGCCTGGCCCATTAGCTTTAGCTTCTTATTGGCTAGTGCTTACATCTTAATTTAACCCATCTTCATTAATCTGTGCATCACCACTAGGTCGTGGCCTACCAGCAAAGTTTCAGCACGTCTGTCTCTGGCAGCAGCTCCATGGCTTCTCATCTGACTCTGCCTCCATTCTCCCAGCATTCAGTTTAGTCTTCCCCTGCCTACCTCTATTCCCTGTGCTGGCCCAAGACAGTTTTCTCTATGAACAAATGGTATTTACAGCATAAGAGGGGGAATCCCACATCACTACCTCAGAAGGTCAGTGAGGAAGAGTGTACCCTCCACCAGTCAGCTGTCATTCTCCTGGTGAAAGAAGTACCCAAGGTGAAGAGCCTAATCCAGTTGTTATGAGCCTGGCTGTAGCTTATACAACCAGTCACCAGTGTTCAGAGCTGGTTCTTCAGTCACATCCAGGGTAGGATTACTTTGTTTGCTACATAACTACCAGTTGTTAAGGCCCCAGTAAGATCTATCCCCTTAAGGATAAGATAGTCCTTGTATAATTCTGACTAGAGTTTGGAAAAGCCTTATTAAGTTTCTTTTCCTCTTAGTGGTTTTGCTTAGTAATTAAGAGCAAATAAAGTCATAATGTGCCTCAAAAAAAGATCCCAAGAGCAAAGAGTGAAAATTATTATGTATTCTACAGATACGGCTATACGGTTGTGGAAATATTAAAATATTTTTCATACTAGTTAGTAAGCAGTCATTGCCTCAAAGGCCTAGATATCATCACACTGCTGTGCTGTAACTGACTGGCTCCTCTATTAGGGGATTTCATAATCCACCAATTAAAGAAAAATATATGACATGCATAGGCAGCAAGAGCCTTAGCCTCCAATTGTTCTTAGCCCTGCCCTATTGTATTACCTTAACATAACAGTGTAGAAATGAGTGAGTGACCAAATCATCTGCAAGTCAAATGACAAATCAAATAACCCTGGGGCACTTGTAATCAAGTCCACCTTGAACTCATAGACCTCTCTTTCTTTTCTTTTAAATTTCAATCTTATATATAATCTCATCTAATTCATGTCTTCTTTCTCAACAAGCACCATCTAATTCAGAATGACTCATTGGAGATTAGCATGGCATGTTCTTGTGTCTTCATCTTTTCGAGCAGAGTCTAGAAAACGTGAGATATGTAATATGTGTTGTACATTGAGTGAACTGCTGACAGTATCAATCAGTATGTATGGTGGTGAGTTTTCACCAGCTTGACACAAATCAGAACATAAATGGGAAGAGGAAATCTCAATTGAGGGTTTTCTCTATCAGGTTTTCTGGTAGTTAAGTCTATGGGACATTTTGTGGTGTTCCTGATTGATAGAGGAGGGGCTAGCCCACTAAGGTCATTGTCATCCTGGGGCAAGTGTTCATGGGAGGTATAAAAAAGCAAGCTGAGCAGTTCTTGGGAAGCAAGTCAGTAGGAAACAGCACTTCTCCATGGTCTCTGCTCCAGCTCCTGCCTCCAGGAGTTCTTACCCTGATCTTCCTCAGGGATGGACTATTACCTGAAAGTGTAAGAATAAAACCTTTCTGTTACACTTCGCTTTTAGCCAGTGTTTTATCACAGCAATAGAAAACAAACTAGAACCATGTCAATGCTTCTGGGAATTTTCTTGTGTCATTGATTTACCTGGGAACTGGCAACTTGTTAAACTTTAACTCTTCTGAATATACTCAGAACATTTGTTATTGTCATATACTCATGTGACATCTAATCTTGGTTGTCAACTTTAAATGCATAAGGAGTCAGAACATCAGCTGAAAACATGCCTTTATTAACTGTACCTATATATGTCTTCAGGACATTTTCTTGATTGCTTCTATATGAAAGTACCACTGTGGGTGGTACTATTCTTAGGCAGGTAGGCCTAGGATATATAAGAAGGGAGTTGTAATGAGGAGAGCGGACCACGTCCCACCCGGCTCCTGGCAGCCCAGCTAGCTAATCCCCAAAATAATTACACAGAAACTGTATTCATTTAAACACTGCCTGGTCCATTAGTTCTAACCTCTTATTGGCTAACTCATACATATTTGTTTAACCCATCTCCATTAATGTGTATTGCCACTTGACTGTGGCTTACCATCATGAGTCTAACCAGTGTCCATCTTGGGCAGGAGAAGCATAGCATCTGCCACATTTCCCTTCTTTCCAGCATTCTGTTCTGTCTACTCTACCCACATTAGGACTGCCCTATCAAAAAGCCAAGGCAGCTTCTTTATTCAACTAATGAAATCAACACAAATACAGAAGGACCTCCTACTCCATTTCCCCTTTTCTGTTTAAACAAAAAAAAGGCTTTTATTTTAACATAGAAAGATTACATATAACAAAAGAGTTATCAAGCAAGAATTACAATTACAATATTTATATCTATTTCATCTTTTATCATAACTAAAGAAAACTATCACTATGACTATTCATTCTTCAACTCTATCAAAGACCCCAGAAGGATATAATATTACATAAGTATACAGGAAGTACATTGTAAGCAATTTCTAAAACTCTAGAAATGACAGAGATATTTCACTGCCAAGACAGTCACCCAAAGTTTTTCTGTACCATTGGGGCATCCATCTTTAGCCTACAGGCCCATAGTATCCAGCAGACATTTTCATGAAGCAGGAAATTTCAAAGACAGTTCAGTTACTTTCTTCTGTGTCCTGCAGAATGTCTCACAGACTCTCATGAATCAGGAATCCCGAAGGAACATCTCACCTTAGGCAAGTTCAGCAGTCCTCTCTCTGCAGGTTCTTTGTGTCCAATTTATGCAACAGTCCAGGCAAGAGCAGTTTCTTGCTCAAATGGCTATCAAACTTTATAAGGAGACTCATCGACACCCATTTTCCTCTTGAAGTAGATTGGTGCTGCCAGGAGCAAACGTATCTCATTGTCATGAAAAGTCCTAATTTATTAAAACATTAAATGTCATATTCTTTAGTCTTGAAAGATATGAAGAATGCCTATCTGAAATATGTCTATGCACATCTAGAAAATCT
>NW_026067966.1:6023227-6028217 GCF_014885135.2 Alexandromys fortis
TGCTATTGCTGAGTCAGGAAAATTTCTCTGCAGCACCTCGCCGGCACACAGCAAAAAGCTGTGTTAAACTCTATATTTGTGTCTAGAATTCTTTTTAAATCCCTCTCAGGTTTTACGTGGAGTTAATCACCACATTGAGGTGCCACTTTGTTGTAATGAGGAGGAGTGGGCTATGTCCAGCCTCCCGACTGGCTTACACCTGGGCCGGTGGACTGCTTGTCATGAGTGGTGCCCAACATGGGGCTACCCTGTCAAAAGGCCAAGGCAGCTTCTTTATTCAACCAATGAAATCAACACATTAAATGTCATATTCTGTAGTCTTGAAAGATATGAAGAATGCCTATCTGAAATATATCTCCTACACCAGAAGGGAAGTGAATATGAGCCTGAGAACAGACCAGTAGGCAGTGTTCCCCCATGATTTCAGATTTAGTTTTTATATGAGCTCTGGTCCTGGCTCCCCTCGATGTTGTACTGCGATAAGGACCATGGTAGAGACATATGAGACCATAACTCTTTCCTTCCCAAACTGTTTTTTATCATGGTGCTTAAAACTAGGACACACACACACACACACACACACACACACACACAAACTGAAAAATTTTAAAATGCCTAAATGATGAATAATTTTTAAACTGTAAATTTGGAATCAAACAGATTATAGGAAAGCATCCTATTCTACTGACCATAATTTGAACCCTTTAAGTATAATACATCCTTAGTATTACTTTCCAAACAACTGTGGTTGGTTTCACAAGATGCCATCCTCAAACAGTGGTGGCTGTTAACCCCATTTCTTATTTCTGGACTATGCTCTTCTCTCCTATTGTATGCTAACAAAGACTAGATGCCCAAGTCCTATTCTATAGCAACTGTAGGTTCTGTGAAGATCTTTTCCTTGGGTTTAAAAATAAAAATTTGATTAAAAGTACCTTGTCACAATTTTCTCCAGCCCTGAACTTAATCCTGAAAAATCTTAAAAGTAGAGTTCCCTATGGGAATATTAATAGACCTCAAGAATGGGATTCAGCCTGAAATAAATAATTAGAGTTTTAATAAAGAGGGAAGGAGCTTAAATAAAAGTAAATGATTAAAATTTACACCTAGTTTGTATAAAAAGGTAGACTTTAACCTTCAACATATCTCCCCTAGAAACGATGTTCTAACAATATTCTTTAATTTACTGAACAGGAAATGTTGCATAATTGATGTCTAGGGGATTTTAAAGATGTATGTGAGAGAATTTGAAAGAGACTTCTAGATCCTAGTTTATAATAGAAAACAGTTTCTATTGGGATAGATATGGTAGAAGTCCAGCTGTCTCAACCTTTAAAAGGGTTTGCTAGTTCCAGACAAGTAGAGGTTTTATTGAGAGACATTCAAGATCAACAAACAAACAAATAAATAAATATATATATATACATATATATATCCTTAAAATCCAGTTATCTTAGAAATTTCATTACATAATTGTGAAACATATTTTTGCTATTTATGTAATATTATGATTTTCAGTAGAAACATCAAATTATGAGGCTAGGTCAAATATGTAAAAACATGATCATGATTTTCATTGTTATGATTAATTTCAGTGGGTCAAGACATTCCAGATATTTCTATGTATAATTAATTCTTGCCTATACAGAATTTCTGCTTATTTCCTTGGTAAAGATTCTTCTGGATGAAATTATAAACAGAAAAAGTTTTAATATTGTAAATTTCTTCATACCATCACATTTCTTCTTTATGTAACCTTATATTATATTCCCCCTACACAAGTGTGGGAACTCCCGTCTCTTCAACACCAGGCAGGCCCCAGGCTACTGAACTACTCCTTAACAAAACATCTGAAGTTAATCCTGTTCTTAGCTCTTCTTGGGAATCTCCCGTCTCATTGGAGCTGTTCATTTTGTTATTTTTCTTTATGAGTTTCTTGCTGCATAAGAAAAACGTTCATATGCTAAAGTCCCCTCACTTTCATGTAAAAGTCCTCAACTCCTTCATTCATCAGAATGAAGCAAAGGAATGGGTTCTCATGAGAATCACGCAAGCAGTTATCCATTCCCATAAGCCCACTTCCTTATTTATTCCTTCTGCGCATGCACGCACATGCACGTGCGCACACACACACACACACACACACACACAGTCAAAGTTCACAGCTAGAAGAGCAAATGCATAATAAAGTAACGTAACTTCTTATGTCAGCAAGTCTACATTTTGTGAAAGATGGTGAGAGTCAGACCTCCAACAGAGGGCAATCCATTCTGCCCAAATCAGAACACTGTCTAATGCTGCAGTTTGACCCAGAAACAAAAGCCTGACCTCATCATGAAAAGTTTCCCAGTCAATGATTAATTTCTATTCAACTTCCTTTATTTAAGCATATTTTCAGAACTTGTGAGGTAACTATGGCAATGGACACCTAGAAGTGGGAGAGACCTTTGTTATTAATTTCTACATGCAGAGATAGGTCAGGTGCTCGATTGTGTTGTTATGCAAATCTCCAAACAGGACGGATCATAACCTGCTGGGACTGTTCTTTCCAGGAACAAAGTGCCATGTCAAAAAAGTTGGCTTTTAGGTTAACTATTTTTGCTAAAATGTAAAGCCATGGTTCTCTTTGAAAATAGGTATTGGCTGATGATTAAACAAATCACATTATTCTCGGTGAGTGGGAGTTTGTATATTTCAGGGTCGTTTGAAAAGTAAGGGTTTCAAAATCACTTAATGTAGATTGTTCCCTTGTGAGCAGTCACAGCGATATACTTGCAGGAAGGATGAACCCAGATAGAAGACAGCAGTAGGTGCAGAACAAAACACAGATTTATGGTTCATGAATGGAACTTGTGACATTTGGCTCAACTCTGAATGTTTCTAAACTCAGTGCATAGAATAGAAGACAAATAACAATTCACTGATTCTTGGATTTGAAACCACAACAGCCAGTTGAAGTTCAGAAAAGATGGTTACCAGTTTTCCCAAAGAATATCCTTAAATTTTACAATTAACTTGCATAATATGCTTCATCATAAAAATAATAACTTGAATACTGGTTTTCAAACTAAGCCTGACATTTACTTAGGTTTCTTCCATCTAAACAATAATTTTGAGTGCCTTGTGATGCCTTGTCTCTATAATTTATTTCAAAAGCTTGAGGCTAAGATCTTTTGTGTCATGGATGTCTTACATTCTGCCTTTCGAATGACACTGTTTTAAAGTATTATGGATCCAAGAGCTGGTAGTCAACTAACCAGTCCCTCACAAAACAATGGCATAATAGAGAAAAAGACTTCTGAATAGTTTAGTTGCAGAGTTACCATGGAAACCGGATACATTTGCTTTATTAACATAATCTTTTACTTCTTTTTTAGTCCCTTTGCTTTCTAGAAAGAAGTCTTCCTTGATATGATCACAATTAAACAATGGATTCTGAAATTGAACTGGCATTTATAGAAGTTGGTAACAATGTAAAACAATTTTGCTTATCTGAAAAGCATTCTGCTTTAAAAGAAATTTATGGATAGCTTTTCAAGGTTTGTCATTTCCTATTAGGGTTGAGATGACTCTGGGTTGGCTTTCTCAGGGTATAACATCATAGGAATTTTCTGTTACATTATTCTTTTTCAGTAATACTTGATACATTTTAATTTTTGTTTCAGTTCTTAGAGCATTAGTGTTGCTTTTGTATAACTTTCCTATCTGTATTTATCCAAGAACAGGGAGAAAATCATGCCATATAGTACAATTGTAGTAACTGGAAGCATTCACAATGCACTAGGACTGCATCATCACTAATTAGTTTAACTTTATTTAAAGCTACTATATGCAATATACAATTCTAGACACCATGGAGGATAGAAAACGAGTTATATGTATTCCCAACATTTAAGTTTTTTTTTTTTGATGTTTGTTTAAATTCCAGTGTATTCTCCTTTGTCATGGCTCTTTCTAGGTAGTTGTAATCTAATAGTGCTTTGATTAGGTAATTAATTTAGAGGTTTTCAAGTAGGTAAGTAATCTAGTGAGACATTCATTTTGGGGGGGGGGGTTGGTTTAGAAATGAACTTTAATTTTTAAGGTACTGTATGTTCGTGTGTGTGTGTGTGTTTGTGTGTGTGTGTGAAAGAGAGAGAGAACAGGTGCCTGGATAGTTTAGGTGAGGGTCTCAGAACCCCTTGAGCTAGAGTTACAAGTGATTCATTTCTGCTCGGTGTGGGTGCAAGGAACTGAAGTTAGAACTTCTCCAAAAGCAAAGCAGGTTCTTACCCCTGAGCCGTCTTGGTGTTTCTATCCTTAAATGTTTAGCATTAGTGTTTAAATTTTAAGCTACAGATTTTATATATTTTATGCTTAAAATTAATTTTTTCTGAAATATTAGATTGAGATATGAATGACTGCAAAAACATGTAAAACTTTGTCAAAAAAAAGAAATTCAATTGTAATTTTATTCTAAAGTATAGGAACTTATTATTATTTTGACCTTGGAAATTTCTCATGGAAAATGGCAAATAACTAAAACAAATGATGTTTACTGAAAAATACAGTTGAATGGATAAAGTAAGTAGAAAGCTTCAAAATTACTTTAAACAATCAGAGCTTTTCAGAAATGCTATATAGTTAAAATATTTCCAGTTTCCCCAATACATTAATGAATTCTAGCTGTCATGTATGACTAGCTAGAGTTCATTTATCTTCCACATTTTAGTGTAAATAAATCATCTGTGTGGTCAACACCAAAAAACATCATGCCTTTTTGTGTTGGTCAACAATTTGGTTACTATGACAGAATAGTTGACAACTCTAAAAGAGAGAAGATATATTTGGGCTCACAACTTCGGTAATTCTAGTTCATTGTTATCTGGTGCCATTGCTTTGGATCTGGGGGCATTCAAATATAGAAAACATATGCATAGATGAGCTATCGTATGCCCTCACAGTCTGTATTACCACCTCATTCTTTTTTTTTTTTGCTTTTTTTTTTATT
>NW_026067966.1:6034259-6053148 GCF_014885135.2 Alexandromys fortis
GAGGGTTGTGGATGCAAGCTGGGTGGGATAGGAAGAGAGAGGAGGTATCGGGCAGAGTAGCCCCTGAGGATGACCAGGAAGTGTAGGAGGGGTGTCTGAGTTCCCTGTCCCGGGCTGCTGCCGCGGTCAGAAACTCACTCACCCCAGTGATGTCTCTCCTGGTGCCTGGACCGGAACTCCTTGCTGCTAGGTGTCTCGTAAACAAAGGACCTACCTAGCTTGCTGCAGGCAGGCTAGTGGGGACAAAGGAGCTAGCACCCTCCCGTTTGCCCTGCCGATTCGGATTCGGTCCTAGAGCCCGAACAGGCTGGGCTGGGAGATGTTATGTGGTCAAAGAGGGAAGACCACCTCATTCTTGATGCATTTAAGTATTCGTGAAACTCTCATTGTGAATTCCAGTATGAGGACATTAGAAAGCACAGTAGAACTGAATGGAAGCTTTCAAGTTTCCATGTTATGAGGCAACATAGGAGCTCTCTAGGAAACTCATGTTTATGAGGATCTCCATTGATTCCATTGAAATGCATCTTTAAAGGAATAAAATGCTTTGTGCTACAATTTTATTAATTAGATGTAATTATAACTAATTGATGAGGTTATATTTTGATAAAATTAAGAAGAGTTATTTTGTAAATAACAGGTAATCTTGAGACATTTCCTATTTATCATTTGAACTTCCTGTTTCATTTACATAGCTTGAGTATATGGAATGTCAAGCCAAGATTTTCTTGCAATGCTAGTAGATGAAGTCATCCTCACAACTGTGTCTGTCATGACTCATAGCAGTATGTTGTGAGCATATGCAAACTCTAGAACTTAGAACAGCCCTCTGGGCTGTTGTTGGTGCCTGATTCATAGGCAGGGAGAATCTGAAGATGAGAAGACTGATATGAAAGAAGCTCAATGTCATTGCTATTTCCACAGTCTTGTAATTAGCTGCACAGTACTCCAAACTTGAGCTGTTAGGAGATTATGTTGTTAATTGTAAGCAGAGAGGAAAAGTAAGTTTATTTATAAGGTATCTGGCTGTTGTCAATAGTAACAATAGTTTTATTCCTCATGTTTCAAGTAAAAGGAGAATTCGGGAGAGTAATAACTCTTCCCAAGCTGTTAAAAAAGACTTTGAGATATCTAACACGGTCACACATTACTTAAACCCCTGTGGACATTGCTTTATTATAGCAAAGTAATTGGTGTTGATAAAGATGACTATAGTTTAACAACATAAAATATTTGGTCATATTTTGTGTGTTTATTTAATAAAGAAGGGTGTAGAATGAAATTTATAACATTTTTAATAGTGTGACTAAGATAAAATCAATTGAAATGTAGTAAAGTATCTATAAACTATAATATGTATTTGAAAGTATAAGTTAAATATGATATCACTTCATAATAGATATGGACCTAATCTTGTGAGTGTCTATACATTCAAAAAGATCAATAAAACTATAAAATTAGAACATCTTCATGTTTTTTAAAAACATGAAGCAAATAAGTCCAATATTTTCAATTTATGCTGCTTATTTCATAAATATTCCTTCTTTATAGGAAGATAACATTTTAAATAAATTGTCTTCCAAATGAGGTATGTAAATATACCCTTATATTCTAACTTCTAGAAGGTGCTTATCATTTATTTCTCATCAATTAACTAGCTAATATTCTTTAATGGAATTGCACATTATAAACAGATAAAAGCCTTTGAAAATAAATATATATGTGAAATCTTCCTAAAGTAATGAGAGGAAATAATCTTGTAGACAGAAGAAAAGTGTCTACTTTCAAAATGTTAGGCCATTATCATCATTCAGTTGTAACCTTTAATGTCACTAATGCCAATCCTATTACACCAATCTCGTCATTCTTTGATAAAATGAAATAATTAGAATGACCTGAATATCCAGTGTTCACAGTAGGAGACATATTCAAACACTGTTGTCAGAATTTAACATTCAAAACAAGAGAAGCATTCAGCCACAAGCTGATTTAGAAATGATGACCATAGCATACTTCTCAAATGCTAAAAGAAACCAAATTTATCTTCTTAGTCTCAGTAGCTATGACTACTTAGCCAATGAGTTACCATTTCTTAAAAGTTACCTAAAATTATATGATCAATAATGTCATATATAAGCTAGTAATAGTAAAAAAAAATAGTTTATTTGATTAAATGAAAAATGACTTTCAATTATAATCTTAATTCATTGGACCCATATTTTATAGAATCAAACCTACTGAAAGTTAAAATTTAAATCATCTTTGCTATGGTAAATAAATCAAATTTCAATTAATTGTTTTTTTTTTTTTTTAGTAAATAACCTTTGGGCTATTATCTGGAGTTCTGAAAATTTGCTATTCTAGACATAAAACAGTGAGGATTTTAAAGAATATCCATTCACATACCAGTGGAAAAACATGTCAAATATTTGAATAAGTAATGTGATTTAAATTATGCCCCTTTTAATTGCTATATATGAGAAAAAACTATGAATAAGATTATGATTGCATCACTTTAAAACTTAAGGGCGAGGGAGAACATTCCATAAACACATGTAGAAATAAACCCAAAATGTTGATGAAGACCCAGTTCTCTTCCATAAATTTTATGGGCTCTGTCCTTTCATGTAGTGTCAATGCAGTTTTCCAACTTGAGATTTAAGATGCCATCACTAGCGGTGGGATATATCACAGATCATTTTTCCTTGTCTCTCTTAATCATGGACAGAGTCATCACAGAGCCTTTTTGACAAAGGCCCCACATTTCTTCAATGTTCCCTGCAATGAAATTCTGGAAATAAAGCCACAACATTTTCTTTTTCAAAACCAAATGTAACACCATTCTGCTTTGTTTTGGATATGGTTGATACCATCTCATAAAATAGAGTTTAGTTTTGATTACTAACATAGAGTGGCCAAATGAAAGCAGGGGAAGAAGGCATTTTGAAATTATTGAAGAGATTCTGGCATTTGTAATGCCATGCCTTCTTATAACGTAGACTTTCTACAAATCCCAGAATGTAAATACATCCTCGCCATTTGTTGAACAGCCAGCTCATCCTTTTGTTCTGATATATGTGCAGATTAGTGAAACTCTCTAAGTCACAGCTTTTCATCTCCAAAATAATGCCATGCAATTAAAAATGAAGGTCAAGTACATGAGGCAATTGGCCCAGAGACTAAGACTCAGGAGGAACTTTGAAAACAGAATTGATAATGGGACAAAGAGTGAATTGACTACTTACTGCTAACGATGACTACTCCACGCTAGGTCTGCCCTAGTGCCAGGGGTCACTAGTGGAATTGCAGCAGGTAAGGCCACTCTCCTCTTAGAGCCTGCAAAAGGAAAGCCTACTTAGAAATAATTATGAAAAGCACTTTGTTAGTCAGTCCCTTTGGGTATTGTCTTCTGTATTCCTTAGGTAGATCCACACTTACATATAGTAAGCAGATGCCTTCTTAATTAACATTTTATTATTGATATCATTCTCAGATTTTCTTTCTAATGGATGTGGGGTTCATTTTTGTTTATCTTAATAAGACTGGAACTTATCTAACAGTAATACTAAAGTAACTTAAATGAGGATTATTTGAGGAAGAAAAGATAACTTTTTTAGTTGATGAACAATTTGGTACATACAGGCATGGGTCTTTTTTAAGATTTTTATTTTATGCATATGGGCATTTGCTTGCATGTATGTCTGTATACCAATTGTGTGCCTGGTACATGTGGAGGTCAGGACACTGAATTCCCTGTAATTCTCTCTAGCCCCAAGGGCAGCGATTACTGATGAATCATTTTGAATTTCCCAAATGGAGTCAACTGTTTCTGCTTGTGATGCTTTAAAAAAAATGGTACAAAGTATCTGTAGCATTATGGTTACTAAAAGGATAGCCTGAATGTTGATTAATATGAAACAGTATACAAACTGGCGGTGATGATATTTAAAAATGATAATGAGAAACTTGTCTTGATAATAACATTTGGTAATATTATATTTATGCATTAATATGTATGCCTATGCATTAACAGTAATAATATACTAACTGCAAACAAGCATGAATTAATCTCATGACAAAGTAAGAAATTCTTCTCTATAATAGTTTCAATGCCATGTCCTTCATATGCTGAGAATAAGCTTCAGATTTTGTCTACTGAGGGAGTATGTGCAAGCCTTTACCACCAAAGTTGAAAAATAGCTCAAAAGCCTAATTGTGAAAGTCAACATAGTATATTCTAATGGAACCAGGGTAGACTTGGAGACCTATAAAGAAGAGTGGGAGACAAACACTTATACCTGGGAGAATGAGTTTGTTGTGGTTATCAACATGGAGTACTGGCCCAGTCTGTGTTAAATGGCAGCTCTCTTGCTGATAGTGCACAATACAGCCACCCATGGGTGAATTGCCATCAGAACCAAGCCTAAAAGATGGCTTGCATCACACAAGTTTTACTGTGTTGCCAATAATTTGAATATATTGTCTCTGAAGTTTCTTCAGGCTTGCTATTGGAGAAAATAAAAGTCCTTTAAAAATTAAGCAACTTGGCCTTATTTTTTTTTAGACCCAGTGGCCTACTTAGTGATATCTGATAGTATATTCTATTTACTTCTTGAAATGTATCAGCCTCCTGTGAAATAAATAATCTCTTTAATCAGAGCTTGGATCCTCCAGGAAATATACTATCCTTCATTCTTTAAATCCACATATCAGATTCAATCATTTGTAGCAAGTTATATCAAGTTTTCTTTCCATAAGTTATGTGTGTATGTGTGTGTACTTTTTCCCTTATTGGTTTTGGTGTTGAAGTCACACTAGAGAGGTAGGTAGTTTGATATAGGACTGTAGGATTCTTGGGAGTGGTCCAGACAAAGACTATAGACATTGTATTCACAAGTATTTAGGTAGCATTCAAAACCAAGAGCTAGTATAAAGTCATGTTAGAGTGATGGTAGATAGAAAGTCTAAATACTAATCAATCACTGGCAGATGAATGTTCAGTTCGAAGGCTCAGGAAACATTACAAAAGAGAATATAAAAATATTGTTAGAGGCAGAAGATAAAAAGATTAGCTAGGAAATGACTGTCCAGCAAAGAGTGCAGCCAATAAAATCATAAACTCTTAGCAGAAGTGGATTTTTCCACTGGGTCTACACAAGGTTAGACATGGGAAGTCTACACAAGAATCGACACTTCAACAGTTAGGCATGGTAGAGGAAGTGCTTTGGGATCCTTATTCCTTGCTGTTAGATGGTTTGCTACTGACAAGTTCAAGGAGGGAGAAACTCACTGATGTGTGAGCCTACTGTTGTCTCCACCAGGATCATTGCAAAGCATTAGACCCAGTGAATAGTTCCAATCCACTGACCACAGAGATGCCCATACGTCACAATATAAAACCAAAAGACATATGTCTGGGAAAACAATTGGTGGTGCTGGGTTGATAGAGATGCAAGAAAAAAAAAAAGGAGCATGCAAAGAGAAAATGCCAGAATACAATGTATGCATGTCTGAAAATGTCAAATAACAAAATTATTAAGAGAGACAAAAATGTCTAAAAAACTACCAACTGAAAAATACATCCCATATTTATAAATCTAAAACAAAGATTATTAAGGAATATCTAGAAAATCAGAGATAAACTGAGTTAGCTGAGTTTTTAAAACTAGAGAGGGCAGTGTTTGAAAGAGTGGCCCCCAGAGGCTCATATATTTGAATGCTTGGTGGTTAGTAAACTGTTTGGGAAGGACTAGGAGGCGTGGCCTTGTCAGAGGAGATGTATCACTGGGGGTGGGCATTTTCAAATGCCCTTGTCAGGCCCAGTTAGCTCTTTTTCTGCCTCTGACCTGCAGATAAGAATGATAAGGATGCTCCAGAACTATGCCTGCTCCCATGTTCCCCATCATGATGGTCATGTAGTCTAAGTCTCTGGAATTCTTTCTTCTCTAAGTTGCTTTGGCCAAGGTAACTCTTTATGGCAATAGAAAAGTTACTAAGACAGAGATGACTAAATCTGCCATTGGTTTTAGTGGGTCATGTGGCTGACAACTGCTATAAAAATTGCATTATAGAGCTAACCAAGGAACCAATAGATTTATTTGCATAGAAATAGTTTTGGACTATTGAACAAGAAAATAAGGCTCTATTTCAAATATTATACAGGTTCCTCTTTAAGTTATAAATAGTTGGTTAACATAAGGTTTCTAAACTGTATAAGGTACTGTACAAATTTATAAAATAAGTATTATAGTGTATTAATCAAAACTTATTATTTGTAAACATTTTGGTTTTTCTTTAATTATAATTAAGATTACTGAATCCATTGTAATGGTAATGCTTTCAGTGCCCACCTTCCTAGGATGTTTTATGTTTGTTGGCCCCCAAAATGGACTGAAATTTGCCTAATATAGCAGCCAATGTCTTTTGTTGCTAGTTTATATTAGAGAGAGTCAAATATCAGACAAGATGAAATAGTAATATCATGAGGTTACAGGAAGGTTAATGTTATTTAGGCAGATGGTAAATTGCATATTTAACTTGTTGTCACAATAATTATTATGTGAAGAAACACTAGCATTACAAATAAGATAAAAATGAAATAATTTTTTTCTCCACATATACACCCAAATTTGTTATTAACAGTTTTCATAGCAGATAGCTATTTGTCAAAAAATTGATTATGTTTTCATACAGTCACTGCATAAAAGAACTGTTCCGTTTATTCAATGTATCTTTGACAATTATTTTAATGCATATTTTAGGTAATAATGGCTTGAACATTTATTCTAAAAATTTACTGGATTAAATATATTTCTTGAGCTATTGTTATTGACTACCAATGCTTTTGTACCTAAATTACAGATTGTAATACAAGGCATTATGACTCAAGTCTGTAACATCAATGTTTGGGAGGATAACCTGGGTTAAATTCAAGGCAATTCAAGACAAAGACAAGGTTACCAAATAATCCTATGAGAAAACAAAAACAAAACAAAACAAAAAAAATATTCAGATTCCAAATTACTCACTCCTCTAAACCACAGTTCTTATAAATAAATTATGTTTATTTAAGCTGTGTTTTCTTTGATCACTGTTTTTGCTAATTTGCAAAATTTAGTTATAAAACTTATTTTATAACTAAAGTCTCCATATTAGTTACTAGGAAATGCTCGTTTTTCTCAGCATGTACTCCAGTAAATATGATTATCAGGTTTGCTAAAGGAGGATGATATTTTAAAATTCTATAAAGCAATCTCCATCCCAATGCTTTGAAATGTTTGTTCTCCAATTTTAAAAAGAACGCTGTAAATGTTGGCATGTTTCCTATTAGAAGGCATGATTTGTTTTCTAAAGCAATTTCCAAGGATATTCACAGTGAATCCTGATGTACCTAAGAGGACTGGCAGATGAACAGCTGCCCTCTGAATGCAGCCAATTAAATAACAGGCAGTTTGAAGCTGCCATTTGAAACTACTACAGCTCATCTGAACAAGTGATTGAAAAGTTCTGGTAAACGTGCTTGAAATGGAAGTCATGGAGGTAGCTGTCACACATTCAGAGGGACCATTCGATGACAAGTAGGTAATTAGTTCTCCAAACTCTTCCTTCTAATGCAGAGATTTCTCAAAACACATTTTCACAGAGCAAAGGAATGCAGCTGCCTTGTTCTGTGTTATGAACTGATAGTGCACTATCAAAGCAAGCCAAGCCAAGGGGGAGTGCTAAATTCTATGGTCTTCAAAGAAAAAAAAGTTAATTTGTTTCTTAAATTTGATCATGGCTCTGGTTCTTTGTGGTCTCAGACCTCTTTCAACCAAGCAGCCATCTTCTATTGATTTTATCAGCATCATTTCCAAACTCAATTAGGGGGATAACAAATGCATGTATAATGACTATATGTGATGTGGGAGTGATTTATTTCTAATCTGTTGCTTTCATTGGTTAATTAATAAAGAAACTGCCTAGGCCCATTTTGATAGTCCAACCCTTAGGTGGGTGGAGTAAACAGAACAGAATGCTGGGAGAAAGAAGCTGAGTCAGAGAGTCGCCATGATTCTCCCGCTCCAGACAGACGCAGGTTAAGATCTTTCCTGGTAAACGCACCTCGTGGTGCTACATAGATTATTAGAAATGGGTTAAGAGACTGAAACTAATGGGCCAGGCAGTGTTTAAAAGAATACAATGTATGTGTTGTTATTTAGGGGTATAAGCTAGCCAAGCGGCCAGGAGCCAGGCTTTGGGAAGAGACCCGCAGCTCCTACAACATATATGCATCTATAATTAATAATATGTATACATCTGTGTTTTATGTATGCCAAAAACACAAATTACTACTCTTTACACCACAGTCATTAAATACTATGAATTGAATGGATTTTTTCTGACATTATGGTCCATCTTTTAAAGGCTTAATTTATATAAGTATATGTGCAAATAAATTTAAAATTCATCAATGAACTTAATTTAAGTTCATTGACATTTTATATTTATAAATTTTAATTATAATTAACTTTTAATATTTCTAAGATTATATTGCAATGAATATCATTTTTAAATGCTCTGGAAATACATATACAGTGTAAGAAAATTTTTGAAAATATTTAACCTTGAAATTAAACAAGCATTATTCCAAAATTGCTTTAGAACATGCTAAACCATATAAATACATAATAAAAATAATGGTAGTTTGTGTTTAGCAAATTATATTTTACCATGTGCAGTGGAATTTTTTTGTACATGGTTTCTAGATACACTAGATATGATTTGAAAAAGATCCTGAGTCATTGTAACATACTGTTCTCATATACAGGTGCAGATGAAACGTGACTCCAGGAATGTAGGATAATGTCTTAAGTAGTATTTTAAGTATTTGCCCAAGTAATTAATCCCCACTGGAAAAGAGCTATTAGAAGCAGAGTTTGCTACAGGCTAGAACTTATGAACCCATCAGCCTCAGCTAAATGTGGGCTTCGTGGTAGAATTGCCATCCACTTGCTGAGAAGGAAAGAAAGCTTTCTTATCTTACAAAGTCCTACAATCACTGTGCCCCTTTCTGCTGGAAATAGGCTGACCTCTTTCTAATCTATCCTTTGCATTGTCCTAAGCACTATCCCCGACCTTAACAGTTACATTCTTCAGTTAATTTTTGGATGCACTCAATAGCCAAGGCACTAAAAGCAACATCAATTTTTTCCCTCTAATGCACATAGAGTAAGGTTTATTGATCATTGGTAGACTAATTTTTTTTAACATAAATAAAATCTTCTGGGGAAATGGATGTTCAAAAGATAGTAAGAAAATGGAGAAGTGGTTCTCCAGCTTTGTCTTGTATCAGATTCAGCTGCGGGGTTTGTAAGAATACGTTTATGGACCAGCACCAGTGTTTATGGCTATACAGCACTAAAGGACTTGTGTGTTGAAAGGATCTCTTAAGAAAATGGACTAAGTACCCTCTCCTGACACTACAGGGAACAGAAGCCAGTGACTTTGAGTTGGCTGTGCTAGGAATATTTGTGACATGGAAATCAGCAAATTCTGGTTTTATTTTCATAAACCTGGTTTATGAGCATATCACGGGCCAGGTTAGGCGCAGTTTGCATCTGTAGTGAATTTTCAGATGTCACTAATGTTATGACACCACATCCTGAAACCAGGCAGTGAAGGCAGTTATTGAGTCGAAAATACCTTTAATTTCTTAAACTAGTTAGCAATGTTAAACTTTTTAAATGCCTAGCTCAATAAGCTCTTGAAAAGTGGCAACTTGGACCCAAGGGTCAGATATCACGTGGGAGACAGGGAAAGATTGTAAGAGCCAGAGAATCAGGGTGTTTGCTATGAGATTGTATCTCTAGTAATATCAGAAGCTATATCCATAAAATCTTACCAAGTTGACTACCTAGACATAAGGGCGAATAATAAGATGCTAAAGTGCACAGTGGGATTGTGAGGGTAGTGATGGGATGCAGACGGCAGCCCAAGAGGCCTTAAACCCTGCACAAAAACAACGGGCAACTAAACCTTTCTTAAAGGCAGAGAATTGTCTTCCCCAGGTTATCAAATACCTATTATGCAGTCCTAAAAACATATATACAAGTAACATTACACACACTGAGTTGGCTGCATTTATGCATTTAAGAATATGTATGTATACACATATATGTACTTAACAACAATTAATGAAAAAGGAAGCTCCAAATTTGAAAGAGAGCAAGGTAGGGTATATGGGACATTTAATGGGAGGAAAAGGAAAGGTTAAATGATGTAATTATATTATAATCTCATAAAAGAAAATACACAATAAAAAATAAATGTTTAAAAGTAAAAAATAAAATATAAGTAAAGATGAAAAGGTTTACACTGAATAAACTGAACTGGACTCATGTGGGCTCATGTGGGCTCATTTGGGCCCAAAGACACTAAAGAAGCAAGCAAGGGGTCTACATGGGTCTATACCAGGTCCTCTGTATATATGTTATGGCTGTTAACATGGCATTTATTTTTGCCTGTCTTGTCTCACTATATCTTGTATGTCCAATTTGGTGTTTGTCTTTTTGAGGTCTGTTCCTAAGGGAAGTGGAGGTGGGGGAGCATCTATGAGGAGTGGAGGTAGGAGCAACTGTGTTTGCGATGTACTGTATGAGAGAAGAATCTATTTTCAAACAAATAAATAATTTGCATAAAAATCCTGTAGTTTCTTTGAAAATTAATTATACCCCAGTGTGGATAGGACACACACTAAATATCTCAAACTATTTATAAAATTCTGGAATTCTATTATTATGCAGATCATATAAAAGAGGATATTAGAATTATAAACATCCATATCAATGTTAATATTTTAATTATAAATTTAGTCAATTATAATAATTTTGTTCTTTAGAACCCCTAAAACTTTTTCTCTTTCATTTTATGCTGAAAGACAATTATTTCTCTAAGAACATTTTTAATAGTGTGCTTTTCATCCAAATATTGTGAAAAGTAAATTTTGCCAGACTAATGTTAATTGTAACATTACAAGGTTAAGCAAAGTATAGAATGGTGGGAATAATACATATTAGTATGGTGTCTGTTCAATATATTAAACTGAACATTTCTGCCCTCAATTAGCTTTCTATCTAAAAGAGAAAATGAATCAAGCATTCATCTTGCAGAAGTTAGAAGTATAAAGATATTTTTTAAATGTTACACAAAATTGAGGGGAACTCCAAATTACATATTTGTAGAAATTTGAAATGAAAAGGGTCAACATGACCTCAAAGAATTTATTGACCTCATAGTTAATCATCAGTGACTCCATCCTCACAAAGGTGACCCCCATTTCTGGGCCAACTTAAGCTAAACAGCTGTTCATGAATAGTACCGGAATGCCAGTTCTTAATTTACAAACTGTAGCCTCACATAGCCTAGACTGTAAAGGTGTTTGTGTGGCTACTGAAGAATCTGGATCCAGGAACACTTACTGGAAAATTCAAATTTGTCACAAAATGACCTTAGTGAACAAAATTCAGAACAAAGGAAATGAACTAGATTCAGTCCATAAGTAATGGATCTAATTAGAACTTTTTTATTTCAAGTATTTCTGCTACTGGTAATTGTTCCTGAGTGTTGAAAGTTACCCATGTGCACATTACTCCTGATTTCAAAGGAATAATGAATAAAAATTAAAAGACTAGACTCTGAGGTCAGCTAGCACTATGATTTTAAACCATTTTTCCTTTCCTGTTTGCATCGTGTTAACTGTTTGTTCTTTACTGAAGGACTACAAAGAACTAAGCCCTGTAATTTGCCTGTTTGGTAAAGTCTGTGTTGTAGAAGTTGTAGAGCTGTAAATGAAGCCTTAAATTAAACATTTGTGCAGAATGAATCATAGAGTATCAGCCACACATATACTCAAAAGGGGGGGGGGCTAAAGAGATGGTTCAGGGGTTAGGAACATGTATGGTTTTTGCAGAAGACCCAAGTTTGCTTCCACATCAAGTAGCTTAGAACCACCTGTGAATCCAGCTCCAGGGATCTGCTCCCATCTTCTGGCCTCCACCGGCAACTACACTCACATACATTGTCCCCAACACAGACACACATGCATATACATAACTTAAAATAAAAACAAATTTTTAGAAAAATTCCTTAGAAGTAGGTTGATTTTTTATTGTTTTATCTCATTTATTCATCACACAAATTCCTTATTACTATATTTGTTGTTAGTTAATTTTAGAGCTAAAATGAATAAAACTCATAAATACACTATTTTGCCTAGAATTTTACTAGAAGCAGAGGAACCAAGATTTGAAGATTGCTCTGTGTCAGTTTAACATTTGCATTTGCATATCCCTAACTGAGTCACAATACTTGACTATAGTGTCTAATATGCCCTCCCCCCTACTCCCAAGCAGTAGAACTCTACTTGACTCTTTCCTCTTTGCCTTTTATAAAATTCCCTTCTTAAGTATACACACACACACACACACACACACACACACACACACACACACACACACAAACCCACAGTTTTGCTTAAGCCTTTTCTCCTTGTAAGATGGCTTTGTATGTCCTTGATGTGACTGGATTTTACATCCTGAATTAATCACTGTGTGATTCCCATCTTTAGTTGGTTTAATGGACCAAAAAGTAGAAGACCCTTGATATGGGTCACAACAACATATTAGATTCATAATCTGCAATTCTACTAGCCTATAACCTGGATTTAGGGACTTTTATAATGTCATCATCATTAAATATTTATTAAGAATTTATATTTATAACTAAAAGACTTGGAAATAGGTATTGAAAGCAAGAAACAGAAAAGTATTTCTCATAATAAAATTTAGAATGTTTCACTGATACTTATGTTTGTTTTAATATCTAAGAAATTAAAAATCCTCATTATCTTATAAAGACTGATTCTAAGCTTAATTTATACTGTGACTACTTTCTTAAGGGCTCTATAGTCTATTATTTATTATGTGATATTAATGTCAAATTCAATGGTTTCTTTAGTATAGCAGGTATTCAATAAATATTTGATGACAGAGTTTTCCAGAGTGGTGTTCTAAAGATAATGAATGATTATCCTACAGCTTTATTAAGTATGTTAACAACTAGCAAGCATTTTAAAAGAATTCTAGGTTTTGTTGACGAGTTCTGATGTTCTTATTTGCATCCACATTCAATGGAAGAATCCTAAATTTCAGACAGGAAATAATGTTTCAAATACTGATCCTGTCACTTCATCTCTCTTGACCTTATTTCTTTATCTATAAAACAAAATGCTACATGAAATATATTTTGAGATCTGGTAAATTTCTATAGTTTGGATTTTTAGTAACGCTTTAAGGCGGATTGGGGCAGGGGAGGGGAGAAAGGGTTAATGACTGCAAGCTGCCACTAAACCATAAAGATTAGTTACAGAATCAATCTTGGATAGATCTTGTATTTCCTGTAAACACATTGTCTCCTAGACACAAAGGCAATAATCGTCATCACCTGGCGATGTGTTTAAAAGACCTCACAGATCTGGGAGACCCTGAAGTAGACAGTAGCCCTGTAGAATCTCAACAGGGAGTTGGGCATCTAACAATGAGGAATCACAGTTTTCGACTGTTACTGCATGCTAAGTGAACGTCTCCTGAAACATCGCACAGTTCCTTGTTCTGAAATTGACATACAACTGTAGTCAAAAATAATCAGCTCTCATGGCTGATTATGGAACAGCTTCCTGGAGAACAAACAGCCAATTTACATACAGATTTCTCTTTTCTTCCCCTGTGTTTCACAGAGCTGCACTGGCAATTAGGGTGCAGAACTGTAAGGCAGGGAAAATGAAACGCAAAGACCTTCTGAGGAACACTTTCAAGTCTACTCTCGACTCTGCCGTACACCTGCCGCCTACAAACAGTGGGCCCCCGAGGTTTATACTTTAAAACTGGATTAATCCTCCAACTGGATCTCACCCCTCCCTCCCAGTGTAGCTTGAAAAGGCCTTTCCACTTGTCTCCCAGCATTTGCAAGAGATGAGCTATATAATTTAATCATTCTTTCACTTTTAATTCAATCATTCAGATCCCAAGAGAATTACCCAAGTAGGTATTGGCACTCCCCATGAAAGTGATAACTACCCAGTTACATAGAGTTAATTGCCTAGGGGGCTAAACTATATTGAAGAGCAAATGGATAATTACAGAACTTTTACTTATTTCTGTTTAATGGTACAGGGAAAGAAATGGTGATTTGGGGTAGAAATTGTGACAGAAAAGGCATACATTTGTAAAGTGTATGGATGAGTTGAGTGATGTAAGATCATCTTGCTTGGGAAATGAACCTGAAAATTCTGTAAATCTCAGCAGTTATTGAAATATGAGAAATGGGTACACAGGAAGAGGAGGAGAAAATTCCACCTGAGGGGAGCATAGCATTTGTAAAGTGGGTTACACATAAGGCTGAGAAGGACCTGGGTCATTTTATGGAATCAGAAACCAAATCAAATCTACTCGGAAGGACTTTAAGCTGAGGTTGGCATAATTAAACTCAGCACTTTTTAAAAGAAATTGTTACTTTTACCACTCCATGGAGAATAGACTGGGAGAACCAAGAATTGAGAAAGTACAGTATGTTCATCATAAAAGATGAGGGCTCTTCAGGAACATCAATGGGAAGGAGGCTGAAAGGGGTCAAGAAACTTGAGTTTTCTAAAACAAACATTTAATTGAGCAAGGTGCTTGCGGGAAGAGGATGAACCTACATCTGCAGGGATACTTACCTCTTTTCTGATGATCCAAAAAATGTATCACGTTCTAACGTGTTACGATATATTTGCAATCTATTGACAAGGGAAAGAGTACTGAGTACCCAAGCACTGACCTACCACATACGAGGGAGAAGTCAAGGAAAGGTACAAAGTCTGTGAGGGAAAGCAAAGGAAAAAATCAGAGGAAAACTGGTGAGAAAACAGGTGAAACAGACCTGAAAACCACATTACACAGTACTGGGAATCAAGAAAGAGGAATCAGTTCCCTAGTCAGTAGAGACTTAGGCTGAATTTTAAATCAAGTGCACACATGCACACACTACTAACTTATATACACCCCTCATACATACATACACATAGTTTATACAATCCACGTGTATTCATATACAACACACACACACACATGTACATACCACTCACACATATATGTCCCCATACATACATGCATATACACAATATATACAACATGCACTCTATATACACATACATAAAACACATACATAAGAATAACTCACATATAAACATACATATACAATATATGCAGTATGTATACCTTTAAAGAAGGTTAGAAAGGCCAAATGCCACAGAGATAGTCACAAAAGTTGTTTCTACTTGGTTATGTGTCCAAGGTGTGTATGTAGATGTCAGTGCCATTATTAAAGATATGTATGATATTTAAAATAACATATTTTAAATGAATTTCATAGAATCAAGAACATGTAGAGAAGAAGAAAACTTATAACAGCCTCTCCTATTTTGATCTAACATTAACTTTTAAATTACAGTAATAAATAAACCAATAATTTTCAATATAAATGATCCCAGTTTCTATTACTAAATTTTGATTACCAGCCCTGAGTTCGGCACTTTTGTAAGAGACAAAAGCCATGTCAAACTTGTTCTCACTAAGAGCTGACAGTTTCTAAAGGTTTACAGTCTTCCCACATGGACGTGCTCTATAATTTTGTTCTCAGGCTGGAGAGGTGGTTCAGAGGTTAAGAGCACTGGCTATTCTTCCAAAGGTACTGAGTTCAATTTCCAGCAACCACAGGGTGGTTCACAAACATCTGTAATGAGATCTGGCACCCTTATACAGGCAGAGCACTGTATATGTAATAAATAAATCTTTAAAAAAAATAGTATTCTCAAAAATGGTACCTTTTAAGCAGGGCGGTGGTGTAGCACTCCCTTAATCCCAGAACTAGGATGCAGAGGAGGAGGACCTCTGTGAATTCAAGGCCAGCCAGGTTCAAAACAAGTTCCAGGACGGCCAGGGTTGTTACATAAAGAAACTCTGCCCCGAAAAACAGAAAGCAAAAAGTAAAACCAGAACAAAACAAGAAAGGTACTGTTTTAGACTTTAACAGTGAAGTGATGTGACAGATCATATTGAATGTATTTTCTCAAGATATATGAAGACAAATGTCAGTGTCTTGTTGATGCTGTAACAGACTGGGTAATTTATGATCAACAGAAATTTCTCAGAGGTCTGAAGGCTGGGAAATCCAAGATTAAATGTCAAGATTTAGCAATTATCTTCTTAACAATATCCTCAACTAGCAGGACAATGAAGACAGGAAGGAGAAGAATATAGCTATGACCCAAGTGTCATAAAACTTCTTTTTATAAAAGCCTAATTCCATTCACCAAGAAAGAGCCCTGGACCCTGATCTCCTCTTAAAGCTCCGACCCTGTAACGCCTTCTTCTTCTTCTTCTTCTTCTTCTTCTTCTTCTTCTTCTTCTTCTTCTTCTTCTTCTTCTTCTTCTTCTTCTTCTTCTTCTTCTTCACAATTTAGAAAGCACACCCTCAGCTCCTTGCACATATTTTGTATCAGGCAGGAAACATATTTTGAACAGAACTTCCCTTCAATCTAAACTATTTAAAAATAAAGATCTTGTGTATTTGATCACTGTTCATACATCCTCAATGCGCTATTTCTTTTTCTCAGCAGTGCTTTGGGGTTTTTAGAGTTCTAATTCCAGGTGTATAGTGCAGAAATCAAACTCATAAAGAGATGGTCTCACGGACTCAAACATCATATAGCTATTAAATAACTAAACTAAGATTCCAACCCAAATACTCTGGCTCCCCAAATTCAGCTGAGTGACAATGCATTGGGCAATTTTACTGTAGTCATAATGAAAAATTGTCGTGATATTAAAAAAGTCATTATCCCAATTATAGAATGAATGGATGATAATCAGTCAGTGACATTGAAAAGAATCTTACCCAAAAAATCATTACCGACTCTGTTTCTAAATAAAGTTCCCTCAAATTGAAAAATCGTCATGTTTGTTCTTAGAAATCATCTTCTCTCTGTCTTGAGTCGAGCTATGTTCTACTTGGGAAATTCCAAAGATTAGCTTTTGTTTCTCTCCAGCCACAGAGAACTATTCGGGGAGATAAATATTTACCTCTAATGCAATCTGATTAAAGAGCAAATTGGAGAATCAACGCTACAATTAGTCATATAGACACAACTGCTTAATTCAAAGAGCAGAGTAAATACATGGGAATGGGATGGGAGAACGTGATTTGATTAGCCTCATTAGTACAACATTGGCGCATTCACCTTTGCTCTGCAATGTCTGTGGCTTAATTTCCTTAGCAGTCTATTTTTGCAAGGAAAAAAGTGTAGATAACTTCTCATTTTCAAGGTGAAAACAAACTTTTTGTGTAGAAATATTATTCATTTCTATAGACTTGCTCTTTAAGTAAAATCAGTTGTTTTTCACTGAGAACCTAGCCTTTTAAAGCATGCATAAAACATTGTATTATTCTTTTCCTATATAAAGTGTTGTATTTGAGTGACTTAAGAAATATTTATTGAGCATTTACTAATCCCAGATATTCTTCTAGGCAATACTGTATAATAATGAGCAAGGGTAGTATCTCCACATTCATGAAGCTTAAAAGAAAATGAACTAATAAACATATGCACATTTATATAAATTTCCAGTAAGTGTTATAAGGTGGATATAAAGTAAACGGGGCTCAGGACAGCTTCTACCAAGTACGAGGTATTTTTTTTTTTTTTGCATATGGGACAGAGTTGGGCATGCTGGGTAGGCAATATTTTGGCACTTTTTGACTTGTGTTTGGTTATTTTTATCTCAGTCTTTTGAGCTATTTGAAACACATATGCTAATCTGTTAATATTTGTGGGCAGCAGCAGCAACAACAGAATGTGTTTCTTCCAGGCAAACACCGTGTGTGGTAAGAGTGCTAATTTTTTTTCCAGAGAAGCAGTGACATTTCTTAATTACTCTCCTCATGAGTAGTCATGTATAGTGATTACTGAAGGCTCAGCGGAGCGTTGTTCTTCCCAACCCTTGGAGAACAATAATGCTGACAGTTCAGGGCTTCGGTGTCCAACACACTTTTCCTCTCTCTTCATTACCCCAGCTAATTACTCAAGCCAGTGGCTATTGTGTATCTTCCCTCCCTTCCCTAACCCCTGCAGCTCTCGCCACTGCCAGGGAAATCTACAGTAACAGCATAATATTGTCTCCCAGCCATGCTTCTCTGAGAGGTATTTAAAGGAGCCACTTCCTCTGTTTTTGCTTAGCGTCTGAGTCACTGTACCAATAGATACTTGAGTTCTAGACTAATTGACACATGACAGGACCACTTGTTCTGAAAACAACATCTGTTTTCTCAGAAGTCCTCACTTTCAGAATGAATATTTTTAAATGTCAATTAGCTATGCCAAATACGTATTTTGACTATTTGACAACTAGTTAGCCATTTTTTTTTCTTAAGTTGTTCAAAATGATTTTGGCATCATGGTAATGTAATAATGGTTTTTGGATTTCTGTTAGGTTGGTTGGTTGGTTTGGGGGTTTTGTGGTTGTTATTTGCTTTTGGAGACAAAGTTTTTCTGTTGAACAGTTCTGGTTATCCTGGAGCTCGCTTTTATAGATGAGGCTGGATACGAACTCACAGAGATCTGCTTGCCCTACCTCCTGAGTACTGGGATTAAAAGCATGCAACAAAACAACCAGCTTTTATTTATTTTTGATATAACACTAGCATAATGTATATGGATGGTATAAAATTTCACCTATTTTTATTTATTTATTTTAATTTATTTATTAAAGATTTTTGTCTCTTCCCCGCCACTGCCTCCCATTTCCCTCCCCGT
>NW_026067966.1:6053407-6078338 GCF_014885135.2 Alexandromys fortis
CAGTGTGTGGGTGCACAGAGAACTCTCAACAGAAGAAGTTCAAATGGCCAAAAGACACTTAAGGTCATGCTCAACTTCCTTAGCGATCAGGGAAATACAAATCAAGACAACTTTAAGATACCATCTTACACCTGTCAGAATGGCTAAAATCAAAAACAACAATGATAGCCTTTGCTGGAGAGGTTGTGGAAAAAGGGGTACGTTCACCTATTTTTAAAACAAGTGAAGATGCAACAGATACGTTTGTGTCCATGTGTAGGTGTGAATTTATTCAGGGTTTTGTGTCCTTCATGTTGGCATCATATATACTGCATAGTTCAGGATACCGCTGCTTCCAGTTCTCCAGTGCTCAGTTTATAGGTGTACACTACAAAATCTAGTTTACAGGGTGCTTGGGATCAAGTTCAGGACTTTATTCCTGAAAGCAAGCACTCTACTAGCTGATCTACATCTTTAACACCTCCTCAAATACATTCCAGAAAGATAAACTGATTACTTTAGGAATGTGTTTCTTGGTGCAAATTGTAGGTTCTAAAATGAAAATCTGAACCAAGACTACTTATCAATTAAGCGTATTATTGAAAATGTTTTCTTTTAAATTCCATGTACCAGTTATCATGAAATGGGTATTTTATCTATTTAATATCAACAGTAGTTACCATGGTTGGGTTGCTAATGTCATTTCTCTCCCCACCAACGATGGTTTTAGATCACAAATGGAGTTCCACAAAATGAAACAATTAAAAAAAAATAAGTTCCAGACATGCACATAGCTTGTTGCTTATTAAAAGAGAAGTGGTACAAAGAGGTTAATCTCATTTTCCTATCTTCTACTGATCAGTACCTTATTGTAGATAAATGGACGTTACTACTGCTACTACTGTTGAGATTTTTCTGTGAGTCAACCTCACTGGAGAAAGGAAGAAGCTTACAAGGTCTTTTATAATTTTAAATGCAGTAAAATCAACTTCCAATCAGGTCACTGAAAGGAATGCTTAAGGGAAATCCTTCTATACTATCCAGAGCTAAGAAAGCAGTAGGCATTAATATTTAATATTATTTCTCATTTATTAATAGTATTCATTAACTATCCTTTTTCACCTGGGAATGAAAAGGCATCAAGCAGCACTAATTAAGAGGGGAAAGGCAAACACTTGTTTGCTACAACTGTGTATATCAGCACATACAAAGTTCTAAGAAAGATAATGTGGGCTAATGGCTATAAACTTTTAATTATCATGTGGTGTACCTAACTGTAATATCTTGCCATGGATATAACTACAATTCTATACTTTATAAAAATAAAACATTTACATACAGATGCAGAAATGTGCCAACATAAGCATGAATCAAATTAACTGAATTTCAACTTATTTTAAATGAGGTATAAACCAGAACACATTCTTGAACTGTAAAAGTTCAGCTAAACAGATCCACAAATTTAGCAGTGTCATGAATATATGTTTATGTGGTGTCAAGTATTTACAAGATTTCCTTGTGCTTAGACAAGGTTAGGTATCATGATATTCAACACAAAACCTAGTGGCCACATAGAATTTATAGTCTTCACAGGAAGTTATACGTAGAAGTTGGTAATGTAACAGTGGCTGGTTGTGGCAGTACATACATGTAATGCCACACCATGGAGGTAGTGAAGGGAGAGTTGTGCATTCATGGGAATCCTTGCCTGCAAAGAGAGTTTAAGGCCAGCAAGGGAGCCATGGGGCATTCTAAACAAAAAATAAGTAAGCAAGCAAGAAAAAAAGAAAAAAAATGTATATATGATAGGATGGAATATCAAATTAACAGTGAAGACAGATGAACTATAATTTCTAAAACAAAAATAAATATGATTCTTGAGAATAAGTATAGTCTTGGAGGTTTTACAACAGAAGCCAGGGTTGATGCAGAGCAGAGAGAAACTAGAGGAAAGTCTAAGACTAAGGGTGAATTATGTGAGTAAAAACACATAATAACCTACTAGCCTACAGGTTGTGAAAATACATGAATCAGCAAGAACAAGAATAGGCAAACAAGGCTGGAAATCAGAAACTGAATCAATGTTTTTAACTTCATTGCACCATTCTGTGCTGGCTGCAGAGGCAATTCTGTAATGTTTCATAAAGTAGATGAGAAGTTGAAAACCAAGCCATGCAAAAGGAGAGAGCAGGGCAACATCAGGAAGGCGGCCAACAAGCAGTGTGTCCAAGGGTGGCTTTGGTATCTTCTCTTTTTAACTGTTTACACTGCTCCCACAGTCCTCCTCTAGCCTATGTGCAAACTACAGGTGCACACAGAAGTTTTGCTTGGCATTTGAACTTCAGACTGTCTTCTTCCTCAGTCAAGAATTCAAACTATTTGAGAGTTCTTAATATAACTTTATGTAGTAGGAGCGGCAGGCTATGTTCCTGGCACCCTGCCGCCAGCACAGCTAGCTTTATACCCGAAATAATTACATGGAAACTGTTTTCTTTTAAACACTGCTTGGCCCATTAGTTTTAGCCTCTTATTGGCTAGCTCTTACATATTGATCTAACCCATTTCTAATATTCTGTGTAGCACCACGAGATGGCTTACCAGGAAAGATCTTAACCTGCATAGTTCTGGAGTTGGGAGAATCATGGCGACTGCCTGACTTGGCTTCTTTCTCCCAGCATTCTGTTCTGTTTACTCCGCCTACCTAATTTGCTGTTCTATTAAAGGCCAAGCAGTTTCTTTATTTAACCAATGAAATCAACACAAAACAGAAGACTCCCACATCAAGTTTAAGCAAATTAAGGTACCAATCTGCCAAGTGAAAACGTGTCTAAGTCTTGAGGATATCTATGGTAAGAAGGGGGAATCTTCACAGGGATTGTATGGAATTAACAAACAATGGATTTTTTTTTTTGCAGTTGTTCTATCAATGAATATAAAATGGTGCTAAATTTCTTCAACTTTATGTCTTGAATCAATTGTATTTCTGTACTGTGGTAGGCTTTTTGTCTTGAGTTTTTGAAACCATGTTAATAATAATGGTTAGAATTGTTATATCCACTCTAAAAACTGACCCCTTTATTATCATAAAATTATACTCTTTCCCCACTATATTTTTGCTCTGAAATTTACTTGACCCCTTATTAATGTAGCCGTTCCACTATTATTTCAATTTTTGTTGGCAATTTAATGTGGTCATTGGTGCGGCAGATTTGAGATTTAACATCTATGCTGTTTCTCCACCTGACCCTATATTCATTGTTCTTTTGGACCCTTTTCCTGTTTTTGAAAAATTGACTGAATATTTCAATGACTTCATTTATCTCCAATATTGACTCATTATTTGTAATTTTGTATTTTTTTCCAAACTACCTTTCTTGTTTTCCCCTTTTCCCACCTCTTAATGGTTTTTAAATTGCAGTTAAAATATAATTACATCATTTCCTCCCTTTCCACCCTCCAACACCCACCCATGTCATCTCCCTCCAACACCTCTCCTGCTCTCTCTACTCCCTGTCAAATTCATCTATTCCCATTTAAACATGGCTTCTTTGTCTTGATTATTATTGATGCATATTTATGCTGAGCTATATAAATACAGCATGCTGAGGCTGTTAAGTGTTGCTTGTATGTATGTGATTTTATCACTTAATATTGGCTAGCCAACTGGAAGCTCATCCCTTGGGAAGACTAGTTCTCCCTCTTTCCATAGCCTGAGTGGTCTGCAATGCTTTGTTGTGGGATAGGGACTCTGGAGATTCCCCCTTTCCTTGTTAGATGATTGTAGTATTATCATTATTTGGGGCTTGTTTAGACAGCCATATATGGCAAAATATTGAGTGTGGCTGCCTTCTCTTCCCCAATGTTCCTTGAGCCGTAGGTGCAGGAGCTGTGTGTAGTAGCACACATAGGATTAGGCACGCCATAATTGGTATTTATAGACGTTTTGACCAGTTGTGTTTTTCTGCAATTGTCTTTTTCTGCTGCAAAGAGACACTTCATTGATAAGGGATGAATATATCTGTGTATAGAAGGATAAATATTTAGAATGTAGTTGGTGAAATTACCTGGCGTGAGAGAGAAGGAAACATGGAACACGAAGCAACAAACCCTCTTAGGAGTTTATTAGAGGGGGTGGTTACAGGCCTGGGGAATCATTGTGCAAAGAGAGAGAAAGATGACACATCCAGCTTTTTAAAAGCTGCTTAGTGATGAGCACAGGGAGTTGGTGTGACTGCATCATATGCAGATGAAGCAGATGACAGGCTCATGCATGCACACAAGAGCTTAGCTGAGTTGTAGTGGACATAACCACGCATGTTTGTATGTGGGTCACGCGGGGCTCTTTAACTAGGTACCTCCACCCAAGGGCCCATCTGCACATGCATGGCTCCAGAACATGGAAGTATCAGCCTTATGTGTCTAAAATCATTACAGTTAGGAATTAAGCGGTTCTAGTAAAGTGGCAATAAATAAGATCTTCTCTAAAATTCATGACCTCACCAGCCATGAATATTGGCTAGATTTCCTGTGTTGGGTATGATTTTCTTCATGTTGAAAACCCTTAAGTCCAATTAGACAGCTATTGGTTGCTGCTATGATATGAGCACCTTTCGAGATATCTTGAAATGATGGTCCTTGTTGTGCTTCATAGGCATCACAGATGGGTATGATACTGATTTCTTCCTCCTTTCATAACTTGAATGGCAACTTCTGGTACCCTGGAAGATAGTACTCAGGACGAGTCCTTCAAGTCAGATCCAGCTCTAATCTTCTGAGTCTTTTGTCTGAACTATGTGGTGTCTTCCGTGATAGGGATTTACCTTCTTTCTATAGGAAACAAGCAAAAGAAACCAAGAGCAATGGTAATAACCTCTATTGTATCAGGAGTATCTTGGACTTCTCAGACATGCCTGGTACTGGAAATTCTGTTACATGGTATGGCTAGATAACTTCATTTAAGCTCTCTTCACACACACACACACACACACACACACACACACACACACACACGTGTGTGTGTGTATATATAATATGTTGTATATACATGTGTGTATAGACATATATGTTATGTGTGTGTATATATATATATGCACATGTATTTATGTATGTTTTATTTAAGGTAAATATGAAAGAATATTTCCTTAAACCTTCCCCAAAATCCTCAGTGTTATTTATCCCTTCTCCCTCTCAATAAAAGCCTGCTCCCCATTTTTTCCCATTTCATATCACTTGTAAATCGGTGGTTATTTATGTCTCCTATTCTTTTTGCTTCTTGGCAAATGGAATATAATCACAACATCTTAATATTGTTACATACTAGTAGCATTAATTTTTTCATTTCTGGTTCTAGTTTGACCTTTTTTCCCCACTATTACTTACGTATTTCTACTTCTTTGTGTACTTTAGATCTTTTGTCAGGTTAAGTGGGAATTGTTAATAATTCAAGACTAGATTAATTTTATTCCCTCAAACATTCTTAAGCATTGTTCTAAGATGGTGGTAAGTTACTTAAAAATAAATTTCAAGACTCGCTTTTGATTTTCTTTGGGTCAGACCTCAGCTGCATTTCATCTGCATTAATTTCACCACTTTCTTTAGTTTTTAGCTGATGTGTCCTAGCCTGGGCATTTTCTACTTTGGCTATTGAAAATAGAAATTCTTCAGAGCACAAGTAAAACCATGCAATGTTTGATAGGTAAGGAATTTGGATACTTCCTTGGTGATACCTACATATTCACTTACAGATTTGCATGACAATGACCCCCCAATGAGGGGCAGCACCAGGGCTCAGTCTTCTGAGCCCCCCCCCAACCCCACGTGACATAAGATGGTAGGAAACTTGTGCTTTCTCTTTGTACTAGACAGCCTTGAAACTTACTATGAGGACTAAATTGGAGCAGATGTGGAGTTCGTCACCCAAGAGTTACCTCTCTTCATCACCTATGGAGAGCCAACGTCTTAAGTAACAATGTTTGATATGTTTTTATCCAGTTTTTAGTTGTTGTGTTACCGTCTAGGAATGTTGACTGGGTTTGTTTGTTCTGCTAGCTAAAGAATTATGAGTCAGGAAATATCTCAAGCACAACAGGCAGCAGCAGGGGAAATCTCAAACACACAAAGCAAAATCACATGGAGAAGAAAGGCTTTTATTAGGCATGAAGTGGGATGGTGAGAAGGAAGCCCACCAATCTTGGATTTCGCCCATCTTTGTTATCCAGTCATGACCCCACTCCCCACAGTCCATCAGCCTGTCAAGTAATCCGCCTAACTTCTATTTCCCCTGAGAATTAAGTTGTTCCCCCATCTTGATCAGAAAAGTAAAACTAAAATAAAGTTTTCTCACATGTGGTATATAGATTTCAATTTCTAAAATTAAAATTCTGAATTTTCTCTAAAGAAAACACGGTGATCTGTATCCAACAATTTCCCCCCAAATACCTTGTAAAAAGTGCTGCTGCTGAAAATTCTGAGAGCACAAGCCCCTGGATGAGTAACTCAATTAATTAATTAATTTGTGCATATGAATGTTTTACCTGCGTGGACATATGTATGTACCTTGTACGTACCTGGTATCTGCAGAGGACAGAAGATGTCAGGTCCCTGGTGACTGTAGCTCTGGATGGCTGAGACCAAAACCCAGGTCCTCTGCAGGAGCAGCAATTACTCCAACATTTGTGCCATCCTTCAAAATTTGGGCAGCTTCTTTCCTCATGGTATATGTAACTGTGACCACATATTACCTTTGCCTAAAACCATACCAATGTTTCTAGAAACCAGATACTAGTTAGCAAGGAAGTAGTGGAGGATGGGCATAGTCCCATCTCTTGTCATGAGTGACTTGAACAAATCATTTCTCAAAACATCAGTTTCTTTATTTAGCATTCATGCAGTATTAACTCTGTCCTATATTCAGGATACTATAAAATATTCAGAAACAAACACAGGCAGGAGATCATGCATAGGTATGGAAGTTTGAGTTGGAAGTTGAAAATAATAGAACAGCACAGAAGTCTCAGAACTCAAATTTGTGTGTTCCCGATTTGTGTTTTTTTTTCTCTCTCTGTCTTGTTGTTTCATCTCTTTATATCAATTATCCTTTCCTTAGTACTTTAGTATTTCATTTGAGGTTTCCTAATGGGCTTTGTTCTAAATTCAAAACAGCTTTCTGTCTCTTTTCACTAATGTTCCCATGCTCTATTAATAGGATACTGACAATGAAAATAGCACTATTTAAAATGAAAGCGATATATACCTCTACAAGTGTATAATTGGTGGCCAATCGGTAGTCGTGAGTCCTGCTTAAGTGCATCAAGCAGTAATGTCACAATGTCCTGCTGACAGAAAAATAGAAATGGAAGTTTATGAACTAAATATAAATCAATATAATTAACATAATGGATATGCTATGCCTGATTCAAGTAATAACTAACTTTCACTGATTACGTTAACTCTTTCAGGACAGTGATATGTTTGTTACATTTGTAATCCTATTAATCTTATGTAAGCTGTCAACAACCTACAAAAAAATTATCAAGAATTAGAAAAATAGAATACATACCCCCCTGTAATCTGATGAATAACAACTTTAAAACCCAATGAAACTAAATGTTCTAATTACATGCAGGGAACAGAAAGCTGTAATATGGAGCTCTTTTTTTTCCCACGCTGCTCGTTAGGAAATCATGCTGGCTTCCCAAAGGAGCAGGAAGAGAACTGCCAACTCGAATGCCTTTAGTGTTATACTCTAGATAACATATATTTGAAGAAATTTCCTTGATAATAATTTTGCTAGAGAAATTGAGCCATTTTATCTTAAGAAAATCTAAGAAATGTTAATGCCCTAGTATTCCATAAGAAGGTGGCCAACGATGTAAGGCAATGAAAGTGTTAGGTTCATAGTGTCTCACCCAAGAATTATAAATATGTGAATTAAAATATTGGGAACAGAAACATAGAGAGGTAAACAGATCTATGTGAGTTTTATTTGCTTAAGTAGTAGGATTCAAGAGGTATTTTGAAATCTTCTGGCTGGATTTGGCATTTATTTTGGAAATTCAGCTGGAGAAAAAAAAACATGAATATATTTATGGGCATTAGGAGAGTCTTAGTGGAGTCCAGTGAGTGTTTAATTATTTTAGAACTTATACACTCTTAGATTGTCACTGCACATTCAAAAAGGATAGCCAATATGTATCTACAGTATCTACAGAAGCAGGTCTATTCAGTAGAAGGACATTAAAGTATCTCATTACTCTGTGCTGGATACCACTTCCAAGCAATTCACATAGTCATCTAGTGGTCCTTAGTGATGTGCCAAGTTTTAGAGATGTGCCACGAGCTTCTAGTCTTTGTGGGCATAAATGCAGTTTTGAAGGAGGTAGTGTCATCTCTACAGTCCCTTTTTCATCTCTCACCCAAAGATTACATACTGTTTATTTTCATCTTGCTCACATGATTGGCATCTCTTTATTTATGTGAATGTACACTACAGAAGGTGGCTAGCAGAGTATACTGTTTCCTGTTGGCCTTGGGTGCCAAGGATTCATGAACCAAGAAGTATTCTAGTTTACATGTCATAAGGGACAGTTCCCTAAGTGATTTATAACTTTTAACTTACCATCTGTGAATTGCCTTCTCCTACCACCTGAATTGTCGTTAGAATTGATTCTCTGACAATTATTATGTAGAAAGGTTTTCTGCTGTTATTGTGTCATTATTTTATTTTAATAAATATTAGGTCAGTTGTTACATAGAGGCAAAGAGAAATGTTATACAATAAAAAGTTACTTTTGAACTTTACTGCTAAAAAAATTGAGCAAATTTATAGTTTCCAAGGTAATTATTCTCTGATTTGAGCTAGCTATTATTAATAGCTACTGACTATTATTATCCTCCTCCTTGACTTTTTATTATAAAGTGGAACACTGATGTGAAAAGCCTACACAATGCATATACACCATTTAATGCAATTTTATAGAGGAAATATCCATGTTTCTATCACTTAGGTGAAGATATCCCCAAAGTCCCTTCTATATGCACCTACCTTGGCTGTGGTTCTTCCCCACCTTTCATAATAGCCACTAGTATGACTTTTATGATAATCACTTTGCTTTTTTTTAGAGTTTGAAGAAAGAATCTTTAAGCACATTAATAAATTTTGTCTTTTTTATTCCCTTTATAAATATTCTAATTCTCTTTTCTGTTATAGTGTGCTAATCAGAATCAACTTTCTCCAGAGGAACAAAATGAACAGACAATAAATTTATGTATCTCTTTGTGCATATATGTGCACATACATGTACATACATATACATAGAGATATATATCACAGAAAGGAACAGGAAGGAAATGAAATGGGGACTGGGAGAGAAGTGAAGTTTTGTTGTTTTCTTATGTTTTGAGAGAGCATCTTTTCTCTGCTTGACCACATCCTTGCAGTGTAGCTAGGTCTGACTTCAAAACTGTGCCAATCCTCCTGGTCCAGTCTCCCAAGTGCTAGTTAACATTACCCAGGAAAAGATTTTTGGATTTGTCTTCCTTTATAAAGATTAGTTCATACAATTGTGAAGGCATGCTGAGTCTAAATTCTGTAGATTTGCAGATAGATCCCCAAAGCCACCTACTGGCAGAATTCCTCCTAGTTTCATTCTAATGAAGCACTGAGGAAGCACTGGCTGATTTGATAAAGTCCGTTCTATGAGCCATTGTGGAGGGTAATCTGCTTTACTGAAACTCTACTCATTTTGGTATAAATCACATCCTGACAATACCTTGACAAAGACATTTACAATGATATATGGCCAAATATAAGCACAATATATGAGCAATATCTGAGCAAAAATCTTAGCTAAATCAAGGCATAGACTTAGTATCCCCAGGGGCATACATCTACTTCTTCCTGTTGCCCTTCCTTGGAATTTCTTGATTGAAACAGGCAATGCTTTTATTTGACTTGGAAATTCCCCAGAGATACCTGTTTATCAGGAGTTTTAAGTATCATTCTGCTGCTGGGTATATAGGCATGACAGAGTTCTCCTTTGTGTTATTTGGTCTTGCAACACAGACTCATATGTTGATTTAGCATTCTGTCAGTATATAACAAGGAAAACTGCAGCTAGGTCATATTCTACTTCCAGTTTAATCTTTAAGGGACCTGTATACTTGTTTGCATAGCGACAAAGCTAATTTATATCTACCATGAGTATAAGAATCCCTCGCCCATGTCTCTGCATGTGTTTTTATTATTTGTTTTTTTTTACTTGTTTTGTCTTGCAACAGATTTTTGCTTATCCTAAAAACATTAATTTTTAATTTTATTTATTTATTACTTGTTTTTGTCTTGTTTTTTATTTTATACATATGTGTATACACACACACACTCACACACACACATATATATATATATACTAACTGTTTGGATTGGGTTTCTCTGTGCATCCATTACTATCACAGAACTGACTCAGATCTTGAACTCACATCCACTGGTTCTGCCCCCCGAGAGTACTGGGATTAAAGGTGTGTGCCACCACCACCCAGCCTACTTGTTTTCTTAATGATAGTTTCTCTGACTGTGATGAGATGGAAACTCAGTGTAGTTTTCATTTTCATTTTTCTGAGGATGAAGGCTATTGAACAGTTTTCATATTTATTAGCCATTTGTACTTCTTTTGATAGCTGTCTTTTCATTTCATTGCCCCGTTTATTGACTTAGGGTTTTATTTATTAGTTACTTGTATGATCTGAATATTATTTCTCTTCTCAATATATAGCTAATGAAGACTTCCTATTCTTTGGGCTATATCTTGACAATATTTCCTTTGTCATTTGGAAACTATAAGTTTATGTGTTCAATGGGTCTGTTTGGAGGTCTTACTTTCTAAGTAACTAGAAGTCTTTGAGACCATTCTTACGGTTCCTATATTCTGTAATGTTTTTCTTCTAGCACTTTCATAGCTTCGGGTCTCTCATTAATATCTTTTGTCCATTTGGAGTTGACTTTTTTACAATGAGTGATACTGATCTTCTTTTGCATATGAATACATTATTCTAGGTACTGTGTAAGGTACTGTCCTCTCTCCATTGTCTAATTTTGCTATCTTTGTCAAAAATGAGGTAACTTAGCTTCACGGATTTATACATGGATCCTCTATTTCATTCCATCAAATTACATATTTTTTCTGCCAGTGTCATGTTTTGTGCCATACTTTTATATAAAAATTAACACATTTCCCACTTTCCGTGAAGCCTATTGTTGATATTCTGATGAAGACTTATTAAATCTATATACATCTCTACATTCTATGTTAATACAGGTATTTTCACACTACTAAATGTAATAATCCATAATTTTTCCCTTCTCATTAACTTCTTTTGGAGGGACAGATCAGATGAGTTCTTCCCAATTTTTGAATGGAGGAACTATTTTTTTCTTAATCTGTATCTTCTTTTCATCAACTGTTATTTTCATTTATTGTTTATTATCTTGAAACTTAATTTGAATAAATTTTATTTAAGATGATAATTTTACTTTATTATCTTCATTACTTTCAGATGATTGCTTTTTAATAAAACTTCAACTGTCAGAAGAATAATTTAATATTTGTTATTATTAATCCAATATGGAAAGGTAATAATATTATTACCTCCTTTTGTGGCCCATAAAAATGCAAATCAGATATAAAATGTTAGCTGTAGGTATTCATGAAGAGTCAATACAACCATTAGTGTAAAACTCGATTTAGTATTCAATTCACTTCAATATGTCATCATAGTTTTTTATGTTAAGATTAAAATAATCCATTGATAAGACATTTCCTATAATTATATACCATATTGGGTACTTTATTTATTGATTTTTTTATTCTTGAGATTTCAATATATTGACATTATTTCTCATTTCCTTTTCCTTACTTCAAACCCTTTCATAAACCCAAACCCCTCCTTGCTCTCTTTTAAAATCTTGCCTTCTTTTTTTCATTAATTATTGTTATATGCCTATATATGAATAAATATCTATATACACATTTTATGCAAATGTTGCAAAGTTGTTATTATGTACATAAAATTGGTAAAGAGATTGAGTTCCAGAAACAACCCCTGACTTTCTCAAGTCAATAACCTGATGACAGACACAAATACACAGTAGGCATAACTGCAATTTACTTTTCTACATAAACATTTTCCTCCAAGGTAAATTTACTATTTGTTTCATCAAGCCCATCAGCCTATGGAAATACCCTCATAAAATATAATCCTTCAAGTTATGCATCTATTTTCAAAATCTCCTCAGCAGACCCTAACCTAACCTAGTGCTTCTCTGTCTTGTTTCTCCACTGCTCTCTTTGCCTTAAATGTCTCCTCGGGAGTCTTTGTTGCTCTGATCGCTTGTCTTTTTGCCCACTTCTCTCACTTCTCTATATAAGTACTTTTTTATCATGTGTTTAATCTTTCTCAGTTCCCTTCTCTTCATAATCACAGCAAATTCCTCTGGAATGTTGTCTAATTCAAAGCTTCACTTGTCACCTGTAGACTAAGGACTTAGAAGTGGATGCCTTTACCATTTGTTGGCTAATATGAAAATTTGTCAATTTAAAAAATAAAATAAAATACTTTTGTGGTATTTCAATATCAAGGTGATGGGGGAAACTGAATGTATTGGCTTTTTCTAGAAAAAGAACAGTGAGTTCATGGATATTTCTTGTTAAATTCCCTATGCTCCTGTATGCTACATTTGCTGCATCACCGTATTTGCTAATAGAGTTCCCTATGCACCTGTATGGCGCATGAGCTGCATCATCTTATTTGTTCAAACTTACCTTCTAAAGTCAAGTCATTAAATTTAGGATTCACTGCACAAAATTTGAAGTCAAATACATCTTATAAGGCATTCTGTCTACATCACATAGGGTTAATATGATTAGAATAAGATTAATTAAATTTTTGAAAGCTCAATTTTCTCATCTGTATAATATGAAAGATAATAGGTTTTGAAAACTCTTAGAGCATGTGTATTACAGCTTTAGCATTTATCTTTGTTATTTATATTCATGTTATTCTAGACAAGAAACTTCAGTGCTACAGTTTAGATATTAAACATTCCCATACTGCCCTTATGTTGGTCACTCTGTCACCAGATTATGTTGCTATTAAGGGGGATCATTAGGTAGAAGTCAGTAGGTGAATTTAGGCAATTGGGGGTGTGTCCATAAGGAGGCATTGGAACCCTGATCCATTCCTCTCTTCCTGTGTTTCCGGGAAACTCTTTTGGGAGCAGCTTTGTTTCATCGTGTGCCTACTGCCATAATTTTCTCCCTCACAACACACTCAACAGTGATGCAACCAATGGACCAGAAACCTTGAAACTATGACCCACAATAAAGGTTCGTGCTTTCAGGGTGATTGTCTCAAGTATTTTGTCGTAGCACTGACGACACTTATACTAAATTGGTCTCTCTTGCATCTTCCTAACCCTGGGGCAACCTACTAAAAGCCAGATAAAAATACCTTAACAAAAATTGACAGATACTTTCTAAGAGAGAGTAGAATAGACATACCACATTTTAATCACTTATATATGAAAGGGACAAATCTCCATGATCATTTCTGAATTAGAGGGCAAAGCCTGTGCTCTCAAGGCAAGATCAAGAGAATCCTAGGTTCCTACTCCAATGCAGGACCTTCTCAAGCATTCAGATACCTTCATGGTCGTCTGATTTCTGCATCCTAAGACCTAGGATGCCTTTCTTCACTTCACTAGAGCACTTTGGCCCCAGCACCATTGTTCAGAGTCAGATTTATTTCATGCATACATCAGGTGTTTCCTATGCCAAGTCCTAAGCTCCATTTGACTTTGAAAGATAAAGAGAATTAGCTTCACTTATTCAGACTTCTGGAAAGGTGAATCCAAAGAACTAATCCGGGCTCTAAATATTTTGCTTTCACTGGGTGGTCAAACCAAGTTCTGTTGTCCTTGTGATGGAGTAGTTAGCCTGACAAATGAAATGGTAATAGACCGAATCTTCATAGCATGCGAGAAGACTTAGTTGTAGGTGACGTTAAGATACACAAGCACTATCTCCATATCATATACACGTCTACATACCGGAAGGCTGGCCCTCTTACAAGAAAAACTTGGTAACAATTATAAATTTTCTATAGGGGGTTGTAAAAATGTGCCACAAGCCGATGGCTTAAAACAAATGAGATTTAATTTCTTGTGGTTCTGGAAGCCAAAAATCTAAAATGGGAATCATTGAGTCGAAATCAAAATATTGGCAGGAATTTGCTTTCCCCAGAAGCTGTGGGTGGTAACGGGTGGAAATCCACTCTTGCTTCTTTTCCAGCTTCTGATGGCTGCCAACCTCCCTAGCTATGTCCTTACTAGTCCAAACTTTGCTGTGTCTCCACATCGTCCTTTCCCTATATATATCTCTCCAAAACCCTCCTTAGTTTCATTTTAGGAAGACACAGGTGTTGTAGTTAAAGGCCACTAAGATAATCCAGAATAATTTCTCCTTGTCTTAATTTCTTACTTAACTGCATTTGCAAATGCCCAATTGGTTTCCAATATTCAGTAGGAACATGTGTCTAAGGGATTGAAACATCCATAACTTTTAGGTGTAGGCATCTTTTAGTCTACTACATCCAGCAGTAGAAAACAGTAACTCTTGACTACTACTACTATTGTTGTTATGGTGGTTCTCCTGTCATTTGCTATTATCATCAAAATAGCATTGTAACCGCATTTCTTACAGCAGGAGAGCATCTCCTAGCCAGTGTTAGGACAATTGCACAGCTTATCTCTCCTCTCCTCAACAGAACGTTCTCCAGTACCTTTTGCCAATGTGAGTAATCTCTCCAAATACAAGTTTGGAAATAGCTCAGTGAGTAAATATAGAGCAAGAGAGCATGTGCAGCCCTCTCCTGCAGTTTTGAAGCTGTGTCATAAGCAGACAAGACCATGCCCTAGGGCTTGCTGTCCCAAATGTAAGTGGTTAAAACAGATCAAAATCCCACCACACTTGTCATCAAGCCTAATGGCCTGAACTCAGTTCCTGGAGTCACATAACATTGGTAAGAGAGAAACACCACCAAGAAGTCACTCACTAACTTCCATATGTGGGGCATGACATGTGGAAAAATTAATAATTTTTTAAAAAAATTAACAAAATTTATGTTTGTTCATAAATAATGTTTATCAACATCAAAGTCTGAAGTGACTCCTCAGAGCTTGGAGCCTCCAATGTGATAGGTAATCTCTTGTCAATTCCATCTGCCCAGCCTGCTGTTCACTGTGTGGCTTTCTGGCATTTGATCATCAGATGCTTCTCCGGATGAAATACTGCGCCCAAGCCCTAACTATCCATCAAGACTAATTTCTAGCATTTCCTCATTCAGAAAACTTTATAAAAAATCAATCTCATTAAGATTCTCTGACTGTACTTTCTCTGTCCCTAGCCACATTCCATGTCAAATCCTACTTCTGTGTTTTGCTGGGAGTCACTGACAAACATTAAAGTCCTCTCAATAGATCTTCATCTGAAAAATATGGCTAACTAGTATAGCCGACTTTCCTGCTGACTTGGTGCCAGAGAGTTAGCAAGTAGTCTCAACCCCGCTGGGCCATACCTGGCCTAGCCTAGAGTTAGCATCCAGTCCTAATCCATCCTTTGTGTTACAGATACCTTTTGTTGCCCTAGTGAATCTTGTCTGAGAGTTTTCCATTGATACAAAGCCTTTGAGAAACTTGGTTAGGGGCAACCCAGAAAAACCGCAGTACCACCTCATGAATCGGGTATTTGCAGTTAGCGTTGTATTTTTGGAAGCTTCATTCAGGTGGTTTTGAACATATGATAATCAAGTGGCTACAGTATTGTAAAGTATAACAAAAAAAAGTAAGAACTCAGTTTTCATGTTGGTGGGATAAGCCCCTTTTCCTCTTTGAGTATGAACTTTGGATTGATCAGCAAACTATGAGCATGAAGTCGGTTTGGTTTTGTTTTTTCCTAAGTAATTACTAAGAGCCTTAAGGAAGTATTAATTATTAACTACAAATGTTCTTCATTTCAATAGAAGAAAAAAAGTACATGTGCTTTCCTCCTAGTATTATGAAGCATATGATTATAACAAAGCGCCCTAGGCTCTCAGGTGTAGCTCTCTGTGAAATTATGTAACTTAGCAGTGGAGTCTCTCACAGGCCTACTCAAACACACTCTCAGCCCATTGCTTCCAGCGCGGAAGCTGTGGGCAATGTCTTTGTTCTACTAAACCTTTTCTTCTTTAAAAAGAAAGGAGAAGGGAAGCAAATTCTCCCCTTTCTCAGAACACAATGTGAGGTATTTCTTCTTGCATAACAAAGATTCATATGACCTGGATATGACAGATTCCTATCCACATCCTGCTGCCAAGACTCTGTCTATCCCCCCTGTCATTTAAAATCAATGTAGGTCCCAATCAACCATGAGCACCGAGCCAAAATTCTTGCATCCTTACAATTTAATAGTTCTCAACCATCATAATGCCATGACCCTTTAATAGAGTCCCTCATGTGTAGACTGCCTTGGCGGGTCAGTTAGTCTAGGGGTTGTAACCAGCCTGGCTGGTCAGTTATTCCAGGGTCACGGAGAGGCGCTATCTGAAAAGACATGGGTGGGAGAAAGGAAGGAGGCCAAGCTAGGTTTGACAAATCCTCTCTTTATTAGCATCATGATTGCAGCTTATATAGTCCCTGGATGAGGAATTTGGGGTTGAGATGGGGGGTGGGGGGACAGGGACATGGGCAGGAAGGAATCTTGCAGCGATGGTTCCAGCCGGTTGCGAGGTCATTGGCCAGGAGGTTACGATCGGTCAGGTCACTATTCCTCGGTCAGGAAGTCGCAAGTTGACACACCTTCCTCTCTAGATAGTTGGAATGTGGGACAAGTTCTGTTAACAGATAACTCTCAAGATAGTTGGGTGTGGGATAGGCTCTGCCAATAAAACAGTTCTAAATACCGTTGGGGTGTGGGGCTCTCTGCAAAATCCCCAGGGCAATGGTCCCCTGATGTGGGAGTGTCATATCAATCTGTTGATTTCAGTGGTTGAGCAATAAAGAAACTGCTTGGCTGGCCCTGATAGGTTAAAGCATTGGTGGGAGGAGTAAACAGAATAGAATTCTGGGAGGAGGAGGAGGAAGTGAGCTCAGACCCAACGGCTCTGCTCTCTGGAGCAGAGACGCCATGCTCAGCTCTCCCGGAGAGACTCGACAGCTCTGCTCTCTGGAGCAGAGACACCATGCTCCGCTCTCCCAGTAGCTCTGCTCTCTGAGGCACACGCAATGAAGCTCCGACCCAAGATGGACATAGGTTGGAATCTTCCCGGTAAGCGCACCTTGGGGTGCTTACACACACTATTAGAAATGGGCCAAGCAGTTCTTAAATGAATATGGTTTGTGTGTTGTTATTTCGGGCATAAGCTAGCAGGCGGCTGGGGTGCTGGGGACGCAGCCCCGCTGCTCTTATTTCAACAGTCCCCGCAATATTTTGGGGGGGGGGGAATGGCTCCTGACACTCATGTTGTGGTGACCCCCCCCCACGATAAAATTGCTACTTTGTAACTCTAACTTTGCTACTGTCATGAGTCATAATGCAAGTATCTGATATGCAAATATCTAATAGATGAGCACTGTGAAAAGGGTCATTCGATCCCTCCAGATGGATCATGACCCACAGATTGAGAACTGGTGTTTTAAGGGCTTCTTCCAGTGCTAAAGTTGAAGAACTTAACTTTGTTGTTATTAGGGTTCAGTTTTGCTGGCTCCTCATGTACCTCACCTCTTTCATTTCCCTCTCAGCACACTGAAGCCCTCCCAGGGGGATGCGAATCTTATTTACCACAGCCTCCCCAAAACGTTGCATGGCATCAGACATGTGGCAAATTTGTGATAAATGTTTTATAAATGCATAGATTTATGCAGGAGCCTCGATGACTGCTGACCTATGCCAGTACCCGGCAGCCTTTTCATGTTGTTCCTGCTGCTGCTGCTGAGACAGAAGGCCACGGAGGAGGCGGGAGCATGACAAGCAGGCAGCTGCCACTCCAGTCTTTGTCTGAAGGGCCTGCAAAAAGAAGCCTCCCTCCCACTCTGTTTGGACTCATTACACGCGGGATCAGGTCTGTGTGGTTCCGGACTTCCGCTTGCAGCTCTCTAGAGGGCTGTCAGTTTTCTCATTCCTGTCAGATGAACTGACAATGCTGTACATGAAACACAAGACTCTCCACCTTGAAGAGTTTTGTTTATAAAAGAAGAAAATATACATATGTATTTTGCAGAAGTATGTGCAGACTTTTAGTTATTGTCCTTGTTTGGATACTATTTTTTTTTTTTCTGCAAAATCCAAAGTACCCAGAGGCACGGCACACTGCTCCTGAGGCTCTTAATAAAGTGCCAGATTGCTATTCTGCAGTTATTTTATATTTTGGGGTATGAAATATGAAGCCCATTTTTACATTTTTCTTTTTCTAAGTCCTGACTCTTCAATGTCAGAGGTAGCTGCTCTCTTCTCCCTCCCTTGTTTGTTTAGTCCTTGTACTAAAGACGCCATCTGAGTCACATACAGACTGCAGTGACATTCCTTCCACCTCCATATGTGACAGGATGTGGACTTTCCTGCAGTGTTCTCTGTATCTACTACTTACAAATCTCCGTACAGATTTTAAAAGCAGAGTGCCTTTTCCCAGCTGCCCTCTTCGTGTGACATGACAAGTCCACCTGTAACATCCTCCCGCGTGGGCCGCCGTCCTCTGAGGCCTTTCACAAAGGCCCTTGACCCTCTCTTCTCTCCTCGGAACAAACTCAACCATTCTTGTTCTCTTCTTTTGGCTTTCTCTGCCTGAGTTCTGGTTTATGGAAGTTCACAGATAATTTAATACCCACTCCTACCCTGTTTTTCTTCTTTATTTTAATGTTATTTCACCTTATTTTTTCCTGTATATAGTTTTCCCCTACTAGAAAAGTCTAAGTTTATTTTTTTTTTACATTTGCCTTGTTCTGTTTTTTACACCTTCAAAAAGCCTTTATGGGAAGAAGAATAGTACAATTTTGTGTATGTACAAAAGTGTACTTCCATCTGAGCACATGCTTTCCAGTAGGTGTGATTCATCCAGGAAAGTTCAATTCACTGCCCTAGACTTTATTTTAGTTTTTGATTTTTTTTTATGACATGGTTTCTCTGTGTAGTATTGGCTGTCTTGGAACTTGCTCTATAGACCAGGCTGGACTTAAGCTCCTAGAGATCCACCTGCCTCTGCCTCTTGGGTGCTGGGATTAGGAGTGTGCACCCCACCACAAACTCTTAGAATTTTTTTTAATTTAAAATTATTTTGCTTTATGAGTACTATATTTATATGATTTCTTCTCTAACTTTTCCTATATCTCCTCAATTTTATTTACTGTTGACACACAAACAAACATACACATATATACACACCCTACTGAACATGGGAACCTCCATTCAGGTCATGGGGACATTTATATAAACCTCCTCATACTCTAAAGACTAATATCATTGATCTTGGCTGCTGCCCAGAACTTGAAGATAAGACTTGTTGTTGAAGCACCACATACTTAGTCCACAAGAGAACTAGAACTAACCAGGAAGCCTCTGGAAGGTGCTATGCAAGCTGCCAAGTTACCCAGCTGTAAAACCCATGAACCACAACGGTGACTGTTCTGGCAAGATATATCCAAAGGTGGCACTTTCATCTTGAGGATATCCAACAGCTATCTGATGGAGGAAGGTCATTGGTTAATTATAATAAACCAACTGCTTGGCCTCATAGCTTAGAACATAGATGGGTGGAGTAAACAGAATAGGATGCTGGGAGGAAGAGGAAGTGAGCTCAGACTCGACAGCTCTGCTCTCTGGAGCAGGGACGCCAGGCTCCGCTCTCCCAGGCAACTCCAACCCAGGATGGACTTAGGCTAGAATCTTCCCGGTAAGCGCACCTTGGGGTGCTTACACACATTATTAGAAATGGGTTAGAACAATATGTAAGAGCTAGCCAATAAGAAGCTAGAGTTCATGGGCCAAGCAGTTCTTAAATGAATACAGTTTGTGTGTTGTTATTTCGGGCATAAGCTAGCCAAGCGGCCCGAGTGTTGGGGACGCAGCCCCGCCGTTCTTATTTCAACAGCTATCTAACTGAACTTAAGTCCTGTTCAACTGGAGAGAATTTGTGCCTGGCAATGCCAGTATATCCAACTACCTATAGCTAGAGAAGTTATAGTACAAGTTAAACTTTCTGGTGTGTGTGTGTGTGTGTGTGTGTGTGTGTGTGATTTAAAGACAAAATTTTTAGAACAATTTGGAACACAGACATTGGAGTCCAGGCAATAGTATACCCTCGTAACATAAAATAAATTGTGATCTGTATCTGAGAAATATATTTTTGTTTAATTCTAGAAATAATATACTATTGTCATTTATTAAATATTTCATAGAGGAAAATATATAATTAAATGTTGGGGAATGAGAGGCAAAGAAAAAGCCAGCAGAGAGTTAGAAATATGGGAGCATATATTCATCGTTACTTATAACATCTATATCTGACATATTCCTTAGTGCATACATTACTTATATTTGAGCATTATAATGCACAGGCAAGCAGATATCAGATGATGAGAATATTTTCATTTGATTGCTTTGTGGGATTGTTATATTATATTTAAAAATTACTTCTGTGAATCCTAGCACTTTCTGTGTATTTCCTGAATCAATTATGCTTACTAATCCTCCACCTTTCTGTCTGTCTGTCTGTCTCTGTGTGTGTGTGTGTCTTTCTCTTTTTTTCTTTCTCAAAATGCTTCAACAACAGTTCATTAAAATTTTTGATATACTTGAAATTCATTCACAGATCATCCCCACCTTCCTACCTACCTGCCAACTTCATGTTCTTTCTCTGTTTCTTAAAACATGAAAATCAAAACAAATAAACAAAAATCCATTAAGACAAAAAAAATTACCCAAACAAAACAAAACAAAACAAAAAGCACTTGCACACACACATACAAATGGAGTGTCTTCTGGTTGTTCAAGCACTCCTGAGCAGGAAGACTGCCCCAAAGTGTGGTTAGTACACCTAGTGCACTCTATCAGAGAAAAGTGATTTTCTCTTTCCCAGCAAGTATCAATTGCAAATAGTTTCTTGATTATGGATTGAACGCTATGTCCATTTTTTGCTTTGCAATGCTGGATTTTTGTCTGGTTTGAACCTATGTAGATCCCAAGCATTTTATCCCAATCTCTATGAGTTTGTGTAAGGAATCAGTTCATTGCATATGGAAGGCAATGTTTCCCTGGGGACCTGTGCCACCTCTGGCTCTTGATGATGATAAACAAGTCCTAAAGAAACTAGTTTGCCATCCCATCCTAGAGTCAAGGAAATTTAGTCTTTAATCTTGAATTCCTAAAGAATAACAAGATTGTTAGGCATAAATTTGGAAAACAAATACAAAAACTCCCCCACCTCATTCTTTTATTATGGTATTTTTGAACATGTTTCTTGATTCAAAAAAAAAAAAAAGAGTAAAGAGATGAAAACATGTTGCTTACTTGTAGTTGGAAGGTACCTTTTACCTCACAATGAAAAGCTTCCTAACCTTGCTGCTTAGGAAGTGAAAGCCATTGTGTTGAACAACAATACCATCTCAGAGAACACAGAGGCCTCATATAAAAGGGTAGCAATATCTCTTTCAGAAATGTCAAGGCTCTTTCAGAGTTGAGAACATGTCTGTGGAATTGTTATAAAATGTCCTGAAAATGGACTTTTACAGGGGCTTCCCAACTTTGCTTCCCCACTTTTACCAAAGGCAAGAGAAAATGCTTCTGAGCACTAGCACAATGCAAGTCTGACCTTTGATTATTCTGAACTTAGCTTCGGGACTGATTAAGAGTCGGGCTGCACTTTCAGTAACACAACTTATTCATCAGGGTAGATCCCCACTGGTAAATCTGAATCTGGAAGTAGCAAGAGGATTTGCTCCCTTTTAGAGGCCCTAATCACCAACAATAGTCCTCTGCCAAAGGGTAACTACTCAGGTTACAGAATGAAAATGCAGAATTGCTCTGCTTGCCCATGAGCTACTCTTTTCTAGCAAGTCTTAGAAACTCCTGTGAAGTTTACAAGTACGCAAGTTTATTGTGTCACTGCAGCTCTTTGGTCAACATAGCTTCCAATTATATAGTGACTCACACAAATGACCCCATCAAGGGCTCTTTTCTCAGGGAAATGAACAGTACCAGATGAACTAGCTGTTCTTTATGCTTCAAATATAAATGGTCTAGGTGTGCCTGATTTTAATCTAAAGGTTTTTAAAAGATGATTCCTTTCCCCCTTTTATCTTTCGTCATATTTCACAATAAATGCAGAATTCCTAACCCAGAATGTACTTTTGTGGGGTTGTGACATCATTTTTTTTTCAAAATGCAGTGATTTTAATTATCTGTTGTGGCATTGCAATCTAGCTGAAAACTTTGGTGAACAGACTACATATATTTCTTCTTATTCTTCAGTGGTTTTCCGAGTTACTTGAGAATTGCTTCTGCTTCAGTTAGGGAGTAGGAGGCTCTACCTGCATTGGTCTGTAAACTTAGCTGGGGCAAATTCCCTACTCACCCAACAATCCTCCACAAGGTCTCCCCCTACTGAGGTGATACTTGAGTCTCATCAGAACATGGAAGTTGGCCTTTTGGAGAGCAAAGCCCCAGCATCTATGTGCCAGTCAAGCCTCTGCTTGCACCATGCTTGCTCATAAGACCACGGTGTGTCACTTAGACAAGTCTCCAAGTCTGTGCATGGAACTTTATAGGTACAGGGTAACCTATTAGAAATCATCACTCAGAGTCCAACATATTAGGTTAAGATGGACAATGGTAGGATTGATAACCATAACCTGAAGAAGCACTTACTGTCAATGTCTGTTTTGTAAGTGAAAACCTGCACCAGTGAGGCTAGTGGTACACAAGTTCAACTGTATCTATGAATCACCAGCACAGCACAGGTAACAAACAACAGATAGAGGTTTGGATCTGATCCTTTACACTTGAAAGGTACTTTTGGGTCTATCACTTTTTATTAAATATAATCTATTCAGACCCTCAGCACAGATTGGCAAAACATCTGTCTCATATTTCTAGAGATTTCTCTTAAATAATATTGGTATTCCTATACTTCTTTTTGAGCTTCTAATCAGGGGCTATTGCAATGTTTGAAATTGAAGTGTTCAGGTCATATTTGTTGCAATGATATTATACTTAGACAAGAGCTTATATAGATTGTACCCCCATTGTTTGTACAGATTTAGTATGGTAGAGCACCATCCAGAGCTCCATTCACTCTTTAATACTCTTTGATAAGTCTCATTAGATGAGTCCTACTATCTCGAATGGTAAATATATATAATGAACAAAAAAGAAAACATCAAAATAACTCTAATTTTATCTACCTTATAATCTGTTAAAGATAATAGCAGTTAAGAAGCATTTAGGGGGCTGTGCTACAGGGATTTAGTGGCCTATCCCTTTAATTCCAGTACTCTGAAAGGTCAAGGCAGATCTCTGTGAATTCAAGGCCAGTCTGTTCTACACAGAGTTTCAGGCCAACTAGAGCTACACAGTAAGAGAAACTAACTGGGAATAATGGAAGGGACAGGTACTGTGCATGGACAAGAGAGTTCTGGGAAAGTGGCACAATGAGACTGAAAGGAAGATGTGACCTTATATTTGAAGAAAGAACATTTATTTGGAAGATGGAGCAAGCACTGTGCCTCAGCAGTGAGTGGATGATATCAGGGATAGTGATGAAGCCAGGGCAGCTGGGGACAAGTGGATGATGTGAGAGACATGAGCAGGGAGGGCAGATAGGCAGTGGGAATGGATTATTTCATATCTTAAATGTCACTGGAAGGACTAGCTACTTTTCTTTTGCTGTCATGGGTCACAGTTTGAGATACAATCCATCACCGCAAGGTAGACAGGAGTGACTCACATCTGGGCAGATTCGGAAGTAGACAAAGAGGAGCTCAGCTTGCCTTCTGCTTCCTCCTTTTTCAATAAATACTAAACCCAGTCCTTTTGAAAGTGCAGCTGATACCCTCCTACCTCACATCCCTCTCTGGAAATACCCTCACAGATAATTAAAAATAAAGATTAACTGTCATGGGAGAGGCTGAGAAGTTTTGCTTCAGTCAAGACTAGAAACCACCGTTGATAGAACAATGTAACATACTCTTCAGTTTCTTGAAAATGTTGACAGCAGACAGGAGGGAAGATACTTGTTTAAAAATGCTAATGCTTCCTCAAATCTAGAGAGTGAGAATTTGGGAAATGGGTCATATAATCTGCATTTTAAATTGTTCCCAGCTGCTTCTTGTGTCCAATAATTTTGGAAACTGCTGTCTGACCATGAGCACATTTTAACTCCCAAAGAGGACATAATCAGTCCCAATTTTGCCATCTGGACATTGCTAAATCAGGTCCACTTCTGCAAATCATTGCTGATCTAGCACCTTCAGAGCCTGCCATAGAAACCCAGGGGTGAGATATTTGCCAGAGCGCCAAGGATCTGTGTGGAATGTACACTACTGTTACATGCCTTAACAAGCAAATAGATAGTATTTTCATTTGTACATGGACAAACCAGGCAGGATTTTGAACTAGGGATTCTTCACTGTAGTTTCTATGTGGTTTTTGAAATTTGATTTTGTTGATGAAAGAAATTTATCAGTTACACAGATAACCAGATATGCATAGGTACACTGACTTTTCCAGGATTGAAGTGATAATCTTCTAGCCAGGGCTTCAAAGCAACTGAGGAGTTATTAATCTAAGTCCTGAAGCATCCACAAGTTTCTTTCTCATATGATAACATTAGGGTGGGTAATTTTTCCCATTTTCAGCAGTATTTTTATTTTTTT
>NW_026067966.1:6079102-6081107 GCF_014885135.2 Alexandromys fortis
GTGCACCACCACCGCCCGGCTGGGTTCACCTTCTTATTTAGCTTCTCTAGGATCATGAATGATAGGCTCAATGTCCTTTATTTATGACTAGAAACCAAATATGAGTGAGTACATCCCATGTTCCTCTTTTTGGGTCTGGCTTACCTCACTCAGGATAGTGTTTTCCATTTCCGTCCATTTGTATGCAAAATTCAAGAAGTCATTGTTTTTTACTGCTGAGTAGTAGTCTAATATGCATATCCTTTCAGAATGGCTAAAATAAAAAACACCAATGATAGCCTGTGCTGGAGAGGTTGTGGAGGAAGGGGTACCATCATCCATTGCTGGTGGGAATACAAACTTGTGCAACCACTTTGGAAAGCAGTGTGGCGGTTTCTCAGGAAATTCGGCATCAACCTACGCCCGGACCCAGCAATACCACTCTTGGGAATATACCCAAGAGATGCCCTATCATACAACAAAAGTATATGCTCAACTATGTTCATAGCAGCATTGGTTGTAATAGCCAGAACCTGGAAACAACTGAGATGCCCTTCAATGGAAGAATGGATGAAGAAAGTATGGAATATATACATATTAGAGCAGTATTTTTATTAATTATTTGGAAGTCCCATACAATATATTTTGATATATTTCCTGACCCCAACTCCTCTGCTTACCACCTTCTTCACCCTCCCATCCTTTAGCACCTAACTTGAGAATTCTTCATTTTCTTTCTATTTCTTTCCCCATAGAGTTCACTTTTTGTTGCCAAGATAGTTTAGGTGTGAGGCCTGGCTTTTTTTTTTTTTTTTTTTTGGTCATCCTACCAGAAGGATCACATAGCTAAAGAAAATCAACTTTTCTTCCCCAAATTTCTATTAAAGGAAAATAACTCCTCAACTCCTTTGGGAATTTCAGGTCCACATCCCCATGCATTCCCCCCATTCCGCTACTTCCCATCCACCACCACTACCCCATCCCCCACCCCCACCACATGCTAAGATGCTGTCTTGGTGAAGCTTGCACAGGACTTGTGCATGCTGTCCCAACTGTTAAGAATTCTATGTTCATCAACCCCATGATGTCTGGGAACCACTTTTCTTGATATTATTGTTACTGACTACCTCCATTTCTTACAACCATTCTGTCCCTTCCAGTTATGCAATACTTCATCAGCTTTTTCTCTAAGAAGCATCACATTGTTATTTAACAATTAACTTTGGTGCAATCTTTAATGTATTATTATTTTTTTTTGTAAGTAAGGGAACTACAAAATATACTTTGAAAATGACTGAAGAGAAAAAGAACGCAAGATTGGCTTTGAGCTTTACTGTTATAACTTCAAATTTAATATTGGCAAATTAGATAAAGACTAAATTAAAACATTGGGAAATTTGAAAAGATTTTTCATCTTAAGTGAATAATTTGCTGCAAAATATTTTCTTTTATAAATTATATTAATTCAAATACACACTATAGAAATTCTCACTTTTTTCCTTAGGGATTCTGAAATTCTGAAAAATAAAATAGTCCATTACAAATTAAGACCTAGAGCAAACTGTCTTAAAAATGAGAAACCTCTGGTCTGGGGAAATGGCTTAGTGGGTAAAAGTGCTTGAGACTTGAGTTCTAGTCCCATGAATCCTAAGGAAATTTAAATGCTCTACTGTAGGAGCCAGTAATCTCAGCCCTCCAACAAAAGATGGAAGGTGAAGACAGGAGACTCCCTGGACATGTGAGCCAGCTAGTCTAGCATACTCATCAGAAAAACAAGAAAAGCATGGCTGAAACAAGGTGCAAGCTATACCACCTGTTGTGCTTTGATCTGCACACTTGCCCTGGCATGAGCATACTCATTCATAGGAATGAGCACACACATACACACACTCACACTCACATCAAGAAACAGACCACGGAGGGGGGGGCAACATTTTTGAAAGAGTGAATAGTCTCCTTGAAGCCTTGATGCACCAGTCATTTCCATGATACCAAGCAAACAGCAAACCTCCTTTCTCCCTTCACC
>NW_026067966.1:6083064-6187673 GCF_014885135.2 Alexandromys fortis
GATTTTTGTTTGTTTGTTTTTTTGTTTTTTTTTTTTTTTTTTTGAGACAGGGTTTAGCTGTGTAGCTTTGGAGTCTGTACTGGCATTTGCTCTATAGACCTGGCCTCGAACTCACAGAGATCCTCATGCTTCTGCTTTCTGGGTGCTGGAATTAAAGGCAAGCACCACTATAGCCAGGCCTCCGGTTTTGTTTGGTTTTGTTTTATATCCTCACACATTGCATTCTGACTGCAGTTTGCTTTCTCCTCCTTTCACCCCTCCCAGTCCCTCACCTCACCAATCTGCTCTCTCTCAGAGATCAAGTCTTCCTCTGTTTCCCTTAAAAAAATTAAATAAAACAATAGAGCAGTTTTCCCAGGGAGATTCGGGGAACATGTTCAATTAAGATACGATAATCTTACGGAGACATTTTCTCAACTGAGGTTCCCTTCTGTCAAATGACTCTAGCTTGTTTCAAATTGACATAAAAACTAGCTATCACAAGGGTATATGAATCCCTTTTAAGAAACTAATTTCCTTACAATAATAGGCTGATTGACATCCAATGATTATCCACAAAATACTGAGCAAATATTGAAAACGCTGTGGCTGACAGTGTTATTAAGGTAAATGTGTAGGGCAGGGGCCTCGGTGTAGACACAGTTCAGTCAAGCAAGGTCCTTGTCAGCAAAAAATAAAGGAAAAATGCAGAATATTCAACTCATTTTTATTATGAATACCAATATAACATTTGAGAACTGATTTATAGTAGTAGTATTGGGATTTTCAAACATCCCTAAAACCATAAAGAGTAATTAGGTAAGGAGGTGATGGCAAGGACCATTAGTGTAGCTCTTTCAGAGCTAGAGACTTTATGGGAGAAAAGTGATCTTTTCATTTTTTTCATTCTTTTACAATGGCTCTAATTAAGTCTATATTTCTTTTGTTCCTCTCTTTAACATAATTACCCAGTGCTAACAAGACACCATGCACCAAGGGTTTGCATGCATATAGACATGCATTTTCCTCACAGTGGTTCAAATCAATGCCCACTCTGTTGATATGAACAATGATATAATGAAAATTTTAAACATTCCTACCGAGAGTCAAATTATATGTTTATTTTGAACTCTTTCCTAGATGTAAAGTAGTAGAATCATAATTCTAAAATGAAAAAGATAAAAAAAAACAGTATTATGTATCTGGGTGTTTTTGTTGTGTGTGTGTGTGTGTGTGTGTGTGTGTGCGTGCGTGCATCTGCACACCACCTGTATTCACCTGCAGAGGCTAGGCAAGGCTGTCAGAAGAACCCTGTGGGCTGGGACTGTAGACACATGAGCATCTTCATGTGGGTGCTAGACTCAAACCAAGATCCTCTACAAGAGTAAAAAGTACTCTGTAAAAAGAACCACTGAACAACCTCTCCAGTCTCAATAATCATCACTTTTGATAAATAAAAATACAAGTGAAATGTTAAGGAATACAAATGAAATGTCATCTGTGCAAGAAGGCAGTTGGTCAAAGACCAAACCATTTTCATAATTCTTTACTCTAAATTTTTTCCTGAAAAAAGATAAATCATAAGTTAGACAAAGAAATAAGGTCCATGAGACAAGAAAAGAAAAGATGTTCCAAGAGAAGGATTTAGGAAAAACAAAAAGATACACGAGAAAGTATGGTAGAAGGGAGAATAGTGGGGACAAAAGGATACAGAGGGAAAAAGTAGCAGAGCTGGGGGAGGAACAAGGATGAGAAGAACAGGAAAAACGTATGTAAAGGCCACAGAAACCTTCTAATCTGAAAGTTAATTAAAACAAATTTTAATATTGAAAAAGAAACATATCTCTCCTTTCATCTGTTTTAAAACACAGAAATGTGCTAACATGATATGCATATTCTCGGATCAGTGACTTACGTTGGGTGAATTGAAGCTTCAAAAAAGGGCAAGAAATTAGGAACATTGGGGAATGCAATTCAGGTGTTTTTGTAATGGTCAATATTTGCTTTTATTTTTAATTGAATATGGTAAGTAAAATAATATTAGTAATAAATTTCAGAATATTTTGATTTTACCCATTTTATATTATGTAGAAAATGAAAGGAAACCCTGGTATTCTACAATATTTGGTCAAATCGGTCATATCTACTTATACCTCCCTTTGAGCTTCAAAAAACTATGATTTCACTCATTTCAATGTTTGTAGAAGAAACATTTGTTTGTATTCGTGAAGATTAAGGGATTTTATTGTATATTTGTTTTGATTTCCTATTTTTGTCAATACTGTGTATTTAAGTCTTAGCTCCCAGAATTTAAAGCTTGAGGCAGTAGCTTGCATGTGTTATTTTTCAGAGTTTAATTTCAGGAAAGCAGTAGTCAGAGAAACCTTTCATCAAAGGTTTTGGTGTTCTCTTTCTGTCATCTGAGCCATTGCAGCTTAGAAAGGTCCTCTGGAGGAACAAAATGAAGGAGTTTGTGTAATATCCTGTCTCCTGTGGGTCAAATGTTGACTTCTTCCCCACTCTGTAGGGCTCCACATGCATGGTGGCCCAGCAAGCATGTAATTTCATAGTTACCAATGTCAAGAAGAGAAAGAAACAAAAGGTATAAAGGGGGAGAATGAATGAAGACACTATGTGATTCTCTTCTCAAGAAAATGATTAGAACCCACATAGAATGGCCACTGTCCTTGGTGGCCAGAAATCAAAAAGTCCCAATGGGCTGGGAATAGGTTAGACTGAGTCTCTGAAGTGTGTAAGATTTAGAGAATTACCAATAAACCTGTAGTGGAGCACCTCTCCTCTGACTGGTGATTATTATCTGTAGCAGGAGTTAAGGTTGCTCTAAGAGTCTCAATTTAAGATGTTGATAATAATACCCTCTCTTGTATTCATAACTGAAGATGTGGACAACAACAACAATGAAATCTGTACAACTTTCCTTGTGAATGTAGCTTTATCTTTTGTGCTATCTTAACCTGCTTGAAACAAAGCCTTTTATGTCTCAATGGGAAATTCAAGATTAGTAGTTGACACATACAATGGCCCCGGCCTGTCGTCAGCTCATCTTCAAAGCTAAGGTCTAACCTGACATGTTTGATGTTACCTGTTGCTACCTCTCCAAGAGAAGTGACAACTGAGACTGCCATGTTGTTCCTCAATGAATATCTTAATGGGAATAACAAACAACAAGATTACATCTTTCTGTTATGAAAATAATTAGCATGTATGTCATTTAGTCAAATGTAGCCTGTAAGAAAGGTGGGTAGAGGATTTTAAGCAACAAAAAACAAATTATGCCTTTGAAAAATAGTATCTAAAGAAAAGTTGCTCTTTAACTGAATAACTTAAAACTATCTAATCTAGAATATTTTATAATTTAAATGTAGTATTAATGTAGTAGTGATGTACTGGCCAAGTGCAGGAGAGCCAATTGCCCCGTATGCTTCTCACATATCTAGTGGAAAGATAATTGAGCTTTTTAAACTCTGAAGTCACAACTTCCTAAGTATTAAGTGTTTTTCACTCAGTAGTTATCAGGAACTAAATGAAATCCTGGATGTGTTCATAGGATCTTCTTAAACAACAAAGTGTCATTCACAAATAGTTACCTTTGTGAGATGATATGAGGTTATAAGCCACTGGAATACATTGGTGGAAGTCCTATGTATATTTTTTTTATTTCATACCTATTTAAAACTTTAAACTTCAAGTTATGAGGAATTCTTTAAATGTTAAGTGAATGAGTATTGACATACTTCTATGACCAATCATCTTATTTAATCCCAGTCAAAAAAAAATCTTTAATTTTTCAATGTTTCAAACATATTTAGTGAGTACTTAAACTTTGTGTGATACAGTGTTAAGTTCTAGAAATATAGAAATAATATGAAATAGCCTTACAGAGGTTGGATAGATTACTAGCTAGTGTAAAACAAGGCTTAAAGGGAAGAGAAGTAAAGTTATTCCGTCTATAAAGTACTTTATTCACTACCTCATTTACTCCTTATATCAACCCTGGGAAGTGGCTCATTGTGTCACCCTCATTTGTTGTTGAATTTGATTTTTGAGAAATGGTTTCTTTGTGTAGCCTTGGCCATCCTGGACCAGGCTGGTCTTGAACTCAGAGATTCGTCTCACTCTACCTTCTGAGTGTTGAGATTACAGGCATGCACTACAGTTACCCAGCTCCTGTCATTCCTTTAACAGATGAAAAGACTACTAGCCCTAATGGATGTGTCTTATATCAAATTTCTTATATATCATGAAGAGGACTTCACAAACACTTCTACATGAGCATATTTGCAAGACGTTGGTACATTTCAATGCATATGTGAAAGTATATGCTATGTGACATTGTAAATCTTCATATATTTAATGCATGGATTCTCAAGAAGCTGAAATTTTATGCTAAGAACTTAATAAAACCTCTGGCTATTTTTTAAAAATGTCAACCACAGCCAGTTTATTACCAGATGAATTGGTAAGATGCGTAAATTATGAAGATTCTGAGAGGATTCTTAAAAAACAAAATACCTCTTGAAATTTGTAAAACTTAAGAACATATGAACACTAAATTTCTGAGAACTTCACTTGTGAATATGCTAATGTGGATTTGTTTGTGAGCTGTTTCTTAGGTTATCGTTTTAACTAATATTCCTCAATTATGAAAACTCCATATGTGTTTAACATGTAAACATGGAAACATTTAAAGCCTTTTTCCTGTATTAGTATTCTTGTTTTTCTGGCTCATATGGTAAAAAAAGAGCTTGCAGTTGGCAAAAGAAGAACCAAACCAGAAGGTAGCTGAACAGTGCAGCCACCTACTGCTCATGGAGCTGTCAAACATCGCAGGGAGTCTGTGGTACCCAAAACCATGAATATGCATATTTAGGTATTCGTGTTACCTAAATAGCCAGCCCATTGGATCCTCTACAGAAGTGCTTCTCACATCACTCATAGGGAAGAATTACTCCGCGCGCACCAGAGAACTGCAGTTTTCAGTCAGTAGTGAGTAGTAGATTGCCCGGTACTATGGAGAAATCTAAGCCATCTGTGTCAAAGCACTTTCTATTAAAATAAATGATCGTATTAAGCAGAGTGATTTCAGTTCCAGCATGTTAATGATGCTTATTAGTGACAGAAGTAAAAGGTACATGGAGGAGCACCATGGAGGACAACTCGCATTCTTGGCTTTTGGTAACAATGTGCAATGAAAGAATGATTCCTAAATTTTAAATGTTTTATTTAGGAAATGCTTTAAAAACTTGCCAGGCAGAATTGATAGCACAGCCTGTGTGCTGTCTGGCCAACCGCATATACAAGAAAGGAGGCAGAGTGGTCCTGGCGAGAAGGCGCTGACAAGCCAAATGAGAGTTGGCCACGGTCTTTGTTTGCTTAATAGGGGAAGTTATTACCTTTGCTTGTTATCCCAAGAAGGCTAATGGAGCCCTCGTGGGCCTCTCTTTCTAGACACTAAATAACATCAATTACAATGATCCCAATTAAAACCAGGACTAGGAGATGAGAAGTTAAAAATTAAACTAATAAGCCCCTGATTGACATCCACTGTAGCTTCCTCTTGTCACACGAGGTCTTAAAAATTCTGCTTTTCTACTTTTATTCACATTACCTTAAAAAAATCTTTAAATTACTAAGAAAAAAATCCACTTAAAGTAGAAATTCATATCCTGTGAAATTTTAATGGTTTAGGTCTTATACCATCTATAGACTAAATAGCTTATTGGGTTTGTAAATTTATTTTTTTAAACAACTTTTCTCATTTTACATTCCAATCCCAGTTTACACTCCCTTCCCTCTTCACACTGCTCCCACCTTCCCCCTACCCCATCCCTGATCCACTCCTCAGAGAGGGTAAGGCTTCCCATGGGGAGTCAACAAAGTCTGGCTCATCACTTTGAGGCAGGACCAAGGCCACCCCCTGTATCTAGGCTGAGCAAGTTTATATTAATAACCTTATGTTAATGCTACATTCAAAGTGTTATTCTAGGGGTAAATATGAAGTGGGAAGATGAATGAATTTTGAATAAACTGAGTTCATTTCTAGTTTTGTAATGATTTAAATACCTAAAATCTTGAATGCTTAATCCATTGAAGCTTTTATCTATATGTTCATAAGCATTGAATTAGTCACATTCTCAGATCACAACCATCCTTACAGACAGTTATTCTACATAAGTATTTCATATATAGTGTTCAATAAAAATGTATAAGTGGAAAAAAATGAGTGTATTGTAATGTTAATTCATAGCATTAACCCTATCAATAAAAACTGATAAGGTGTATTTTGCACTTGAGGGAGATTGGGAACCCATACACTACAATTTTAGATGAATGTCTAGAGAGTCTTTTATGACACTTACTCAAAGACATTTGGAGACCTTTGGACTTAAATGGAAATTAGAATTTACAAGATTGATTGATTATTGGACTTTTCTCTTTTGAGAATATATAGTGTTTATTTGTTTTTACTACTGTTTCTAAGTGCTATAGAATGTTAGTGACTTGTGTGCTTTCCTAGAGAGTTTCTGGAGCAATGCTGATACACTGTGAAATGAGATGTAGAGGCACATTAACACAGATAAACAGCTCCACAAAACAGCAAGGGAGCAGATGGCTTAGTTGTCATGGCACATTTTTAATGGTAGCCTAATCCAACACAAAATATACCTATTGTCCTGGGATTCATGTCTGCTTCTCCACTGTATCCTTGTGAATGAAATGATATTATTTCTTTATAAGACATATGAATGGAATTAAGGCCAAAGCACTCTAATACAACTAAATAAATCAAGAAAGGTGTTAGAGCTTTATGTTTAGAAATACATCTAGTCTGTGTATTTAAAAGAAATTGTATACTTTACTCGTGTTATTTTTCTCTCTCTTCCTCTTTTTTTCTAAAAATAATAATTATTTCTCTGTCCCTCTAAAATAATAATTATTTAGTGACAATATTAAGTAACTTTAGAATATAAAAATTGAAATATCAGGACAATTAAAAGAGTGGTGCTAAACACCATGAAATTGAATAACCCGAAATTAGTTATATGAACAGCTGTCAATAGTAATGTTATATACTGTTCCTGAGTAACAGCTAGTGTTTGGGGATATTGAGTTCAAGACTGCAAAAACCTTAACTTTTAAATAATGGTTTAATTACATTCTTATTAGGTGGTAACTGTATGAATTTTTTAATTTAATCAAATTCAGGAAGTATTACCATATCATTGCTAAGACTATTAGGCAGTACTTTGAATGAAAAGACTCATATGACAATTAATAAAGAAAGAAAGAATCATTGCAAAGCTCGAGTACAAATTTTCTCATTGCAACCTCATATTAGGGGAAAGATATTAAAGATGAAAATGATTTAGTTCTCAATGTCTTCTTCTAACTAAATTAAAATGTGGAGAGACACATTTAATCACTTATTATTCCTGAGATTAAATCATCTATTTTCTTATACAATGAAATTTTATGTTGATTTAAATTATGTGGCATTCACAAACTGTTATTATAAATGCTCGATTATTTAAATATGTCTTGTGACAATAGTATTTTATGTAGAATCCATTGAAGTTCCCTATCAATGTAGTCTTCCTGAGATATTTTTAAGGGTACATGGTGTGCAATAATGACACCTTAATGTTTCAAAAGACATATTTAGTGATATCTGCTTAACATGATTTACTTTAAACAGTATCATATGTATAAATATAATCAACTAGAAATTGAAGTTATTGATAAGACTATTTTTATTTTATTTTGTGTGGATCAGATAGTACATTGATTCATTAAAGTGCAGATGGGGAATGGTTAAAAGAAAGCACAATGATTTTTCCATTTATAATTAAAATTTGACTTTTTTAGATATTTTGTTACAAATAAATTCCATGAGTCACAAAACAAAACTTGAAATCTTTCTTGTGGGCACAGTAGAACATACCTTTAATTCCAGGAGTTGAACTGCTGAGGCGGGAGGATTATGAAATTTGGGCCAGAATAGGCTTCATAGCAAAGCCCTTCTCAATACCCACCACCACCATATTAAAATCTCTCTTTAGCATAAAGATACTTACTCAACTTTAAATCAGCTATGAGTCTGTGTGAGAACTCCATGAAAGTTAAGCTATTTCTTGAGAGGAATATTACATTTACATAAGTACAAAAGCAAGCTAAATGTCCTAGAATTCATATGTCAATCAAATATCCTGATGACATCATGAGAAAATAAACCACATGTACACAAGATGAAAATTATCTCTTTACAACTTAATACTTCCAGTATCTGATATCTGTTGATTACCCACTGTTCTGCCCAGTAAGAACATGCTTCATGAAACTAAGAAAACTCTCTCTAATCTTGTTTTGAGACAAGGCATTTTTATGCACTATTCTGTAGCAGAACTTAATTCAGAACACATTCTTTTAGTTAACCAAGGGGAAAACATAATTTTACTGCCCTGGCATTTGCTTTGACGTCATTGTTTAAACCAATGCAATATAACTTCGATCACATGGTAGGAACCTATAGTTCGCCCTAGCTGTCTGTGATAGTTGGGTTACAGTTTAAATATGTCCCTCAAAGGCTTGCGTGCTGGCATCTTAGCTCCACAGTAGCAGGGTTGGAATAATTCAGAGTTGGAGACTACTGGGAGGTCATGAAAATCCCACCATTAGGAGATATTGTTAGTACTTATGGGATTTAGTTTGTTCTCCTGAAGGAGCTGTTCAACAGACAATGACTGGTCTTCCTTGTCTCAGGCTTCCTGTCTGGCTACTTGCTCTCTCTCTCTCTCTCTCTCTCTCTCTCTCTCTCTCTCTCTCTCTCTGTCTCTCTCTGTCTCTCTCCTGCTCTGATGTCATCTATCATTGGTCTCTCACCACAGTCAAAGAAAGAAGAACATTGTTCTTGGAATTTTAGCTTTCAAAACTTTGGAACGAATGAATCATTATTATTATTATTATTATTACTCCACCTTCAGTGCCTTGTTATAAGAATGGATCCCTGACTAACAGAATCCTGTACTTCCCTTTCACATTCTTTCCCACATATTTCCATATTTAGGGAAAATTATTTTTGGCCTAGGCCACTGGCCTACCACCAGAAACAGTTCTAGAGTCTAAAAATACAGACCAGTGGTTAACGCATTCCCCACACAAGCATAGGACTAGGGATTGAATTCCCAGTACCCACAAAGAGTGCTTATGGAGAATGGCAGCCAGCCTGTAATCTAATGCCTGGAAGGTAGAGTAAGTAAGTGAAATCTAGTGCAGCTGGCTAAATTCTGCATGTGTCAGAAAGATACTACCTCAACTAATCTAGTAAAAACAATTGAGGAAGAATCACACACACACACACACACACATTCAGATACCCATTTGTCAACATGTGTGTGGCCATGAATATTCATATATATATTATATATAATATATATATCCAAATATATATACACACACATAAGAAAAAAATTAATAAGCAAAATTTCTGAGTTCCCCATCAATCCTTCTATTTCTTGTTATATCCATCCTAACTACTTTCCTTGCCTTCATAATTCTGTATGCAGAGCTCTCAAAAGAAAAATGCATACCTGTTATTTCCGTCTTTCATCTCCAATTCCCTTCCTAAACCACTGTAGTCTTTTCTTTCCCTAATACTTAGACAAACTCCTGTCACCATCACTAGTAACGATATTTCTAAATATCAATACCAGTAATATCTCTTCAGTCCTCTCCCTACATTAGCATTCTAATAGTTAACATTGGTAGTCATCCCAGCCTCAAAACTATGTGTCTTCTGAACCTTCGTGGCACTGCTCTTCGGTGATGTCTCTTGGGCCACTGTTAGCCTCCTCACCTTGGTCGTCTTTTCTTGAGTCTCCAGCTTGTCAATCACATCTCTTGCTCCTCACATTGGGCTCCACGAACCACTATAATTGAGCTGCATTGACAATCCTATTCATTTATTTAACTGATCAAAGTTGGATACAAGTGGCTCTCCTAAAATGATTAAAGCACAACATAAATATGAATGGCACACCAGGTGGCCTTTCATTGCAGTCAGCAAAATAGACTATAAGCAGATAAAGAAATAGTAGGGTCAAATATTGGCAGGTGATCGTAAGTCCTCTGAAGGGAAGTGAAGCATGACAAGGACTTCTCATTCAGGTGGGAAGATAGCATTTCAGTTCTTACTACTGGAAGAAGTCATGCCTGAGTAGATGCTATTTAAGCATAAGTCCAATGAGCATAATAATTCCTGCATTCTTATCATTCCATCAATAACACATCTGCAAATATGAAAATATCCATGACTCTTTCTGCCTCTTGGACTTCTGTTTCTGCAATGATAGGTATCACTGATATTTTCTCTTTAAGTTCTTCCCAATCTGCTTCTTTCCACCCTCACCATCACACCATAGCTCTGCGGAGTCTATAGTAGTCTTATATTCCAACTGTAACTTGTGTCATGCATGTCCCTAATCAGTTTGACACACTGGGGTGAATGGAGTTTTCTCAGCATGTCACCCAGTCATCTGTTTTACAGACTGCCCAGGTACTGCATCTCCATGACCTTTATTGTAAGAGGCCGCTTGTTTGTTTTCGGCTGCCCAGACATGGCACAACCACTCAGAAACTATATTATTTAAATCACTGCTTGGCAAATCATTTAAGTGTATTGCTAGCTAGCTCTTATATCTTCGATAATCTGTATATCGCCATGTGGCTGTGGCTTTCTAGGTAAAGCTCCATCTGATATCCAACATCTGTCTCCAGTAGGGATACATGGCTTCTCCTTGACTCTGCCTACTTTCTCTCTCTCTCATATGTGTGTGTGTGTTTGTGTACATATATGTGTAGCTGGATGGTTGGCCCCTTGAGTCCTCCTCCTTCTCTTGCACATCCTTATTGTTCTTTTTCTCCTTCTACTTATTCTTTCCATCTGCTGACCCTGTCTTTCCTTTCTCCTACCTTATTATTGGTCATTCAGCTCTTTATAAGACCAATCAGGTATTTTAGATAGGCAAAGCAACATAGTTTCACAGAGTTAAACAAATAAAGCATTAAAAAAGGCAACACATTTTTTCATCATTAAAACAAATGTTCCATAGCATAAACAAATGTAGCACACCTTGAAATAATATTCTACAACAGAACTAACAACACTAAGTTTATGGGGTTATGTAAAGTGTGTAGGAAGGTGCTTATTCTAAGTACTATATAGGCCTTTTCCACTGTGTAAATGCTACTATGTCATTTGCCTAGAACATAGCAGATTCTAAATACTTATTGAGTGCTAGTCTTTTGAGATTTGTTCTTATTTCTTTCTGAGTCTGGCTGCATTCGTGTTGTCTTTTCCTTAGCAAAGAATATTGTAACCAATATCTGTAGTATTCCTGTAGGTAACATCTCATTCCCAATAAATTAACTTTTTCTTTTTTAAATGAAATTCAACTTTGTGTTTTATAGCTTGTTTTCAGTAATAAAGTGGGATGTTATACATGGGACATATTAATTAGGTATAAGGCTATTTCTTCACAGATGGTATATGCAATTTCTATTTCATATGCAGATTTAATCTAAATTGTATATAGATGGTATCTGTTCAGCATTAATACTGAATATTAGCTACTTACAATCATGCAGAAAAGAACAATTAACACATTCATGAGTGAAAGATCAATTTAGGGTTATAGTATAATGACCTATCTGCTAATTTAATAAAAGTCTATACCTTGACTGAAAACTGTTAATAGGTAAAAATAGGAACTGTAATTCAGACTAGTTCTGAAGTAGAAATTATCAAACTTTGTCCAACAGTTAAACCCTTAAGAAAGTCCTTACACCTGTTCTAATATTCCACCATCCACACTGTACCGTCCAAGGCATTTCACAATAATTCAATGATAAAGTGAAAAATGTAATTTACTTTTCATGTAAGTCTTTTCTTAATTCTGCCATATGGATCGGATAGAAATTCACAAAAGTTATCACAAGTGCCTCAGAGATTCTAAACATTTATTACTATCTATGTAGGTCTATACTATTTTGTAATAATGGGCATTTTTATGTGTACTTATAATCATAGTGTGTAAAGATGATTAAAGCTTGTACTGAAAGGCAGGCAACATACTAAACAATGTCTTTATTGGTGTACATGGGAACATGTTGCTTTGCTGATTATCTATAACTGTATATGACATTTGCTCACACTATATATAAAATATTTTAAGATTTGGAAAGGGGACTCAATTAGTAAATTTAATTAGTTCTTAGTGTTGAATGTATTTTAGTGAATTGAAGCCTTGCTCACACTCAGAAAAGCCTCCGTGTTAATAGACATTTATTGTAGATCTCTAAGACATAAATATTTAAGAGATTTTGCTAAAGTCATTCCTCATTAGAAAAAATGCACCTACTTTTGTGCTAATATTAAGGAGAAAAAAGTGAAACTTTTTATTCACACATTTGTAGTCCTAGTAAAAGTTATCTTCATTAATCCTTCCAAATGTAAGTTAAGATTGTTAACCATTGTTAGGAAGTAATTCCTCCATCCAGAATTCAGTTTTCACCTGCTATGTATAAATGCCTTTGCACCTTCATACAGCTGTATGTTTTTTCGCTATTTGTAGTGAATGTCTGTCGGGAGAGGGAGTAGAGATACATACATACAATTGCTTGTCAGACTTGGGTTTTTAGTATTTTCCTTTAAGCTAAAACGTTCTAGTGTTTACTACCCTTAAATTCATTGTCTGGATCTGACAATTTAAGAGTTCTCTTAGCAATAATCTCTTATCTAGATTAAAAATAACAATTACAATGAGACTATAAAATATACTATGACCTTTTCCTTACTTCTCCAGTCTGAAGATACATTCTTAACATACATTTTTAAATAACTTGTTCAAATTGTAAGCTTTGTAATGCAAACATTCTACTAACTCCTGAAATTGGGTTTGGTTTCTGGGAAGATTTTATGTAACACTTAATTTTAAAATTTAAATAGTGGGAATCTTGCAGCATTGCAGCCATCATTTACATGTAACCATAGTGTGAGGGAATGAGAACAAAGTTAGTATGGAGAGCCATGCAGAAATATGTGAGGTCTGAGCAAATGTGGAACTACTTTATAAAAGTGTTGCCTCTGACTATAGGTTGTTCCCAATAGAAACGTGTACTTGGAAGTAGAAACTTCCAAGCAATGCTTTGTGTTGTTGTTATTGCTTATTTTGTTTGCATGTGTGTTTTTTAATTAAAATAAATAATAATTATATTTTGACAGACATCATATTTTTTTGCCAAAAATATGGTATTTTCACCAGAATACTGGTGCAGAAAGAATGTCTTTATTTTATTTTCATATCTCTACATAAGACTGTGTTTATAGTGCCGTTACTGACAAAAGACTTTCATGAAGTATTTTTGCTTATAATTAAAACAGTAGGAACTAATGACAAATTGTGGATGCTTGCTGTTTTGTAATAATGAATTGAACTATCTGAATGAGCAAAAATATTAATAGAGTGATTATTTCAGAGTGAGCTAAGTCTTGTCATGAAAGATAAAAGTATTAAATTTGCATTAGATGTTTTAAAAATGAAATTGAATACTGTAAAGTCAAAGTCCAACTTTGCCAACCCTGATTGCAAAGATATGTCACAGTTATAGTTGAAATAAACTCTGACAGCAAAATAAGCCCTATTTTTTGTACCCCAAAGACATTGGTTTTCTCAAATCCATATATTTAGTTTCATGGCTTATTGAAGTACTCTTTTAGTCATTTAAGAAGTCTGTAGTTTTCTCTAATCTAGAATGCATTGGAGAAATGCTGGTTGTATATCATAAAGAGAAAAACTGCTTGATCTTAAGCTTGCATTTTTTGAAGAACCATTTTGGAATAACTGATTTTTATTTTTCAAATATTTTAACATAAATTAATATTTTGTGTCCCATCATCAGTAAAAGCCTTAAAGAAGGAATAACCTACAGAAACCATATCAATGTCTAAAGCATATTTCAGCTCTAGTGTTTGCTTTATATTGTGATTCCAAGTTGTCCTTCTCTCTGTCTTTTTTTTTCCCACTAACTGTTCCATAAATTACTCAAATACCCAAGTTCTATGTTTGTTTCGTTGTAGTGACAGTGAAGTGCTACAGCCTGCAGTGCTTGCTGCCCTCCACTGTACTCCATGCCAGTTGTCCTTCCCTGTACCACATGCCTGTTGTCTTCTCCTGTAATCCATACATGTTGTCTTCCCCTGTACCCCATGTCTATTGTCTTCCCCTGTACCCCATATCTGTTGTCTTCCCTTGTACATCATGCCAGTTGTCTTCCCTTGTACCATACGGCTGTTGTCATTCCCTGTACTCCATACCTGTTGTCCTCCAGTGTACCCCAAGCCTGTTGTCTTTCCCTGTACCCCATGCCTGTAGTCATACCCTGTACCCCATGCCTGTTGTCTTCCCCTGTACTCCATGTCTGTTGTTCTCCCCTGTATCCCATAACTTTTGTCTTCTTTTGTACCCCAAGCCTGTTGTTTTCTTCTGTACCCCATGACTGTTGTCCTCCCCTTTACTCCATGCCTGTTTTCTTCCCCTGTACCCCATGCCTATATATTTACACAATCCAGGACCACAATACAGGGATGATACCACCCACATTGGGCTAGTCCCTGCTCCATCAATTAGTCAACGAGAAAATGTCTCACTGTCTAATCTGATTGACACTTTTCTTCAGATGAATTGCTTCTCTTCACTTACAAAGTAACACTGTGTTTGACACCATATTACATATCATGCAAGCATAACCACTTCAAATTCAAGGTCCCTCCCTCTTCAGTTACCCTTTGGGATCCGATAATATTTGTCACCATCACTATTTTCACTCTTTAGATATCTCTCATTTCTTTTCCATTACCACAATACTATTCTGTCCTTAACCTTTCCCTAAAAATGGGTCCATTTCACTCGTCTTCACTACATTTCTTTTCTTTTTTACCTCCCTATATGATAATGTTTTTATTGAATTTCATCTGGGCAACCACTGCATGTCCCTGCTGGTTCTCATCTTTGTTGTCACTGATGAGCCCCCATCAGTCTGCTGCTTTCTACCTAAACTTTGTTCTCCAAGTCATTGCCATACTCAGTGATGGTTGCTGTCTGAACAACACAGTATAGTAATTGAGCTTCTCGCCTCCTTCTGCCTTTATTCTCTCCTCTATACAGCTGCTAGATTTGGTCATGTCACTTTGTTCTGGCATCCCTTATTTACTGGATTCAATGCATATTTTAATGAAAATACTTCCTTTGTATAAAACTATTTGCATGTTGTAATTTGAAGCTTCTGTGGCATCAGATGTTGCTTCCTGCTCCACAGGCTTCAGAAGTCACTGAAGTGCCAGTTACCCTGTACTCTCGAGGCAGGTGGTAGGCATGCTGTCTTCTGTGGGAAGTCCTTGTGGCAGCTGCAGGGACTGTATTATTTTCAAGTTTTTAACATTTTTTTTGCATTCAATGATGGATATTTTTGTGAATTGGAGGAGCATATGCTTTTTGTAGTTTAAACATCTTTATTGGATCTTTGCACCAGAATGGACACCTCTTATTATTCTGGTATCAGTTTGTAGCTTATGAGGGTGCTGGTAGTGATCCCCCAGCATATTTTTACCATCTTCAGATTGAAGCTGAAACACTTCATTTGGAATTCTTGATTGGTAAATATGTGCCAAATACAGTCCCTATCACAGAAATTCAACACCTTTTATAACAAACAGTTTGTAGTCTTCCCAGGGTACTCTGAACTACAGAGCATGCACGTGCACACACACACACACACACACACACACACACACACACAATTCTGCTAATCATGTTGTAAGTCTTCAGAGGTTTGATGAAACAAAAGTCTACCATACACTACCTCCAACAGATGGTCACAGTTAGTCAAAACAACAGTGACTGAAGCAGATAATATAATATCGAGCTCCATAGCAAGACAGAGTGCCTACTAAATATCCAGCTTGATGTTCTGGCACCGTATTTAATGGCTCTTCTGTACAACATTGCAGGTAGTCACACTAACATTATACACTCAATTGTTGCACATCTTAAGCCCCACCCTAACATGATTCACACCTTTCTTTCTAATTCATTTAGGACTCCATGATTTTCACCTAGTTCTCCCCTTTTATCATATCCAGCACACACTTTGCTTACTGTATTATAACCCAAAATTTGAATATTGATTTTTTTTTCATTTACTATCAAGCTCAGGTTCTACCTCTTCTTGGAGAATCTCTGCACAGAAAACATCCCAATTTCTCGTGTGTACTTTTCAAATGCTTCCTTTAGATCTTCTGTCTGTGTCTATGCATGGCTTTTTATCAGTCTGTTTCCTTGTGCTCTAGTAGAATACCTTAGCCTGGGTAATATTTAAGGGAATGCAGTCTGGGGGAGTTCCAGAACATAGCACAGACATTCGCTCAGCTTCCGGTGAGGGATCCACTATTCATTATTGGCAGAACTGGAAGGGTGCATCTGGAAAAGCCAAAGTCAGAGATGTTTCATCATATAATAATACTCTCATAGGAACCAATCCAGTCTGAGAAATAGTGAAATAATTACCTTACTCCTACAAGGGATCATTAATTCACTTTAATAACCTAGTTATTCCTTAACAGTCCCACACTGTCTCTGAATATTGGTTTATTTGAAGACACGATTTCACCTTGAGTTTCAGAGCAGTCAAACCACGTAGTCTCACACATCACAATACAAACAATTTAAAGAAACGCCATGCCATCTTTATGTTTAAAGTAATTAGTAGAGTGCCCAGGACATGCCAGATGTTTAACAAATAATTGCTGAGGGAAACGAAGATTTTTTTTATCCTTTTAATGATATGGAAAGTACATTATATATACACTATATATTATATATACCTTAAGATACAAAGTTATCAAAAAGAAATAAATTATATTCACTCTTGTTCCTTGATATAACTGATAAATTAACAAAACACAAATGTCTACACACAAGTATTAGATGTACTTGATTTTCATATGTAATGCAATCTTTAAGAAAATGAAGATTTAAAAGGTCTTAATTTGAACTATAGATCTACATGTATGAATGAGATTCAGTCATTCATTTTCCCCTTTAAGCTAAAGCATAATGATTTTCAGATTTTAACATAGGGAATTACACTTTGCTGTAAATATTAATAACATATAACCACATAGCTCATCTTCAATGAGAGTTTGACAGAAGCTAAAGATAGGTTGATTAAAGCATTCATAGTGACGTCCCTGCCTTAATCACTTTTATTTCTCAAGAACATTTTACTTACTACTCTTATCTTCTACCTAATTTTTTGTGGACTATCAAAGGAAGCGTCACTTAGAGAATGAACAAAGAGTGAAGGTACATATGCACAAAGCAAAGTTTAAGGATGGCAATATTGCTAAAACCAAATGGCCATAAGAAAGTGCAGTACTGACAGACATGGTTGGCAGATCATAGATGGTCTTTGGGATTATAAGTGCAAAAGTATGGGTTTGGTACCTTAGAAAATTGAAAGCTATTTGAAAGCTGAATTTTTAGAAAGTGACTGTCTTCTGAAACAGAAGTGACAATAGCAACTAGCAATGTTGGGTGCTTACTCTAAGAGATTTTAACAAGTAATGGCTTTTTAATTGCCAGAATAACCTAATGAGATGGGTATTATCATTTTCACCATTTCATAGATGGAAATACTGGGCTGAGAACCTTAACATGCCTAAGGCCACAAAGCAGCATATGGTGAGAGGCTGACCTATTATTGACGTCTTGCCCTAGATCAGCTCTGTTAATTACTACCCTCCCTCTTCACTGACGAGGCAAATAAGAACAGTCTGCTACTTACCCTCCTGCCATGCAGCGTCTATCTTGTTACAGTGTGTGCTCTCAGCCTTCTTCCATAACAGCTATTAACTTCATCCATCAGCAAACTGGAGAGGAAGCCATCAAAGAGAGCACTTCTCAGATGTCATTTTGGCAGTGAATGTAAACAACATTCTCATCCCCCACTTCTGTGGGACTCAGGTAGTACTCAACAGCAACCCTGAGTTCCCTGGAATTAAAAACATCCAGAAAGTGTTGTCTTATATATGCAAGTGAGCCTGAAAATTAGCACACATTTAGTAGTCTTTTCTTATTACAAAAAGAGACAATAAAATATGATAAGCAATACAAATTAATTTCAACAACATAAAAATATTTCATCACCTTTCCTCTTCCTGAACTTCTTATTTGTTATTGGACTTAATGTAATTGTTTTTACACTATAGTCTTTGACTATACTTATTATTTCTGTGAGTTCCTTCTGTCTTAATCTGGTGACTCAAAGGCAATAGAAGAAGAAATAAAAGGATTACAGAGAGGTGAAAGTCAATCAAATTGACCACTATTTACTGGCTATCCAAGCCTTGATAGTTGTGTTAAATGTGGAGAGAGACAAACTGAGTTCTGTCTTCTAACAGAACACCATTCATAGATCCAGGTGTTAACAATATAGAAGGGTTTAAAGAAAAACCATAAAAGGGGACCAATGGTCATTTTAATAACTAATATGCCGTATAGTATTTCCACAGTTTACACTTAGAAGATGCAGTCCAATAAAAAAATGAAAGTATATGTTCTTTGTCTTCTAGAATAAGTGCTATTTACCCATACAACACAAAGAATGTCTAATGGTGTTTGAAAATCTCAGAGCTTTTTTTTTTCAGGTATACAGATGGATAGATAGTATCTTATTCACTGTTCTGTTTCTGTAAAGAGATCCAGAGACCAAGTAATCTCTTATAAGAAAAAGCATTTAATTGGGGCCTTGCTTATAGTTTTAGAGGTTTAGCCCACTATCATCATGTTGAAAAGAGGACAGTGGATATGGCAGGCACGGTGCTATGGAAGTAATTGAAAACTATATCCTGCCATTCGGGCCGAGAAAAAACTGGGCTTGACATAGACATTTGAATGTTCAAAGTCCACTTCCAGTGACACAATTCACCCAACAACCAATACGTTCTAATTCTTTTAAATAGTTTGACTCACTGATGACTAAACATTCAAATATTTGAGTCTATGGGGTCCATTCTCATTCAAACCAACACAGGTATATAGATGATAAACAGACAGACAGACAGATAGGTAGGTATGTAGGTAGGTAGGTAGACAGATAAAGATACATTTTGCATAAAATATTGATAGAGTGAGTCATTCTACTTGTGAATAGAGAAGGCTTTGTGAAGGAAGTGATATTTAATTTGCCTTTGGGTTAGCTTTGCTAGTCTGGGCTGTAACTACAAGAGTGAAGCAGTTTCAGAAATAGTGAGAGGTATCACAGATAGAAGAAACAGTAAGTAAACGTCAAAACAAGTAAAGATTTTTAGTTTCAGCCATAGAGGTCTGGCTAAGATTTCCAAGTAAAGCTGCAGTGGTAATTATTTTAATTGATTGAAGATGTTTCTGGCTGTGAAGGAGAGATGACGATATATGCATATCACAAAGCATGTACGTGTGTGCATATGTGTTGGAGAGTAAAAAAATGAATAAAGAAATGACAGCAAGTGCATGGGGTCAAAATGGAAAAAAAATAAGCAGAAAGGAATGTGTCAATCTTCCACACCCACTTCTTGGACTAGATCTGAACCTTAACAGAGTCAGAGGCTAAAGTTGTCAAAGAAGCTCCTTTTTACTGAACTACTTGTCATTTAGGGTCTCAGTAATAGCTATTATTGCAGCTAGGGGCAAAATACGGTGAGGAGTTCAGGAGCAGAGAGGCACTTCTCCAAGACCGTGTGGAAGATAACAGCATTCTGACACACCGAGGAGGAATGGAAGGACACCATTCAGCACTGGGAACTATTCTAAGCACCAGCTTGTAAAGTATGAAGAAATAAGCCTAGGGAAAGACACGGATATTTCTAGCTCCAGACTCAGATTACAAAGATGCTGGTATTAACAAAGATTCCACAGAAATAGAACCACTGTAGTTTCATGAACTTCTCTGAGGCACTCTAAAGACAGCAGACTTCAAGAAGCAAACACCTTTAAAATAATAAGAACCTACAAGTGTTCTGTGTGTTAACTGAGTAAAAACCCAAAGAAATTTGTATCCTTATAATTACATCATAGATGACCTTAGTTAACCTTGTAACACCAGATACTCAATTGACAATTTCTCGACATTTACAATAATGGAAGAGACTGATCTTTAGAAGTAGTTGGTCAGATTTGATCCTTTCATGGTCATACTGGGCTGAAAAAAAATGAGCAAAGTTGTTAAGTAGGAGTATCCCCTAGTCTTGAGGTCAAGGTTAGAGATAGGATTCTGTCCCTGGGGATATACAACAGTTAAAACACTGAAGTATATTGAAATGGGCTTCCACGTTAAAATGTGGATTAAAAAGGCAGATGGAAGCTGTGCTTCAGATTTTTCTGAGTATATTTTAGAGAAGAATGGACATGAACAAACAGAGTAAAGACCAGAGAAGTCTGTTGGAAAATGTCTAGGAGACTTTCAGAGGGAAGATGTGAGGCTCTCCAGGGCGATTTTCTCACAGTGACAATGTAAGCATTTTCTGCTGAGCACTCGGTCCACTAAGGCCAAGAGGAGACAGAGGAAAAACTAAACTGATTGGCTAAGATTGCAACTTCTTATGCAGGAACCACATTGGCTTAAATGACCTAACAGCCTTTACTAGTCTGGGGATTTAATTGAAACATACTCATTAAAAAAAAAAAATGGTCAACAGAGGCTTTTAATATGTCTCAGTGGTTAAGAACCTTTGCTATTCAAGAAAATCACATTTCAATTCTCAGAGATTTCACAATAATCTGTAACTCTAGTTCTAGGGGATCCAATATCTTCTTTCTTCTGAAGACTCCAGACAGGCACATTGTACACAGACATACATTCTGGTCAGGCATCCATACACATAAAATAAAAATACAATTTTTAAAAAATCAATTAAAAACCTAACTCACTGATTCATGAATTTACATTTTAAAAAGTGACTATTGAATTTCTTTAGGTCTCCACAGTGGCACAATTTTGCTTTGTAATAAGGATACCTTGTAGAAGTTGATATAATTGACATTAGAAGGAACGTTCTGGCCACAGTGTCTCCAATCTGAGTTTTACATCTTTTTGCCGATAGGATCTAATTCTGTGAAACTACAAACGATTACACATGAAACCTTTCTGCTCAATTATAAGGGGTCATACATTCAACATTCTCCGTGTTGTGTTTGGGTATATTTTCTCAAGATGTATGTTCAGAGAGAAGTTGAGCTTCTATCAGTTAATCTAGAGGTTGCGGTATTAATAGGTTGCACACTTCATTGATTTTTAATTAATTTTCACCAAGACACAGAGGATAACTACCACAGCCCACAAACATCTCCTTTCTCATTGCAATCCACATCTTTATTGATTGGCTGCTTAAGGAGCAGAAGCAATCCATTTTAAGCACACCTCCCTGTGAGAGTGCCTGCGTGGGGATGTTCCAGAGTTCACTCCTCCCATTGTAATCATGTTGGCTAGAGGTCGCTGACAGGGAATTTATGCGGCTAGGCGGGTATTGTATTGGTCCAGGCAGATGAGCTTTTGACACGACATTTATTCATTATGAAAACAAAATCTTCTCATGTGTACTTTTTAATTTACCTTTCTCACCTTGCTTTAGCCTTATTGACGTCACTCTTTTGTTTCCTTCAGAATCACAAAGACGTTATCAAATTGTGACTTTCCAAAAGCTTGGAAAGCGCAGTTAAATCAGATTTCAAAAGAAAATACAGGAAACCAGAGAGGAAAGTTTCATTATATTCACCAGTCCTAGAAATCTGTAGATGGTATTTCCATTTGCTCCCTTGGGACACAAATGCCAGAACCTGGGGTTATCCTAATTGATGCAGGACTTGTCTTTCTCCATCCTGCCATTGGTGGTGTAGATTTTAAATCTGCTATGCCCACACTGTAAAGAAAAATTCTTTCTGTCAGAGAAATTTCTGTTACAAAATTTTGGTTTTTTGGTTCATATAATCCAACTACAAACATGAATTTTGTGCTGATTTGAATTGCAGTAGACACCTGGTCAGCCTAACAAATACTACAAACAGAGTAGAGCCCTGGTAAGAAAGTAACTGCCATGGTCCTGTGTTTGTGGTCAGGTGGTATAAAAAACCAACTGAGACTAGGCATGCTGGCACCTGTCTGTAATCTCAGGATTTGGGAGATCAAAGCAGGGGAATTAATACAAGTTCAAGGCCGACCTCATCAGACTGACTCAAACAAACAAAAAGAAACCTATTATGTAAAAATATCACACACAAATTATCTACAGTATATAATACTTATTAATGATAATATGTGCCAACCTTACTGATTTATATATTTATCACTCTTTCATTACTGTAGTTTGTCCCTTCTATTTTTTAATTGATTTTTATTGAATTCTATATTTTTCTCTGCTCCCCTCCCTGCCTTTTCCTTTCCCTTCGCCCCTCCCCATGGTCCCCATGCTCCCAATTTACTCAGAAGATCTTGTCTTTTTCTACTTCCCATGTAGATTAGATCTATGTATGTCTCTCTTAGGGTCCTCATTGTTGTCTAAGTTCTCTGGGATTGTGATTTGTAGGATGGTTTTCTTTGTTTTATGTTTAAAAACCACTTATGAGTGAGTAATATGATAATTATCTTTCTGGGTCTGGGTTACCTCACTCAAAATGATGTTTTTTTAGCTCCATCCAATTGCCTGCAAAATTCAAGATGCTGTTATTTTTTTTTTCTGCTGTGTAGTACTCCATTGTGTAAATGTTCCACATTTTCCTTATCCATTCTTTGGTCAAGGACAATTTAGGTTTTTTCCAGGTTCTGGCTCTGACAAACAAAGCTGCTATGGACATAGTCGAGCACATGTCCTTGCAGCACGATTGAGCATCCTTTGGATATATACCCAAAAGTGGTATTACTGGGTCTTGAGGAAGGTTGTTTCCTAATTTTTTTGAGAAATCACCACACTGACATCCAAAGGTGCTGTACCAGCCTGCATTTTCACCAGCAATGCAGAAGTGTTCCCTTTTCACCACAACCTCTCCAGCATAAGGTGTCACAGTGTTTTTTTATATTGATCATTCTTATAGGTGTAAGATGGAATCTCAGAGTTGTTTTGATTTGCATTTCTCTGATGACTAAGGATGTTGAACATTTCCTTAAGTATCTTTCAGCCATTTTAGATTACTCTGTTGAGAGTTCTCTGTTTAGGTCTGTACTCCATTTTTTTTATTGGATTATGTGTTCTTTTGGTGACCAATTTCTTGAATTCTTTGTATATTTTGGAGATCAGACCACTGTCTGATGTGAGGTTAGTGAAGATCTTTTATTCTGTAGGCTGTCATTTTGTCTTATTGGCCATGTCCTTTACAGAAGGTTTAGTGTAGTTTATCCCTTCTACTTAGAAAATCATATGAGTAAATCATATTTACTGCAGAGATTTATCATAACTTGTCAATGTGTGGAGGACAAGTGAATGCTAATTGCTCAACCCAAAATGAGTATCTCTATCCCCCATCCAAGGCTCAGAAAGGTCATGGAAGAGGGGGTGGAAGGAGTGTTAAGAACTGCAGGACAGGAAGGAGTGATTCTGTAAAGTACTGTCTTCGGGACAGAACATGGCTGGCACACCCATGAACTCACCACATCAGTGGTTATCTACCCAAAAACCTGTAATAGACTGGGCCTATCTACATTCCATTTAGTTAGGAAGGGGGAACATAGGGCTTCTAGGATCCTGCAAGAGCTATAAGCAGTTAAATGTTGTAGTGAGAGGAAGAATCATATTCCTCAGAAAAATAGTCACTGGCACATTGCTCCATGCAGCCAAATAACCCCCACCCATACTTACACAGGTAACCCTGTACACACACACACACAAACACACCATGTGTGTGTTTCTCTCTCACACAAATAGTTGTAAAATAATTTATAATCTTTTAAGACAATGTTTATCATGTGATTCTGACTGGCCTAGAACTCACTCTGTAGACCAGCCTTGTCTTGAACTCACAGAGATCTGCCTGCTTCTCCCTCCCTAGTGGTAGAATTAAAGGCATGAGCCACCACATCTAGCAAAATGAATTAAAAAAAAAAGAGAAGAAAGTTAAAATCCACCACATTTTATTTTGATAGCAGCCTTGTACATTTTGAACTCATCAACTCTCTTCCTACATCAAGATTGACTCACACCATCTAGGTTTGAATAAGTGTTCTCTGTGATGTTTGTCTAATAGCAGAATTGCCTGATGAGCTCTTTTTTATATGTGTTCAAATCATTAAACAATGTACCAGCATAGTTTGACTTGAAAGCAGCTCCATCCTTAGGGAATCCAGCAGAACTGGATAGGTTTGTATAGAAACTGCAAGAGTATGTTCTCTACAAAAGTTTCCCCTTTCAATTATTGCAGTACTTGTCTCTTTAAGTCAATCAACCAAATATTTTGACTTGTTAGTGTTCTTTATGATTTTATCATCTGTTGACTGTAGTTATCTCGATATAATCACATTGGGAAAGGTTTAAGATCACTGTTTACAAACAGGCTATGGTCAGCTCTTGGTCCTATGATCTATACTATGCACTAACGGCAATCATGGGGCAAGTTCTTTTAATGTTAAAGAGATACAGGATTTTTTTCAGGTGGTAGTGATGCAGGTCTTTAATCCCAGCACTTGGAAGGCAGAGGCAGGCAAATCTCTATGACTTTGAGGACAGCCTGGTCTACAAAGTGAGTTCTGGGAGAGTCAAAGATGTTACACATAGAAAACCTGTCTTGAGAAACAGAAAGAGAGAGGGAGAGAGAGAGAGAGGGAGAGAGAGAGAGAGAGAGAGAGAGAATTCAATAATCATTGATACAAAAATGGACAATAAATTAATAAGGATAATAATTTTTTTCTATATATCTGTCAAGTTTTTTGTCAAAACTTTTGTCTGACCTTAAGAGAAAATTTAATGCAGCACTGAAAAGTGATAAGCTGGGATATTTATCAACATATATTTGAATTTAAAGCAGCATGAACAAAGCATGCCAGTGTAATCCATGCACTATGTATTAGAAATAGCATAAACCTCCACTTAAGACAAATTAGCTAAAAAGAAATGAAGATATGAAGGGGAGATTGCAAGGACACACATTAAAAATAGCCTCATGGATTTTTACAATGTATACAGGAAAGAATCTGGGTGGAGAATACAGAGAAACTGTGATGGTAGAATATATGGATTAAAGAGCATAACAGGCTTTAGGGGGAAAAAATCCTGTCTGTCAGAGATCCTGATAAAAAATTATGGGGCTATCACACACATTTTACTTCACAGAAAGAGTCTCTAAGCCAGGCTTGTATTTAGGAAGGATTTTTTGGCAAGGATTTCTAGGGAAAGCATGTGCTTTAGTGAGAAAAGCAATACTGGACAGAGAAAACTGCGGGTAGGATAAAGTTGTCATTTCCAATCTCATGGAGTGCCCTGGAATTGGAACAGCTCTTCAAAGTGTTCCAAAAAGGTATGGCTTTCTTTGTTTTGTGAAAAAGAAAACACCCAAAACAGCTCCATTGTGCTTAGGCGTGTCAGTGCCCCAAGACTGATGCAGGTAACACCATGAGATGAAGATACAGCAGTATATGTGTGGCTCTGAAGTGCTTTGAGGAAGCACACAGTTAGACCTACTACAGAGAAGTACTGGCACGGCATTGCTTGGACTAGTTTTAGGAAAGAAATGAATCATATTTTATTAATTTTTTATTAAATGACTGAAAACTGGTGCTTTTCATATTTAAAAGTCCTAAAGTCTGCAGCCTAACACAGTCTTAGTAAGAGAACAGCTGCAATAGGAAATATGATAACTAACATGAGGACTGTATTAGCCAAGACAATCATGTGACATGCCTGGTTCATCTGAGAAGAGGAAGAGGTAGAAATCAAATGGAAAGCTTAAGTTGCCTCCCAGCAACGCTGAGTAACGAACGGGCGGATTCCAATAGACTCTTCTCCTTGCAGCTATAACTTCAGTAAGAGGAATGAACTTGAGGTTATGTATTTGTTGAACAGATTCATCTTAGTATATTGAATATTCTAAGTATTTTTGTTATATGATACCCTGAATCCTCAAGATAGTCATTTAAACCCTCTGCCCCTTTTCTGTCTTGTATGGAATGAGTACTTGTGGACATACGCTGCTTAGCAATATGCCAAGTCATTCTTCCTAACAGCTCTACATTCTCTGTTCTCTCTACCACCAACTCCAGTGTGCAGAAGACTCCCCACTTGCCACATTTGCAGAGTCTCCATAGCTTCCCTTCATGCCCAATTCGGATACATTAAGTGGCTTCACACAAAAAGCTCCCTTTCTTCTCTTGAACTCGCTCTTACCTTTAGCCCTAATAGCAGTAGGCATTATATCTGGAGTTTTCCTGCTAAGAATTGCTTTTAGAAAGAGAGATTTTCATTAGACTTTGGATTTCCCCAAGATTCCTGCTATTTAAAATGAAAATAGTTGTTTTTGTTTGTTTGTTTGATGTGCTTTTCCTCACTCTGGAGATTAATGCTTGAGAGCTGACTGTAGCCTGAAATTTTCAGCTCCATGCATGTTTGATGAAATTGTAACATGAAAAATATTAGAGAAAATATTTATTGTCACAAATTGCCCTGTCCCTGCTGACTTCCTTCCACGTTCTGCAGCTGGGAAGAATGCATTTTTACATTTAATAAAAGCACAATAATCATCCATTTTAGCTAGAAGGCTGTAACTCAGATGTCACTACGTGGAAAAGGTCACTACCAGGTAGGTGTTCATCCTTGCTAGGAATTCTAAAGTTAGGTGTTACATTGATTTTATTTTCAGACAACAGCTCATGTGAATTGATTACAAGTCAGACATTAAAACTTAAATTAACTGTAGGAAAAATTTCCCTTGGAACTTTGTATCAAAGTGTAGTTTCAAAAACCAAAACTAAAATTTTGCTTTTTTCCAGCTAGTTTATGCTTGCTGTGATGTGTATTTTAAGAGGTGTGATAAAGCTTGGTGTAAGTCAATGTTCTAATTGGAGCAAGAAAAGGAACATAGGAAATGACGCTAAAAGTTCTGAAAAACTCAGATGTAAGACTCAGGTCATGAAGTCAAAAAAGCGTCCCTAAATCACAGTTCCCCACAATCCTCCTCCATACTGTGTGTAAGGGTGCACAGTCCCCTACAATTCTCCTCCATGCTGTGTGGTAAGGGTGCACAGTTCCCTACAATTCTCCTCTGTGATGTGTGTAAGTGGTAAACAGTTTGGTAATTTTATTAACTCATGGAAAACATTTGTCAGCATTAAAGACTTTTATAGTTATAGTTATTCGTGACCTTTATCTTCAGTAACTTGCTGAACACTGTGATATATTTATGAAGAACACCAAATCTTCAGTATATTCCCTAGATAATTTTTATATGTAAATAATATTGTGGGTGAATCATTTTTAAAATGAGACTTTGAATAGTAATAATTCTAGAATAGTTTTAGGTACTGTAGCACTGCAAATGTTCTTTGAATGCTGTGGTTTAGACATTTATTTAAAGGAACAGGGGAACTTACTTAGAGCAATGTTTGTCTAATTGAGGATTGTTGATATTTATCCGCAGAACACAGGTGAAAGTTTGCGAATTCTACAGTTACAATAAACCACTTACTAAGGGCTTTATGTTGTACTTAATCTCCACAGCAGGCTGGCAAGTAGATGCTATTGTGGTTCTTTTAAAAGGAGAGATGAGGTGATAGAGAGAGAGGTTAAACATCTTGCCCGGATCACATCTAGAACTTTGTAGGGTTGGGGTTTGTACCAGAAAACTGCCTTTAGAATATATAATCTACCCAATTCTCCATTTTCTATACCACGTGGCCTAAACAAATTGAAAAACTCAAAAAGTGACTAAATTATAAGCAACTTTATGATTTAGTTAATATTAAATATACTTTTTCTTAAAAAGTCAATCAACTCCATTGTGCCCAGAAATTCACATAGTTAATAATATTTTTTTCTGTAAAAGTATGTTTTATAAAGCAGTAAGTCTTACCTATGTTTGTTAATTTTTGTGTGCCCAAATTTAAATCCATAGGTTTTAGAATCCTAGTAGATCAAATCCTTCTATCTCTTGCTCATTAGTTAGATCACTTGCACCAGGTGACATGACCTCAGGTAATCTTGGCTTTCTCATATTTATAGTCGAAGAAAAATGGGGCATGCTTCACAAAGTTAGGTTGCCCCACAGATGTAGAAGGGTTTTATTTAGCACCCACTGTGTCCGAAGTGTGCTGAGTTAATAAGAACTGTGATGTGGATGTTCTCATCACGCTCTGTCCAGACTTGGTCAGCCTGGATCATGACAAAACCCTCAAAGCAGAGAATGAGGTTTCCTATCCAGCCAGTGTTGTGTCCTCTTGTAGTGAACAAACTTCTCATCTTCCACTTCCAGGGACTTCAGACAGCTCATTTTTGTCACAATTACTTCCAATAATTGTCTGTCGTCTTAGTTGCACCCTGCTAATTCAAAGAATAATATTATTTTGAAAGAACTTAAGTGAAATTTTGACTCTAATGAGTTCTTCACGTCAGAAAAAAAAACTCCTATCTTAATGACTGTATTGTAGAAAACCTTTTATAAGCAATGCGAAGACAATTCAACACTCTAATTCTGGGTGTGAAAGTGTGATGAAGGTGGAGGCATACCTAATGACTTAGAAATGCCTGCACAATGGTGCCTCGGAGTGAAAAAGAAACCATACAAATGTATCTTGATAAAATAGTAATAGCCTAAGCTTCTGTTATTAATAGTACTACTTCGGTCGAGATGACAGGGTGGAGAAAATGATATAAATTTTCAGTTGGTTTTCTGAATGGAGTTCTCAATATTTTGATTGTTTTCTTCACAAGTGGTAGTAAGATTCAAGATACTCTGCTATCTGGTAAATTTTGTAATGGAGAAAGTGAAAGAACTTTTAGAACTTTGAACTTTTCTCTGAATTGCAGAATGTGTCAATTTTAAAAGTGTCTAAGGGGTTAAAAGCGTATCTCAGCAGTTAAAGACGTATACTGCTCTTACGAAAGACTACAGGTCAATTGCAAGCACCTACATACAGCAATTCATAACCAACTATAACTCCAGCTCTAGGAGATCTGTTGCCCCCTTCTGAAATCCATGGGCAGCTGCACTTGTGTGCACATATCCATGCACATATCATAATTAAAAATGAAATTAATCTTTAAAAATAAAGGCATTTAGTCTATCTGACTGCTATAACAAAATATTATAAATCAAGTGATTTATGTATAATGGAAATTTGATGGTACTCAAGGCTGCCAAACAAATTTGGTCCCACTGACCTGCTTCCTAATCCTAACCATAGTCACCATGATTGCACTCAGAGAAGAGAAGGGATCTCTCTGGGGTCTCTTTTATAGGGGTGCTTAGTTTCCCAAAGTCTCCTTCTTTATCACCTAATCATCACTGAGGCCACCTTCGTACCATAACTTTCAGAGTTTAGAGTTTCAACACATGAATTAGGAAGAACCAAAAATATTCACACAATTGCTGATTTTAATGTGTCACTCATTGCTAATTGTACGTGTGTGTGTGTGTGTGTGTGTGTGTGTGTGTATCTCCTTTTCCACTGCATGTATTTGTAGCACAAATATACTTGCTGGCAAAAATCTTATACAATTGGACAAACTAAATAAACATAAAAGGTCTTATAAGAAATATAAAATCTATTTCCATTTGTATGTTAGTTGAAAGAATTGTCATGTGTGTAAAAGAACCAAAATCACTCTCCTTTCCATGACTCAGTTTCCAAGGATGAACCTCTTAGTCTGTAACTATGCCTTGAAATTACCCTCTCCTTGGTAGTCCTTCAGCCTCAGTCATTTAGGTATGTAGGTATGACGAATCAGTCATTTAGGTATGTAGGATCCAGAGAAATGAAAGACAGAGGGAACTGAGTATGGTAGGATCTGAAATAACTGGAGGTCAGGTATCCTTAGCAAGGCATAACTGTTGTTCAGATACAACGAATAACCCTTACCTATGTGAAACTAAGAAAGCAAATGGAAATGGGTAAAACTTAGGAACTAAGAATTCACGGCTCTCATTTCCAGCTTGCATATCATGGCAGTGGTTCCTACCGTGGGCTCCATTTGTGTACAGTCCAAATCCATTTCCTGTATTGGCATCAGAATGATATTTCCAGGAGTGTGGTAAAATTTGGACAGCCATCCCCTTTGAAAGAAGACTTTCTGATCACGACGGTGTAGACTGTAAAATACAGAAATCAAAATTCACATGAAGTCCATGACACATGCGTGTGTTTCTTGGATCTCTCTTACTCTTAGTCTCACTGCTCACCAATCCCCTCCCCGTGTGTCATTTTTCAGACATACAGAATGGCATGCCTTTGGCCAAGTGCACATGTTAATTAGTCTTAATTATTTGTTCACTTTGCCACACTCTTTCTCGCCAAGCCTTAGCCTGCTTGGGGACCTCTCTCAGTTCTCTCCCCTCTTGTCTACTTGCCAGACTCATCCTCAGGATGTAGCTTCTCTTCAGAGCCCTATATGCGTCTTTCCCATATGCGTCAGTTACTATTTATTTCTCCCACTTTAGTAATTCACCTTCTCAACTTTTATTGTATGGACCTTATTTGATTCTTTTTTCACCTCCCCGGTATCCAGCACAGTATGCAGAACACAGTGTGTGCTGCGTGTACATGTAGACCTATGCATCAGTATACTGACAAAAAAGTATACTGCTTCCTATGGGCTGATATGTGGGGAGGAATAAAGAAAATGATGTTTTTTTTAATGAACATTCTTTAAAAGGACAGAATTATTTGGAAGGCTGAGAAAATATGTCATCTCCAAGGCAATAAGCTTATTTAATTCTGATCCTTTAAGACCCAAAAGAACCGCTTGTTCTCGGATTTGCCTTATTTTTAGAATATCCTACCTTATGTCCTAAAACAGTACTATTTAGGAAAGAGGGCAAAAATCCCATAAATACTATTTGTGAGTTGATCTCAGAAAGCATGAGTAAATGCCGTGTCACCTAGCTGTTGACTGATTGGACCATATCAGAAGGTATCACCACCAGTTGTATTTGATGGGCCTTTCAGTGGATGCTGGCTCCTAGAGCTGTGTGAAGCAATCTTCTCTTTACACTACACCAGGTCTATAGTTCATAATGTTTTGACCTATATGATTTATGTGTCTGTTTTCCACAGCTTTGTTTTGATATCAGAAACCATTAATCCTTCAGAGCTGTGCAGGTGTAATGCTAACTGCCAACAGCAATGATTTGTAATTGGAATAAGAATGTGCTTCAGTCCTTTTATTATAATTCTGATATGCTTTTGAATGACCATATTTTACAGCTGAAAAAAAATCAAATATACAATTCATTCACATTCCTCAGTAAAACAACATGTTCACTCTTACCTAATCTAGGCCCTAGCTTTCTTTCCTTGGTATGTAAGGTGTAACAACACTTATCTACTTGCTTGCTGAAATATAACAATAAACAAGTTATTATTTGTGTGAATCAACATTCTTATAAATATATAAATTAACAAGCTTTCTTTCCCACCATCCCACCTCATGAGAGCAATCAGCAATAAATTTTATTTTTAATTTCCCTGCATGGTTTTAAGAAGATAACATATTAAAGGCTAATTTGTAGGTCATTATAAACTATGTCCTCTCATTTGTGAGGTCCTATGATGACAACTAATGTCATAGAAGCCTTTTATTTAAAATTGGACTCTCTTGGACCCCTAGGGTATCCTTTATACTGTGCACAATGAGTAAAAATAATACAATTCTTTATCCTTGAGAGATCTATGCAAATGATTTTGGTGCCATCAACCCTTGAGTGAAAGCTTTTTAGTTATGGATAGCTGTGCTTGTCTGGAGTGACTGTGTAGGAGGAAGATGACATGAAGCAAAAAATACAGAGAAGAAAATGATGAGGGGTCTGTTGGTTAGTTCAAGTCTATGCTAGCATATCTATTAAAACACCTGCACGCCTCACTAATGAAAATGTTTGCAAAAGGATATCAGGTTCCTGAGAAAACAGGCATACATTTAACTCATTTTCAAATCATTCATTCTTCTTTAGAGAAACTATGGGGCAAAAGCCCAAAACTTATCTGCAGTTTGCCGCCTTTCCACAGCAAATTATTATTATTATTTTTTAAATTTTAAATGTATTCCAGGATTCTGCCCTCACTTTGAGAAATGAAGTATTCCAGTTTACAACACAAAGAACATCAGATGCTAAGTGACTCTCTTTATGGAACTTGATTTATTTTTTTAGGGAATGATGTACCTGGAAGAAAGACGGCTTGTTCATCGGGATCTGGCAGCCCGTAACGTCTTAGTAAAATCCCCAAATCATGTGAAAATCACAGACTTTGGACTAGCCCGACTTTTGGAAGGAGACGAAAAGGAATACAATGCAGATGGTGGCAAGGTAGGTATAGTGAAAGGAAGATAACTCTGTATCTCTAATAACGACAACTATGTGATAATCCCTAAGACTCAGGATATGAACCTTTAACACAGGGCTGTAAAGACTGTCCCATTGATCCTGAGACTACAGAACTATTACAGGATGACAGCTTATGTACTGAGAAGCTTAGGTACTAGTAACAATCGTAATTCATTTGAAAATTGGCCATTCTCACTTCTAATCTCCCTAGAACCAAAAATCATACCTTGCAATTACCAAGTAAAGTTACTTTGATTTCACTTATTCCATAGTGAATGATTTACCTACATTGCTTATTCCTTGCCTGTACAACAAAATACACACTAAGCTACTAAAATTGAAGGTGAACCCAGTTCCATCTTTAACTACCTTTTGCAACCCTCTGTCTGACAACTGTGTTTCTGGATGCCACCTCATCATATAGTTTCTCCCATATCTTAGTTGTAAGTCTGTCTTTAACTGATTACTCCTCAGTCTTGGCTAATTAATTAGGGAAATTAGTACGTGACCTGAAGAAATCTACGTCAGAGCAGGTCAATGATGCAAACAATATGAAATCTTAATCTCTAGTGACCCGTGAAGCTATGAAAAAGAAATGTTATTTGCATATATGAGTCTGTTAATTATTTACCTTACTTTTCTATGACAAATAAATATTTGCAATAATAGGCTGCTAAATACTTATCTTTCATTCACCCTAGGCATTTACACAATTGTCTATATTCAAATCCTACTACTAAAAAGTAAAATAACACAATTTTATAAAATATGAAAATTTCGGTTTTGAGAAATTATCTGACCTTTCCCTGATCTTATCTGCCTATTTTGTCTGTTTACTACCAAACTACAGTGGCTTAAAATCACAGCTCTGAAATTCTCGACAAGATTTCTCAGAAATAGCAGTCTATAAATCATATGACTTCGCCTGTTTTAAGAACATACAACTTTAAGGATTGTCCAAAGCAAGATTCATTACAGCTTTAAGTGCCTGGTCACCATTAAGGCTTTATCAAGCCGCGTATGATTTAAACTTACTTCTATAACACGGCGTCCATAGTCCATAAAGACTGCTAACTCCTTGCCCACAGGGAAATTACATTCAATGTGTCTTCTGTTCCTTTTCACTGAATCCCATGATTCTGTCATAGAGTTACCTTGGTGTCACCTTGGTGAGCAGCCAACCTCATGATTTCAAATGCCTATTTAGTTTTAAGCTTTCAACTGCAAAGTAGAAATGTTTATCTTTATTCCATAGAATCTAATTATATCCCAAGCTACATAATGCTGCCCTTTGAGTTGGAACACATTCTGCTGACCCGTCATCCACAGGGTATGAGGGCTGAGTTGTTTTCCTTGTAGTGATGAAGGATTTGTGCTGATCCTCTTGCATTCTTTTTTATTCCTAGCTCCTATTTTGAAAACGCACATATTTTCAATTCTGACTAGCCCAGGCAAAAGAGATCATTTGTGACTGGGGAACAAAGCAAAGCTAACTATGAAATTCATGATTTTAGACAATTTAGTGACCGGAAGAAGAAGTGGGGGCAACTGAAGAAAAAAGTCAATTACATCTGTGGTCAAAAACATATCTAAGGGAGAGATGGGATCACTAAAAAGGGAGGAATCTCATTTCTGAGAAAATGTTATATAGAAACATTTGTACATTTAATGATATTGTCAGCCATCATAGTAGCTCATAATTTAGATAGTAGACATTAAGAAATATATAAAGCTGTTCAGATGTTTAATTTTCTTTTCATTGTTTATGAAGCTTTAAAATATATCCTTTGGTTAATTTACTTCATAGATTTTTATCAATTTCAATCTATTTGTCCCCTATCTTGAAAAACAACTGATTTATAGCTATATTCACACACCATCAAAAAATATAATTGAGGTCAGTCCAGAAACTAGCATTTAGAAAATATAAAAATGATTTCTTGTGTTGTTTTTATTAATTCACTTTTTTATTTTTCTATAGATGCCAATTAAATGGATGGCTCTGGAATGTATACATTATAGGAAATTCACCCATCAAAGTGATGTTTGGAGCTATGGTAAATAAATCTTTATAAATTTGGTCTTCTAAAGAAAAATATGCTTATATACATGCATACATATTTATATACAAAATATATAAAGTCATATTTTGGCTTTATTGGAAGCACTTACAAATAAGCTTGACTCCCTAAAGTAATTAACTCTTTGGTATATACTTTAAAAACCTAAATACTCCAAATCACAACTTTATCTTTTTGTGATTTTTTTTCTGTTTTTCTAAATGTAAGTTTTCTCCTATAAACTCTGGTTTAATACAATTTGTCTGATTAATCTACTTCTTCTTATACAAACACAAACAGTGGGGAATGTTAGAAATGATTTCTTAGAATCTCATGGCCTTAATTTTCAAAAATTCTTTGGTCATATAACTCTGAAAGTTATCAGTGTTAAAGGGTAAAGCAAAACAAAGCCATAGTTTTGTTTGTCTGTCTTTCGGCTTAAGGGACACATGTTACATGGTAGAAAGCATAGTGGTTACTGTGGCAACCATGAGTGGCTAATAAACACAATAACGTGATTGTGCAGGTAGTGAAGAGAGAGAGCACTGCTGACTGTAGATTTGATTTCTACTTACAAACTACTTTTGGAATGACAGTAAGGTTAAATGAATGGTAGGAAAGAGAGAGGCTAAATTGTGATTAGAAAACTTTTTCATTTGTTGAACTCAGTTGTTGAGGTGAGCTAGTTAGCAATTTGTTGTTATAAACATAAAGTTGTATGTTTATCCACATACAACTTATCTAGAAAGGATCAATGCTTTGTCTGAATTTAAGTATACCACATAAACTAGTATTAACTGGTAATAAAAATGCAATGCCTCTAAGTCTGTAAGACGACTCCAAAGATAAAGGAGCTTACTGACAAGGCTTATGGCCTGAATTCCATCCCCAGAACCCACAACGGTGGAAGAACAGCAAGTATTTCAAATTGTCCTTGGGTTTCCATTCATATCCTGTGGCATGTGCAGACCCCCACAATTACACAACACACACACATACATGCATGCATGCACACATGCACACACACACACACACACACACTAAAGAAATTTATGTAAAAGAAGAAAAAAGGGAAACAATAAAAGCCCTGGTGTGATGGTTAGTGTTAATTTTCAACTTGATAGTGTCTGGAATCATCTGGGAGATTTGCTGTAGACATCATTCTCACTGTAGGATACCACCTTGAACACATAAATAGAGACAGGAAGACCTACACACTGTGGGTGGAATCATTCTCTAGGCAAGGGATCCTACGCTATATAAAGTGGACAAAGTGAGCTGAGTTAATATCCAAGCAATCATACCTCCTTGTTTCCTGATTGTGCGTGTGACCTGACAACTGCTGCAGGTTTCTGCTGTGTTGACATGTTCACGCTATAAGTTATTCTCTGAACTGTGGATCAAAACAACTCCTCTCTCCATAAGTTTCTTCAGTCAGACTATTTTATGAGAAGAGCAGGAAACGAAACAAAGACAGTAATTGGTACCAAGAAATGGGACTTTTGTTGTAATAAAACACGACCTCATGGGTTTTAGGCCTTTGGAACTGCTTTTGTTCGTTCGTTTGTTTTATTTTGTTTTATTTTTTGTGGGAGGAGTGTGGAAGAGTTTGGATGTCTGGGCTAGAAAGGTTCTTGAAGGCGCCAAGAAGAGATTGATGGGCCATCCTGGAGGAGTCTGGAGAACAGCAATGATGAGCAAACTGGAGATGACTGCCGCCTGCAGCAAGGGTGTTGCGGAAGGAGGCAGCGAATGGGAGAGAAGCCCTTCGTGTGTCTTTATTCTGACTGTTTTCAGAGAAACTGAGAGAAGTGGAATTGAGAGATGATGGACTGCTGTATTTGGCAGAGGAAATTTTAGGACAGGGGAACATTCAGGCTGCTACTGTGATTGTCACTGATCTGGGTACCATCAACGAAGACACTTGCATCAGGACAATGACTGGAAGGGGTGTGTTGAGAGTGAATCCCCAATCACCAGAGATTCCAACATGAGAGGAGCCAAATTTTCTTCAAGGAAGAGAGCCCAAATCGGAGGGTTTCCCTGTTCCTTGAGAACACCTTCCTAAGGAAGTTTCCCTAGGGTCAGCACATAGAGATGAATGAAGCTGTTCCAGTAGGCCCAAGTTCTACCTTTAGCTGGTGACAGAGCTTGGGAGTGTCACCTTACATAGTATGGTTTAAAGGCATGAAGGAGACAAAATTGAGGAGATCATGGAGAACAGCCAAGGCCCAGATATGTACGGCAGAGTTAGAGTCCCAGGCAGGCCATTGTGTGAAACCATGAAGGAGAAACCACAACCGCTCTGGAGACTGGCTTATCTAAGATCCCAAGACCATGGGACATGCACGAGTGTGGGGTACATACATGGAACAGAACCAGCTCAGGAAATAATTTGTGTTTGCTGAAGTCAGGAGAATTGAAACTATGAGGGGAGGTGCCACCCAAGCCTTTGAAACTCAGTTGATTACATTATCAAATCCAGATGCCACACATGGAGCTTCAGGATTCGGTGTTTGCCCTGTTTCTTCCATTCTGGATAGAACAGATTAACTCTGTGTCAGTATGTGCCATTATTATATGTTGGAAGTTTACAACTTCTTTTTTTCTTTAAATAAGAGTTCACAATCTCACAGTTAAGAAACTTCAGACTTTTAGAGTTTTGGAATTGTTAAAGACTATTGGGACTTTATGGTTGAACTGAATACATTTTATTTTATAAAATCGTCAAGAGTCTATAGGGACAATGAGTGAAAAGTTATGGCTTAAAATTGATGTGTTCAGATTTCGAATTGATAAAGAGTGGAGTTGAGATGGTTTGTGTCAACAGAACATAGAATTGCTTGGGAGGTGAACCTCTGGGCGTGGCTATGGGAATTGTATTATTTGAAGTACAACGACCGACCCAACCATTCCCTAGGCAAGGTCTCTGCACTCTATGAAGTGGAGAGGGCAATCTGAGCACCACTGCACATCCATCCATCCATCCATCCATCCATCCATCCATCCATCCATCCATCCCCGTCTGTCTCCAGATTGTGGATGTGGTGTAGCTTCCTCTGCTTCCAGCTCCTGCTGCCTCAACTTTCCCACCATAATGGAAGGTGCCTTAAACTGTGAGGTGAAATAAACACCCTTCCCCTTACGTTACTTGAATAAAAACGTATTATCATAGAACATTGCAATTCACAAACCCAGATTAGGTAACAAGGGCTCAAGGCGGGGACACATAGATCTCCATGGGAAGGGGAAATAAAGGAGGTCCTCTTGGTGGACTGGGAGCTGATGAGCATGGGAACCTGAGAGCTCGGCTTGGGGAATGGGCGAAGGAGGCAAGCGCTGAGGAAATGACAGGAAATGTGGTCTTTACAGTTTGTAGATCAGGTAGATGTCTGATGCAAGAGAAACTCCTGGGAATCTACAAGGATGGCCCCAGCTATGACTCCTGGCAGCAGTTGATGCATAGCCTGAACTAGCCATCCCTTGTAGTCGAATTGGTGACTACTCTGGTTGTCATCAGACATCCTTCATTCAGTGACTGATGGAGGCAGATTCACAGGTACATGGCCAAACATTGGGCTGAGCTTGGGTACGCATGCTGAGGAGAGGGAGGAAGAATTGTAGGAAGCAGACGGACCAGGGACATCGCAGAAAACCCAGAGAAACCGCCAAGGCTCATGGGATCTCATAGAGTGTGATCTCTCTCTCTGCATATGAGAGAGAGAAACCAAAGACATCTCAACACAAAGTTCCCATATCTATGTCATAAGTGGTGTTAAATTTTCCAAGAAGGTCACACATAATCTAATTTGTGAATAGAAAATATGTCTTTATGGTTAAGACAAATGTTTAAACAAGCTTAGTTATTAAACAACTTTAAATAGTCAATAAAAAGCAAGTATATCACGTTTATAATAGACTCATATGTTTGTCTATTATCATGCATGTTATCATGCATGTTTGTGTATATATAATAAATATTACAGATGTAGATAAGTCTGTGGTAGTGAGGATTTATATCACATATAAATTTTTCATATTTTCTACTACATATTAATATATACACTTGCCTTTTTTCCCCTTTTGTACTTGTGTCTCACTAAATTTAAAGGTGACAATCTGCCTCTAGCAAATTGCTCACGACCTCAAACCAAACAAACAAATGTCAAACAGTCATGCTTTATTACTACAGTTTGTTTTTCAGAGAAAATCTTGTGAGTCTGGCTATCATAATTTTATTCACACTGAGTTCAAGATTCCAAAGGCTGTTGAATGAACATCAACAAATAGATGCATAGTGCTGTCTGGGGTCACAGCCGCAGTCTCAGAATATTTTCATCAGATATCTGGAGATTATTATGATATGTCGTAGCTGATTGCAAGAGGCATAAGTGGCAGAGAATGTTCATATCCGTGTTTATAATATCTTTCTGATGAAAATTATCACTCGCTGAATTTTTATATGCACAGAATATGCATCAGCTGTGATATGTCTTAAAGGTGATGAAATTGCAATGTAAGTTTTTATGTTTCTCATATAGTCTGTCTGAAATTTCTCTATTTACCTAAAGTCATTCCCTTTAACATTCACGGTGCCACCACTCCAGAAAGATTTAATTACATTATTAGAAGCAGGAATTTGGACATATTAGCCTTTGGTTTTGTAGTAACTAACATTATATTTCATAATATTTTTATTGTTTTGCCATGTAATGATTTTTAAATTTTGCTTATTTTGGAATATCTGATAGACATTTAAAAATACCGGTGCAGTCCTTTGCAACAGCAAGGATGGGCTCAATAAAATGTTTCCTTCATGCATGTGCCCTGTGTGCTAATGAATGTATGTTTGTGTGTATGTATATAAATGTGTGTATATAATACCGTGATTGATTTGCTGAAAAAGAGTGATCACCATTTTGATAGCTTTCCATTGAAGTGTAAACAATGGCTTTCTTGAGCAACTTGATCTTTATATAAAAAATAAGGATTTAGGAAAAATCAATCTGCTGAAGTGTGTCTCTAGTTGTACATGTATGTGACTATAAAAAATTATAGAATGAAAATATTAACAGAATTAATTAGCATTAATTATTATATTCTGCAGGGAAGTTTGAAGTATATATATATGTATATTCATATATATATGTGTGTGTATGTATATGTGTGTGTGTCTATGTATATAGAGGGATATAGTTTTCAGGCAATGGTGACTGACATATGCCAGCTTAAAAAAAAAATCATTACAAAGATATTCAAACATATAACCCCAATTAACAGATTTTAAACTAAAATAAATCTCTATAGGCTCAATCAAGACTCAAATTATAACACTACCATGCTTACATAGCTGTTTCTCTTTTAAAGGTATTCTGGCCTATGGATTAGATTCAGTAATAGAGAATTTACCTACTGTAGTAAAGAAGTAATCTTTACAATATGGCTGTTTTTGTTCTTTTTTAAATTTATTTTATTTTTTATTGATTTTTGTTGAGCTCTACATTTTCTATTTTTGTTCTTAGTGTTGCCTTTTATTTTATTTCTCTGTCAGTGCTCCAGTGGTTCAAAAATATCATATCATTAGATTAGAAGTAAGCTGTCCATTTTTCTTCATTCCTTCATTTCTCATTTCTATGGATACCCATTCCTAGATATTCTGTCTTCCATATGGATTGGTCCTCATGAAGACTCCTGTATGAGCTAACTAGATTCTTATTCCACTTGTTTTCTTTGTGTTACCAGAGAAGTGCGGCACAGGCTTAGCAGTTAACAACAGACACCTGCAACATTCTGCAACTGCCAGTTCAGCCTTAGATGGCTTTCTCACCAAAAGACTCATTTAAAAATTTATCCATGCCAGGCTTTTCCTGAAATCATATTTATTTTGTACTGAACACATACATACAGTAAAGGGATTGTATCCTGGATTTCTGTGTATTTGAAACAATTTTCATCAGTAAGCATTAGCATTACGTGTAGGTACAAACAGGGAGCTTGTTTTAATTTTTGGTAACAACTCCAAGACAATAGTAAGAAAATTCTTACTGTGAATTGCCCCTAGAGGGTTTAGCATTGGAATTGTTGATGTGAGTGAAACAAAGTTTTCTTTGGGTTTCTAATGTTTGCTTTTTAAAGAGTAATTTTATATGTATTCATTCAAAATTGTAACAGTTGTTTGCTTATATATGGATTTTCTTTCAAATTAGGTGTCACAATATGGGAACTGATGACCTTTGGAGGAAAACCTTATGATGGAATTCCAACCCGAGAAATTCCGGATTTATTAGAAAAAGGAGAGCGTTTGCCTCAACCGCCCATCTGCACAATTGACGTTTACATGGTCATGGTCAAATGTAAGACTGGAAAATACTTTGACCACCTGCACGATCATTCTTAGTAAAATAACAGTTTAGATTGTTTTACCTGCAAAATGTTTCTTTGCTTTGAAAAACATAGAAGCAAGAATATTTGTGAATGTAGAATATAAATACAAGTTTGTTGTGATTATTATAATGAAGTAATATCATGGTTCCAAGCTACAAAGTAAAAACTATGCATGTCTTACTCTTCTAATTTTTATACTTTCCATGCCCATCAAAGATATTCATAAAGAGAGATCATTATTTATAAGAAAGTTAGTAATAGTATTAGTGTTAATATTTATGGGAACATATCTAAACATTAGTGATAGTCTAAAACTGAATTAATTAGCTATATAGGCTTAATCAAAAGTAAATTAGCAGAGCAGGTTGAGAATCAGAAAAGACGAATCTGCATTGAAGCAAAGATTATAATGCCTACTTTTCTGTTTCATCATTTGTTTATGTCAAGTGTTCTTCTTTCTCTTTCCACTCTTATACTCCAGACACATGTGCATTATAAATGTGTTTTTGGAAGCCTAGATCCTTCATTTTAATAGAATTAAATAAGTCTCTGGGGTTTCTGACTTAATTTAAGTGAGATTAACAGGCAGCCGTTTCTCTCGCATAATCTTTGGTTTTCCAGTTTTGATTTACATAGGGTTAAAGAAAGACACAGAGTGCTGAAGGTGAATAAGAATTTTATTAATAAGAGACTCAGAGACTCTGGGCCCAGGTCCTCTCATAATTATATTCATGCCATTGTGTGATCCATTCTGACAGGAAGGGAAGAAATAAAAACTCATCCTTGCAGTGCAGGTCAGCATGCCCTTTTCTCTAAGCATAGGCCTATTTACTCAATATTTAGTTGGAGAGAAACAAATATCTCACTGTGAAGTTAACCTTTCTTGGCTCCAGTAGCTTTGTCATTAGCATCTTGGCATTAACAAGCATTTTTGGAAATGAATACCCATAAGATGTAGAGTGTTTGAGCTTAGGAGACGTGATACAAAGGATGCATAATATGATACTCAAAGGATTTCCAGAACAGGAACAAACGTTAACTCTTTAGACATAGAACAAAAAAAAAAAAAGAAAAAAAGAAAGAAAGAAAGAACAAAAAAGAAAAAAACCCTAGCTGTATTAGGTCAGGCCTTGTTTACTTGATATCCTGAAGAGAGCTAAAAAGCATTCAGATCTTGTGTGGGAACTTGATACCATAACCCGTATCACATGTGATTTGAATACCGCAATATGATGATGAAAAGACAAGCAAACATTTTGCCTTATTAGGCAAAGCACATTGAGAGTTTTACCTTTTGTTTTCCCTTTCCCCTGGAGACTGTATGCTTTAGAAAGGGATCGTTTGGCAAAGCAACCAAGGGAAGCTTGGTGCTATAATTATTGTCGACTCATCAGCTAAACCAAGTATAGGCGGTTAAGGCCCGCTTATGTAAACTCCCTGATAAGGAATACTACCTACCTTGAAAACTAGTATTTTTAATTTGGAAAAGCAGACATTAAGAGCAGCTAACAGGTGTTGCTGAACACACATTACTAATCATTCTGCGTTTTATCCTTCTAGCCAAAAACAAATTGGCAAACAGCAGTTTCTTTCAGTTCCCCCTTTCAACCTTTTGTGCCACAGGACTATATAATGACAATCAAATATTTTCCACCATGTATTCTTGATATAAAACTTCACATTCTATCTCAATTATCTTGTCTATAACCACCAAAGAATGTTTTAAAAACATTATCACCACACTCCAAAACAAGAACAACAGAATCTGAGGTCCTAAAATTTTCTATAGTTAGATCTATTTTCTACATCCTTGAGATCTATTTTCAAGGACAAGGATTAAGTTTGTAAAGGATCAACAAAATAAAAATTAGGGGTCTCATGGAGAAGGTTCAGCAGTTAAAAGCTTGTGTTGCTCTTGTACATGACCCAAGTTTGGATCTCAGCACCTAAATCAAGCAACTCACAACTGCCTGTAACTTCAGCTCAGGTTGACCAATGCCCTTTCCTGACGTCCATGAGCATCTGCATGCATGCGCACATGCCAGATTGACTGGTACCCTTTCCTGATGTCCATGAGTTCTTGCACTCATGTGTACATGCCTAGACACAGACACATAATTAAAATTAGACTCAATTTTTAAAAATTTTCCTTAATTTTGATAGAGTATTGCAATCCAAAGTGAATGGCAATTTACTAAGTTACAGTCTTACATGATTGTTTTGCTTCTCTCACTGATTTTGCAGGTTATTATTAACACAATATCTTTGGCATTTTGTTTGCATTTCCTAAAATTTCAACATCACATTCTCCAAGTATGGATACACTAATACTTTCCTCTGCATTAATTGGCAGGTTGGATGATTGATGCCGACAGCAGGCCTAAATTCAAGGAACTGGCTGCTGAGTTTTCAAGGATGGCTAGAGACCCTCAAAGATACCTAGTTATTCAGGTCAGTCATTTTGACTTTGCTGGAAACATCCAATAATCAAATGTCTATGCGAAACAACCTAGGAATTGGTGGATCTAATATGGTTCTATTAACTGGGACAAAGCAGGCTCAAAAATACAAATATTACATGTTCTCTCTCATATGCATATCCTACGTGTGTGTGTGAGTGTGTGTGTGTGTGTGTGTGTGTGTGTGTGTGTGTGAGAGAGAGAGAGAGAGAGAGAGAGAGAGAGAGAGAGAGATGGTAGAGCTCACAAAACTAGAAAAGAAGCAAGAGAAAGGAAAAAGAGGTCTTAAGGGAAAGATAATTGGGGACAAGAAAGTAATAGAATACATATGATATAGAAGTTGAAAGACTGCCTGGAAAAAGAAAGACATGAACATCCAGGCAAGAGGAGTGCAAGATGATGGTAAACAAAGCCAAGAATAAATGTAAATGCCATGACAAGGAAATAACAAACCATTTACTTTGTATGCTAATTTTAGAAGCAAATATTGACTGTTTTATTGGGGGTGTACAGTATTCAAGCAATAACTCAATTCAAATGAATTGGTGCTTATTTAAGTTAAAGAACATACCAAGAGAAAATTTCTATTCGACACTAGGAATCAAATAGATTGGATCACTTCATTAATGTAAAAATTTATTTGTCATTATGTTCAACTAAAGATGACACAGCTGTACCTTAAATATTCTCAATCATCTTTCTTCACTGAAAAGAACCTTTACCTTCAAGTAACATGAAGACAAAAACCAGAATTAAGAAGATAGTAATTTTCAGTCGTTTTCCCCACAAAATAACTTTCACAAATTGAAATTGTTTACCTTAATAATACAAACATTTGGAAAATCTAAAAATATCTAAGAAATGACAAGTGGAACAAAGTTTTGTGTTTTGTTTTGTTTGGGAGAAGTGTTTTGTATCTCTCCCAAAGTCATATATTGTCTGCATCAATGTAGTATGATTTTTGAATGCTATTACTTTGACAATGATGCCCTTATACCATAAGACAAACCATGGGTGTCTGTGTCTTGACTTCGTAACATCAGTGCAGCCATATTAAATAAAAACTGGTGTCAGTTGCCTCCTACTGTCTTTTCTTAGCCCATACACCTCCTTAACAGTGAGATGTTACTCTCATATCTAAAGTGAATTTTGCCACCCTTGAAATGCACACGTCACCTGCCCTACGTCATTTTTGTTATTGTTGCATTAATTACATTCTTCTTATATTACCTTTTGATATCCAACAACAGTATGTGATTTTTTTTTCTAGTTGGTAGTTAAGCTAAAGACGCTTTATAATGAGCACAGGGATTCGCTGGCTGTTTATTTTTCTATTATATAAAATTGCTATTGAAACTACATGTTATGAAGGAAAGACTAATGATTTGTATATTTCTAATGGGCAATCTTTCAGGGTGATGATCGTATGAAGCTTCCCAGTCCAAATGACAGCAAATTCTTCCAGAATCTCTTGGATGAAGAAGATTTGGAAGACATGATGGATGCTGAGGAATAATTGGTACCCCAGGCTTTCAACATCCCTCCACCCATCTACACATCCAGATCAAGAATTGATTCCAATAGGGTAAGAAGTAATTAGAGACAAGTACCATGTTATTTCTGAGAAATAAATGCGTGTACACTGTGAGCATAAAAATTTCCAAATAACCGAACAGCTAACTATCACAAAGTTTATATTAAAAACACACTGTATCCACAAATTACATGCCAAGCTCAATGCAGATACAGTTAACTTTGGAAGTTAAGCATGAACAATACAATATGTGCTCTGAGATATCACCATTTCAAAATAAACCATCTTATCCATCTTAAATTAAACAAGTTTTAATTGCTAATAGCCAAACTAATAAAACTTCAGACAAGAAAGAAAATTCTTACCAATTTGGCATTTACTGTTCTTTGTTGAAAACATTACATTATGCCATATTGATCAATACTAGTACAACCGTTTTCACTCATTGAAGAAACATTCACTTTTCTGACAAGTGAAATACAAGCACAGAGACGTGGGTGACCTTTAACCTACAATGGATAATATTTAAAAGCCCAGTAAATCTTTACAAAGACATTGACAGGTTTTAGCAGACGCTTCTGAGAAGAACTTATATTTTATATATCAAATCCACTGTAGGTGGATACCAGTTTTATAGTGAATGCTGTCAACCCATCTGTTTAGTTTTAAAGATTCCCCTGTGAGGACTGGAGAGATGGCTCTTATGAGAATGTACTGATTTTTGCAGAGTTCAGATCCCAGAATTAGGCTGGTAAAAATTCCTGCTCTCGGGGATCCAGGACCCTCTTCTGGTCTCTGAAGGCAGTTGCATTTATGTGCAAACATACATTCATTTTAAATAAAATAAATCTTATTTAAATATTTTTAACTTAAAAAATGACTTTATATCCACTCAAAATATGAATGCTTCTGTATGTGAGACGTTACCACACATTAGAGATTCCAGGGATTTCTACATAACTTATGATTTCAGAAAATATCCAAGGCATCCTTATAGCAAAGAAATGAAACCAACCTAGATGCTCATCAATAGATAATGAAAGCATTGTACATATAAAAATGGAATATTACTCAGCTGTAAAGCAAAATAAAATCACTAAATCTTCAGGAAAATTATACACTTGAAAATTACAATATTAACGTAAGTAATCAAGCTCGAAAAGAAAAAAAAATAAGAAAAACATGCATATTTTATTTTACATGTGGATCCTGGCCTACAGTGTATACATGTATGTATTAAAGTTATGTAAGTGTGACTATAAAATATAATTCAGACAGGAAATCGAGAGGGCAATATTGGGTGATGAGGAAGGACAGGATATTGTTAAAAGGACTATGACATCAACAAGCTACAACCTTATTTCCTTTTTCTAGCTTCAGCTCCCTCATAGTTTTCTTCTTTTTATAGTGAATAAGTGAATCCAACTTTCTGGTTATTAAAGCAACAAGAGCCATAAATACATAAATGTATAAATTAAAAAAATGATCACAAAATTGTAAAACCTTAAATGAAGCAGAAATGCTTCAAAATGACCATCCTAACCATATAGTTGATTGAAATGTCTGGAGTCTGGAACGTGCCTAGTGTGTGTGAGAGTAGGTTCCTTAGACCAGTTGCACAGTGGTTTGACTAGTGAATTAATTAGAAGTACATGCTTTTATTAATTTTTTAATGTCTCTGGGTTAATAGAGGAGCCACAGCATCATAGAACCAGCATGCTTGGCAAGTGCTACAGTTCATTATTTCCTGGTTATTGGTGGGTGTGGAGAGACACTGATTTTTAAGTCTGCACTCTGTACGTTCCACTTATAAGATAGAAACATGATTCTTGGTTGTATATTAGGTAATAACTTTCCCCCTTCGAATCTCCATCTCAAAACACTGTCACTCTGGTAGAACAATATGTCCTATCTATCTTGGCCACAAGCATAAGAGAAATTACAAACTCTCTGTCATTCTCTACAATGGAAGTAACTTTATTTCAGACTGATAGCAATAATGAAATAGTACCTAGCTCTTACCATTCAACATATATCTTTTAATAACAATCCAATGATGTTATTTTGTTTTTATCAAGTCTTACAAACAAGAAATCAATCACCACAAAGTGAGGTCATTAGGATGGTGCCCAGTGCCTAGCTAGCAGATCTGAGCTCTTAGGTAGGCCTTTTGTCTCTCCTACAATGTGCCTTGTATTTAAAGATACAAGTTTATTTCCGTGATATTCTCGTTGGTCTTGGCATCAACATCAGTGTCTAGGACTTGTCAATAAATTTCTCTAGTATTTTCCCCATAAAATGCAACTCATCGGTTTACATTTCTTTAAACTTCTCCTTCCATTCAAAAGATTTAATGCATAAAGGCAAGGCAAAGCCAGTCTTGTAAGCACACCTATAGTCTCAGCAATGGGGAGACTGAGGCAGGAGGATTATGTAAATCCAATGCCAATGTTTGTCGTGATTCCAATTCCTACTTGGATAAATAGTGAGATCTTGTCTCAAATCTAAACAAAGGAAAAACAAATAGCAGTAGAAAAGAAGAAAAGAAGGGAGGGGTAGAAAGAACAGACAGAAGAAGCAAACATAGAGACCTCTGTTTACTTTTCTGTGGAAAACAATTTAATTCCAACCAAAACTGAAGATTTTTTTTATGGCCCCATAATGTAATAGTTGAAATAATCAATCCGTAGCACAGGCATTGTAAGGCATGCCTTTAATCACAGCACTCAGGTGGTAGAGGCAGGTGCAGCTCTTAGTTCCAGGCCAGCCTGGTCCATAGAGAAAATTCCAGGATAGCCAAGACTACACATAGAAACCCTGTCTTGAAAACACAAATAAATATGTAAATAAACAATAATTTTTAGTTCACAGAAAGATGTGAAACTCAGTCTTTGTGGGAGGTAGGAAGGTCTGTAAGTATAGGAGGGACAACTTTCCCTGCCCTCTCTATAGAGTAAACAGGATCAAGTTTCACAATTGTATTTATTGTTCTAAAAGGTAAATTCATCACTATTCATTTGAATAATATTTTTTTAAAAAGAATTTTATTTCTTGAAGTGAAATGCTATCAAGATATTAAGACCAAGGCTGGATCTTTTTCTTTTCATAAGAATTCTGAAATTCCACCGTTTGGTTCACTCTAATTTATAATACTTTATGCAAGGAATTCTTAATGACAGTTTGAGCTGGCTAAACAGAACTAGACAAGGAAGAAATCGCATGGGGGAATCCTTGGCCTTTACTCTTTTTCTCCTCTGCATTTTGATTTGCTAACTGCAAATTCCTGTTTACCTTTCCAGGGTCTGGAAAAAGAATTGTACTTAATACCACATATTTGGGAGTATTAAAATATGTTTCTAAAAATTGCATTCGTGTGTATGTATGTGTGTGTGTATGTGTGTGCACATGTGCTCCATGTTGCACATGTGTAAATTCAAGGATAACCTCAGGTGGCATATTTACTGTCTATTTTATTTCAAACAAAATCCTTCGTCCGCTAATGTGTAAGGAAAGCTAGTGGGCCTGTGATCTTCCGGTCTCCAGCTAACATCCTCGAAGTTCTAAGATTAGAAGCATGTGCCAGTGCACCTGGACTTCTCCCTGCAGCAGTGCTAGGATTAGAAGCATGAGCCAGCGCACCTGAACTTCTCACTCTAGGAGTGTGTGGATTAGAAGAATGTGCCAGTGCACCTGGACTTCTCACTGCAGTGGTGCTAGGATTAGAAGCATGAGCTAGCGCACCTGGACTTCTCACTCTAGAAGTGTGAGGATTAGAAGCATGAGCCAGTGCACCTGGAATTGTCACTCTAGAAGTGTGAGGATTAGAAGCATGAGCCAGTGCACCTGGCTTTAGATCCTGTGATCCCACATCAGACCCTCATGTTTTCACAGTAAGTACTTTTCCCAGTGAGCAATATCTTCAGCTCATAAAAATGTCTTGTCGTTTATATTGCCCTAATTATAAAGCTCTGGCTTTATATACCTCTTATTTCAACTTATAACATGTATAAATATTATTTTTATCCTTATCTACAATGCTTAATTACATTATTTGACAGTTACTCTAATTTTAGTTTCTGTAGTCAAGTTACAATTACAGTAAGGGACTTTGTTAAAGCAAATAATGTTGGAAAATTTATAAATATGTTTGATAAACATTTAGTAACAAGCAAATAGTCAGTTTTTAAATGCAAAATGCATTTTTTTCAAGATAGATATTTCAGTAATGTTTTGGCTCTCTCTATAGAATTGCTTTCTCATTTTTAAATTAATACAATTATACCCATCTATATGAGTGATAGACAATTAAGAATTACATTTTCTCTAGTAACTGGCAAGTAAACATTAACCTCCTTTAGAATGACATAATTTTTGTTTGTTTTCTTTTTTTATTTGCCAATAGCATAAAATACTATATGTTAAAAATAATTCCTAAGAACTAGTCTCTCCACCAATGTACATAATCCCAATCAGACCAAATTAAAAGATATCTAGGTTTAATTGGATGTCTGCTGTTGGAGGAGAGAGCTGATTGTTGGTTCCTGGCCGTTCTGAAATAATCACACAGAAACCATATTGTTTAAATCACTGCTTGGCCCATTAGCTCTAGTTTCTTTTTGGCCAACTCTTACATATTAATTTAACCCATCTCCATTAATCTGTGTATCACCATGTGGCTGTGGCTTACAGCCTAAAGTTCCAACTATCTCAGGTGGGGCTACAGGACATCTCTCTGACTCTACCCTTCTTTCTCCCAGCATTCAGTCTAATTTTCCCTGCCTACCTAAGTTCTCCCTTGCTATTAACTCCAAAGCAGTTTCTTTATTCATTAATGGTAATCACAGCACACAGAGGGGAATCCCACATCAGTCTGTACTCTCCAGTGGCCCTGAGGGGGAAACAGAAAGCCAGCAAAGAGGAACAGGGAAGACCACAGGTTTGTTCTCTGAGGAGGAGTTTAAATAGCCTATGGGAGTAGTCTTGACCTTTCTTGAGGAGGGTTCAAGGCTTCAAGGGCTCAGGGGAGGGGCCTTCCAAAGATGGAGGCCAGAAGCTGAGATTAAATTCCAGACTCTTTGTATAAGTGGTAACAGAAAGATGAGGTGATAATTATGACCAACATTTTAGGCTCTCTTTGAATAAAGTAGCATTGACTCAAGTCTGGCTACTTCTTGAAGGAATGGGACAATGTGGGGGAGGGGTGAGTTGTATCTTGGTGGGCTCACACTCAGCAAGAGGTATGGCTAGAGAGGCATCCTGTTTACTGTCATCCCGGAGATGCCAGGCATCTACTCCATGAGGGAGATGAGAAGGCAGTTGACTAGGAGTAAAAAATGTTGATATTACCCATCTTGTTTGTATCACAAAAGATGAGTGTTCCAGGATGAGGAGCAGATAGGCCCTTCATTGTGGCATCTTGGAAAACCAGAGTTTGAAAGGTCCTAACTACTGTATAGACCAAGTGTCCTGAGTAGGTGCCCACTTGAGCCTGGAGAGATGGTACCAGCATGGGTGTTCCAGGAGCTTCGTAGCTGAGGGGATGGTGAGAATTACCATGTGGTGTCCTGTCCATTAGGTTCAAGAAACCTAGGAGCTAGCTGTTTGAGAAGTACTCTGTCACCTGGGGAGAATGAGTCAGGTTTAGGGACATTAGGGTCCACTGGTGTGGGCCAGGGAAACAACTGTCAGCATGTGAACAAAGAAGGGGCCTCAGAAGGGAGAGGTGGGGTAGATACCCCACCAATGGAGGAATTTGGGCTGGGAGGTGATGGTTAAGGAGAAAAGGCCTGCCATAAAGGAGCTCAAAAGGGCTCAGACACATAGGGGTATGTGGGGAGGTGAGTAAGGGCAACGGGGAGAAGGGAGGGCCAAGATAACATGAGTTCAATGGAGAGCTTGGTTAGCTGTTGTTTGATGAGTCCATTGGCCCTCCCCACCTTTCCCAATGACTGTGGATGAGAGGGAATGTGGAATTTCTAGGAGACATTGAGAGCTTTTCACACAAGCTCCATGATCCTGGAAGTGAAAGCTGGTCCATTGTCTGTCTGGATGATCTGTGGGACACCAAACTGATGAATGATGTGATCCAGAGTACCTGACCACCACATCTGCCATTCCTCTGGAAGCCAGAAACGTTTCTATCCATCCTGTAAAAGTGTCCACAAGTGTTAGGAGATAATGGAGTGTTTTTGTTTTGTTTTGTTTTTCATGAGTAGGCATATGGGTGAAATCAACCTGCCAATCTTTGCCTGGTTGGTGTCCACAAAGCTGATGTAAAGGCTGAAGTATGTAGAGAGCTCCCTGTGGATTGGCCTGTGCACACATCTGGCAGGAGGAATGGACCTGTAAAATACAATCTCAGAAATGGGTGGGGTCAAAGAGGGGCTCCAAGAAGTGAAACAATGCTTTGGGGCCTAGGTATGAGGTCTGATGGATGTCTGAAATGATTGACAATGCCTGGTCTTGAGGAAGGATGAGACAGTTATTTAAATAGAACCACCCATCCTTTGTTTTTGTGGCCCCCTTTTTATGAGCTCATCCCTTTCTTTTGATTGGTAACAGGGCTGATAGGAGGGAGTTAAGAGCAAAATAATGCATTCTATGGAATCTGAGGAGCTGAAGGCCAGCCCCCAGGCCACCGAGTCAGCCTTGGCACTGTCTAAGGCCACTGGGTCCTTGGAGGATTGTTGTCCCCAACAGTGATTAATAGCTACTTCTGCAAGGAGCTGGAGGACCCCTAAGAGATTGGCTATAAGGGGTCTGTTAACTATGGGAGTGCTCTTGGTAGTAAGGAAGCCCCGTTCCTTTCAGAAAGCAGAATGAGTACGGGCTATTAAGAAGGCATATTTAGAGTCAGTATAGATATTAGCTCTTTGGCCCTTGGCTATTTGGAGTGCCCTAGTCAAGGCAATTAATTTGGCCTTTTATGAAAAGGTTCCCATTGGCAGGCAGGTCACTTCAACTGTATTAGTGGAAGTGACCACTGTATAGCTGCCTGGCAGTTTCCTGATTTATCTATAAGAGAACTTCCATCAACAAACAGGGTGAGCTGGGGATCTGTAAGTGGCTGGTCTAGAAGACCCTGCTGAGGTGAGGTTAAAGCCTCTATAGCCTCTGGGCAAGAGTGAGAGGTGCCAGACGGGGAGGAAGCAAAAAGGTGAGTTGTGGGTTTTAGGGCAGGACTGGAAGCCAAAGTAATTTGGAGATTTTCTAGAAACAGTAAGTGAAAAACCTGGACTCATGAAGGCTCCAGGAGAGAGAGAGAGGAGTATCTCAGATGGTCTGAGAGGCAGTGGGTGGAATATACCATGATTGGCCTAGACAAGGCCTTCCAAGTGAGTTCAGCTGCTGCTGCCAGGGCTCTCAGACATGGTTGCCATCCACAGATGGTGAGGTCCAGCTCTTTGGATAAAAAGAAGACAGCCCAATTCACAGGCACAGCCTGCTGGGTTAGAACGCCTGTGGCCACTCCTGACCTCTCATCTGAATAGAGATGGTAAGGTCTTCTGGGGTCTGGAATAGCAAGAGCAGGAACTGTTAGAAGGGCATCTTACAGGAGAAGTAGGTTGAGGCCTGAGGGAGGGAAGGGGAAGAAGGTGAAAAGTTGATTGACCTTGAACTTCTGGTTTGGCAGGGGAGGGTGTAGGTAGGTGTGGGTAAGAAAAAGAATTTGGAGAATGCTGTTCCAGAGAGGGTTGGGTAGTAAGGGTTGGAGGGATTAGCTGGTTGCAGGTCACTCTAGAGCTTTCTGGGTCCCAGTTCCCAGATGGTTGGGAATCTGGAGGCGCTGTGACCCTGGCAACCAGAACCAGTGATGCAAGACTCTGGCTTCTGAGGGAGGGGCAAAAGCACACTGCCCAGAAACCATGGACATTTGAGAGTTCTGTCCATTTATCCCCACAGAGGCAAAACTTTTCTAGGTCCCAGAGGATGGAAAACTCAAGAGTTCCCTCTGGTGGCCATTTTATCCCATTGTCAAGGTTGAATTGAGGCCAAATCTTAATGTGTAGAGAAATTAGTCATTTGGGACAAATTGTATTGGACAATCCAAATTTATAAAGATTTTGTAGGAGGCAACCCAGGGGCGATAATGGATCTGGCTTTGAATTGCAAGAACCCATTTTAAAAGTAATATTCCTTTTTTAAAAAATGCTCCAGATCTCTGAGCAGTGGGCAGCAGAAATGCTGTAGGTCCCAAATGGTGGTAGTGGGTCATGTGGTGGCAGGCAGTGGGCTCTGGGAGCAGCCAGTCCCAGGCAGAAATGGCTGCCGGTCCCTGAGCAGTGGCTGGTCCCAGGCAGGGAGACACATGACAGGCGGACAGGAGACAGAGACATAGATAGACACGACTTGCAGGGTGAGATTGAATATTTATTCGGGGGGGTTATGGAGGAGGAAGGGTGAAGGGGGGACAGAGAGAGAGGGAGGGAGGGACAGAGAGAAAAGAGGAGAAAGAGACAGAGAAGGGGGGAAGCAGAGAAGTGGGGAGAGAGGCAGAAGCGAAGCTGCCTCTCCAAGAGGAAGACGGAAAAAGGGAGCGAGCTCAGGCCAGAAGCTGGAGATCAGCCTGCCTCAGAGAATGGGGGAGGGAGTGGGCATGGCTTGTCTCTTAAAGAGACAGAAAACCATAACATTCCCAGATCTTCCTTATAATAAAAAGCAGGAGATTAGACACCACAGTTTGAAGGAATTGGGGTAGCGAATTCTCAAAACTGCTTCCTGCTGAATTGTGGGCGTCGTCTTTGGGGGGGGGAATGCAAGAGAAGGCTGGGTGCTGGCCATATCCTGGCATAGCTGGTCTCTTTGATTTGACGCATATCTGTGGCATGGGAATGTCTGGTGTCTCTAAGGTATTGGCAGAACAAAAAACAAAGTTAAATTAAGGGAAAAACATCAGGACCAGGGAATTGAGGAGGTATCTGACCTGTTTAAGATGGATTTCTTAATTCAGCTCCCTGGAACTCATAAGAACTCCTTGGGTTTGTGAAAACAGAAGTTTTAGACATATAATGACTGTGGCATAAGAGATAAATTTGATTTAAAATTTGTTTGGTGAGGTCACCTGGCAAAACCTCAACCTGGGAAAACCTCTCAGCTATCAAACTGTCAGAGATCTTTGAGAAGGATAAGATTTTACTTGAGTTACTGATTAAAAAATGACAGAGAACTTACTTGGTTGGCACCCAGAGCTACTCTTTTTGGATCCCCCATGGTTGCTGAAGGTTGCATTTGACCTTTGCTGTTTAGCGCAGGCTCCAGAAGACCCTGTGGGCTAAGAAATCTGCAGGAGCAGCTAGGCTGTCGATTCCAGTGATTCCATTCACATCTAGAGGTCTTTAGTTTAGACGAAAGGCAGTTTTGCCCAATGGTCAGTGCTCTGCAGTCGAAGCGAAATGCAGAAGGACATTGTTCTGCGCACTTCTGTCTTCTGTCTTCTTTGGAGGAAGCAGAGTGCTGCTGCTATAAGCCAACCTGTCTCTTTTGTTGTTGTTGTGAAAAGTTTTTTAATAATTAAATATTTAAATATCACATTCTCCAGATCTCTGAGCAGTTGAGGGCTATTTATCAGGTATAACTACAGTATAGAATTTGTTTGGAAATTGGGTCTGAGCTTGACCGCACTGGCTCTCAACTTAACAGGTAAGATTTACATTTGTAGAAAGGCAAAAAGAAGGAAAAAAAAACCTGCTTGTAATATAAGGTTAGTGGCAGAACTGACAATTGTAGAGAACAGCTTAAGAGACTTAGAGGTACATACCAGTTTAAAATATGAGACTCATGATTTTGTAGTCTGAAATGAGATGTAATGAACCATTATTATACATAGAAAGAGTGAACAGGAATTGGGCAACGTGGATGACTCTGATGGGCCCTATCAGAGACATGCCATTGTTCAAAACACATGTAACAGAGTTAACAGGAGGATTTTAGTGAAAACCGGGTGAGAAGGCAGGGTAAAACTGGGAGTAAAACCGGGAGAGTGTTGTCACGTGACCTGGCCATAACAAAAAGTCTATGCCCAATTGTGGGGCTCAAGTCTGTCACATGGCATTCACTGCGACAACTCTTGAGCCACAAAGGTATTGTGAAAATTGAATGGTAAAAATGGTAAAATTTTCACCTCACCTCACCTAAGCCAGGCTTAGCGGCTTGGATCAGCATTTCATGGCACAATTGTGACTTCAACAGAAAGTCCAAAAATGTACAAAAACATACACAAATGGGTACCCTAACCCTACTAGCATAAAGCCAAAAAGAGTCTAGCCTGGAAGCTGATTTTAGCCTGGCAGAGAGTACGTGCCATAAGGGCTGTTTCCCAACATGTAGTCTTGAGCCCATGGAAAAAACAGCTCCCCCTTCCCATTGGACCTCCAAAATGTTAGAAATAATTCCTAAAAATGAGCCTCTCCACTGATGCAAAGAATCCCAATCAGACCAAATCAGACCAAATTAAAAAACATCCAGGTTTAATTGGATGTCTGCACTCTTGGGTGGCCTGAGGGGGTAGGGGTGGGGGTGGGGGACTGAAAGCCAACAGAACCAACAGAGAGGAAGAGGAAAGAAAGATCATGCATTTATTCTCTGGGAGGCAGTTTAAATAGCCTGTAGGAGTGGTCTTGACCTTTCTTGGGGAGGGGTCAAGGTTTGATGGACTCAGGGGAGGGGACTTCCAAAGATAGATGCTGGGTGCTAGGATTACACTATAAATAAGTTTTCTTTGGTGTAGGAGGTCCTTCTGTTTATGTATTGTTTTCATTGGTTAATCAATAAAGAAACCGCTTGGCCTGATAGGGCAGAACTTATGTAGGTAGAGAAGACAGAACTGAATTCTAAGAGGAAGAAAGCAGAGTCAGAGAGGGAGAGCTGCCATGGAGAAAACAGGTCAGACATGCTAAATCTTTCCCGGTAAACCACGACCTTATGGTAAACACAGATTAGTAGAAACGGGTTAAATCAAGAAGTGAAAGTCAGTCAATAGGAGGCTAGAGATAAGGGGCCAGGCAGTGTTTCAAAGAATACCATTTCTGTTTGATTATTTCGGGTGTAAGCTAGCCGGGCAGCCAGGTCAGAACAAAAGGGCCCCCTCCCTACAACATTTCTTCTTCAGTTTGCTCCTCATGACAAGCGTGTTGATGTGTTTACCCTTAGATTCTGTGTATGTTTCATGGGGTGGGGAAAGCCATCCAGTAAGCAAAAGAACAAGGCAGGCTTTTAAATGTCCACAGTCCTTGTGGGACAAATAAATCCAGCAAGTCCAAGTACATTTTCTATATATCAAAACTACATAGCTAAATGAAAAGTCATTCTCCTTACCATTTACAGATACATGTGCACATAAGACTGAGATGTAATCATGAGAATACATATTCACATTACATGAGATTGCACACTACAACACAGATGTTGTGGAAACAATAAGCTGCTTCAGCAAAAGTGAACAACAGCTTTCAGAGTCTATGGTCCTGCAGACCTTCTCTGGACAGGATTAATCCTTGATCAGATAACCATGCCTCTAGTGGGTTGACATCTGAACACTAGTTGCCACAAGCTTCCTATGGACCCTAACACACCTTCAAAGGATTTGCTTTTTCTGACTCATGTACTCATGTCCACATTAACAAATCAGAACACACACACACACACACATGCATGCATGTATGCACACATATGAACCTCTACATAATTCAAAATAATAAAACAAATTAATTAATTAAAATAAATTGGAAATCAGATGTGACACTCTAGAACCAAACCAAGGCATGCCATTTAACCAAGCTTATGTCATTTTCTTTTGTCATAAGTATGCTCATTTGGATTATGTATAATCTTCTCATATTAAAATTACTTCATTGGCATTTTGAGAAATTATCTTCCAGATATATACATGTATTTTATCCTTAGGAATCCTTAACTGGAAAAATGACCCAAAACATTTTGAGTTAACCCATTTTCCTAAAGTGACTGGATATAGAAGAGAGGATCCTGTGGACAAAAGGGAAGGAAGGATATCTCACAGGTGATAGAGGGAAAAAGTGCTAAATGATATCACAAGGTTACTCTTGTTGCAATTTGCCAAGGATCAATATTAATTCTACCAACAGCTACTTCTTGATGATAAATGACTGTAGTCCCTGGGTATTGCTTTTACATTTTGTCCTAGGTCTATCAAGGTTTCCTGCAGTTTATCCTTGACAAGATGCTTGAGTTCTTCTGTTTTTATCTATTAAGCCTGAAGTAGCAGCTCTTTTTTATTAAATTCCATACTGCTAGCTATCTTTTTTGTCCCTAGTAGTCTTTAGACACAGCTAATACTTCTAAATTGCTCAGTATATTTAGAGTAAACAAATCAATATATTTATATCTGAATAAATAAATTAATACATTTGAATATGTTTTATTGAATAGGCACTTTGTTGGGCAGTGAGAATAGGATTGGGAGAGGATGTTCTGTCTTTAGAGGGTCTTGGTCTAGTTGAGGACACTGTAATATTAGAGAAACATCAGACATTTTAGCAAAAAGGTAAAACAGTCTGAATCAAGATAAGAGGTTGAAGAAAGTCATTTTAGCCACATTTTTGTGAAAGAAGTGTCTCAGGCTCAGAACAGGGTCAGTAGGGAAATGAACCAAACCAAAAAAAGCCCAACATAAGGCATATGCATACTAGTTATTTTTATCAACTTAGTTTTATAATATTTGTCTATTGTACAGATTTGAAAACTGTATTCTCAGAGGAGGAAATACACTGCCTTCCATTTTTCTTGTTTTCTTGCCAATGTTAAATCTTGGTCTTAAGGCTTCTTCCCACTCTCTAAATGCTCCAATTAAATGCACAATCCTTTTCAGCCTCTTTGCATATCACTTTAGAATTTCCTTTCTTTTTTTTATTTTTCTATTAGAATTTCCTTTCTTGTTTCTTTTGTCACAACCCTGGTTGAGATTCCATCACTTCACAGGACCAACTGTGAGCTCTCCCTAAGGATACATCTAGCATTTGTGTTTTTAGAGTATTTCAAGAAGGCGTGATCTATCTATCTATCTATCTATCTATCTATCTATCTATCTATCTATCATCTATCTATCTATCCATCTATCCTTCCTTCCTTCCTTCCTTCTTTTATTCCTTCTTCCTTTCTCCCTCACTCCTTTCCTTGAATCCTTCCTTCCACCTAGATCTAGGGATCAAACCCAGAACATCAAACACCTTAGGCATGTTCTTTACTACTGAACTACACCCACAGTCAAAGACAGTTTTTTATGTCTCTGTACTACTTTAGCCTTTTCTTTAAAAATTTTAATGACCCTTTACATTGTACCAAAGCAATAGTATTAATGGTTTTCCTCAGTACCTTATTATTTGTTGACACAAATTTATTTCTCTTTTCTTCTTTCTTTCTTTTTTTCTTGCCCTTCTCTTCCTCTTCCTTTTCCCTTGTTTTTATAGAACACCTTTTATTCTTTTGTTCAATGGAGAAATCTTTCTTTTGTTATCAATTTAATAATCACTGAACATTTATCCTGGGAAATGCCTTCTTCACTCCAGTTGACTTGTCACTGCAGTTTACCTTTCTCCACTCTCCATCTCTCACAGAACTGCCCAGAACTGTAAGCATTGTTTTAACACGTCTCTCAGAGTCTTCATTCACTGGAAAATTTTCTGTCTTCATTTGGAAGTTTGGATGATTTGTTTTTAGAAATGCTATCTCTCCTATACAAGATAGATTTTTCTCTTTTAAAATAATGTAATATAAAATTACATTTGTTTTTTTTTTTCAAATTGGGAGAACTATGGAGATATCAAGAATTCTTGATCAGTCTGATTTAAAATATTTAGAACTAAGATGTCTCATTCACAAACTTGAAGAAGAAGGAAAGATTCTGATAGTAAATACCAAAAATATTTTAAGAATAAGCTAAAATACATTAGCTCTTATTTATAAAATTCCATATTCTCACTTACATAGCAATACTCTCGTTAAACAGAAACAGCAGGGTCTTTTACCATTACCTTAACATAACCTTTCCTTTCCTCTCTCTTTCTGTGTTTTCACCCTCTCTTCGTCTTCAAGTATGTTTGTTTCTAGAAAGTTAGTTTACTTAAAAATCTTCTGAATAGAAATGTAGGCAGTGTTGAAAGTCCTTGGTGCTCTTATACCTCTAAGGACAATAATTACACCACCATATTATGAGAAACACACAACAGTAATTGTCTTTGTTCATGATTGGTCAGATCTCTAAGAAACATAACAACTTTTTCATTTTTATATATGTGAAAGCAAACACTGCAAAGAGCTAAGATTCACACACTAGTGTCCTTGCTCCAAAGAGAAGGGTGCAGAACCTTTTCTCCAATCTCTTGGATCTTAAACTAGTCTTCAGTCTTTTGTTGATTCTGTCAGTTTGCTTTTGCTGGTTAAAGCCATGAAAGTCTTGATTTTACTGGCAGTCTAATGAGATTTAGTATCAACTGGCTTAAAAGGCTCCTGCTGGGAGTGCACTGAGAAGCCAGAGCCCCTGCTGCTGTGTGCCTCCTCTGTTTATGCTTCTGAGAGACTCCCTGTAATCAAGAGTTAATGGTTTAGGAAGATCAAATGGAATTGATAGAGCCAAAATCGAAGTACAAAAGCATGGCAAATGATGTCTACATTTGAACTCAGTAATGACATACTTGACAACAAAATGATCTTTCTTTACAAGTTTAGCAGAAGCATCAAAATTTCCCAATGCAAACCTAAATATAGCTACTATTTATTGATCACTTACTTCTAGTCTCAACTCTACTCTGAGCTAAACATAAATTACCCTCTACCTTCACAACAGAAATAGAAAGTGATACTCTTCCCTTATTGGTCAAAGTAGAAAACAAAATATAAAGGCTGCCAGCTGCTGTGATAAATAATGAGATTTGAACCAAAGACTGACTTATCTCTAGTTAGTGCTTTTAATTCTCATTTTTTGCTGGTAAAAAGAGAAGGGAAATCAAGTTATCATCACCAGTAAGTAATGAGTAATAGTCTAACTATTATCCAAATACAGTTATTTAAGAGTTAGTATGGAGTAATAAGTTTCTTCAGATTTTAAAAATAGTTGATATAATTTTTATGAACACAGATAAGTTTTTATTTTCGCAGAGTAATGTTTTGAAAAATACCTTCTCCCTTTCCCATACCACAAGGGGCAATGTAATTGTAAAATCATAGTTACTCATTTTGTCACAGTCACCCAAGTGAGTGATACTGATGTTGATTAGTGTTGTAAAGGTTGTTATATAGGGCATTTTATTGTTTTAAAAGAATCTCGATTGTCCAATAACTGAAACTCCTAATCAACTAGATGACATGGTTACTTTGTTGAGAGTTTAGCTCTTCAAAAACCCAAACACCATTAGGTCCCATGACAGCATACGTGTTATCCGAACTGCGTATATGATAGAAAGGGTCACCTCAAGAGCACCTGGTGCTAGTCACTGATAGCAACCTTTCAGTATGGGACTTGGGACACTACCAAACACAGTTCTACAAAATAGTCAGTACTTGCAGTAGATACCCTGATTTTCTGTGAAAATCTGACTTTAAAGCATATTTCAGTGGTGTTTATGAAGTTTTTTTTGTACTTAGCAACTGTTAACAGGCACAAGATGTCCATGAATAACCAAAAGAGATTTCTTCTCTTCATTGTAAAATAGTACTGAAGAAAATCAGAACCCAAAAAGGAGATAGAGAGTATGGAGAGGCAGCTAGACATGATATATAGACTTATGACATTAATGAATATTTCATCTAATTCATTTAGATGGTTGTGTTTTAGTATGATTGTCACCAGATTCACAGCTCTGTTCTAAATTATGGGACACATCTCACCTAAGGAAGCACCATTGTCAGTTTTCTCATTTCTTATATAATGGAATCAGGACATTATCATCAACTTCTTATTCAGATTTTTGGAAGGTTATTTAATTTTTATTTATTTATTTTACAAATCTATCTTTATCTGCCAGAGCTCCCCGTCTGGGCCAGTCTGCTCTGCTGATTGCTTCTTCAATGGCTTGAGAAAGTGTTGTTCTATTTTTTTCTCAATAAGTATTGATGACATTTCGAGAGGTTCCGAGCAGCCTGTGATTACTTCTTGAAATGGAACAGAGAAGATGGCTATGGGTAGTGGGGGGTGGTCTTGCTCATCAACTTTCTTTTGTGAGCTTTCTGCCCTTGACCATATCCTAATCACAAGCATCCCTTCCCTCACTCAGCTGTGCAAATCAAAAGTTCACTCCTCACTTCAGAATTCTGACATACCAGAATGTTCTAAAGAGAGACTGGTTTTACCCTGTAGCTTTCACTGTAAATAAAGGGCTGTGGACCAGCCATTATACTAAAGCAAAAGCTGAATTGACAGACTGCTACACCACTGTGGAAAATTTTCTAAACACAAAGACCACAGTTCTTGTCTTGAAATATCCTAGACTCCATGAAATAAGTAAAGTAAATCTCATAGGGAAAGAAATTGGAAGTTGAACCCACAGCCATTTTTTTTTTTTGCTTTTTCCAGAAACAATCACAGGCATTGTTTAATAACACAATTGTTTTTCCCTCTAGAAGAAAAAAATGCCCAGTATTCTCAACATACAGAAATGTTGAGATGCACATAATTTGGATTCACTGGGTGCCTGCTAAAACCTGTTTTCAGTTGGAGCCAGGTCCTGTGGTTCTGTGTTAGAGTAAGAGGCTATTGACTATTCCTGAGTTCAAATAACTAATTCATTCTTTTACTCTTTAAAGTAATTGCATGTGTTTGTAAGAGTGTAAAATTACTAAAGGAGAGAAAAGACTGATTATCATTTACTTGTCTTGAGTACTATATATGTGTCTTGTACTTATTAGTATATTTAATCTCCTGAGAACTTTGCTTTAGTTTTTATGCTTTACCACATCCTTTCTTACCATTTTCCTAATTTTTACCATTCTTAGCTATCCACTATTCTGTATATTCTTATATATTTTGTATATGTGCAAACTGAGACATAGATATTAGGTCATAGGATCTAGCAGCCACCTCAAAGGTTCCCAGGGCCTAAGACTCACCTCAGTGGTGCATTGCCTCTCATGCTGCCTCTGAGATTCCTTTGTTATGTTATCATTACTACAAAGTCAATTCTCAGTCCTCCTTTTCAGTGCTGGAGATCAGTCCCGAGCCCCTAAACATGCTAAGCTAGTCAGCTACTGCCGAGCTACCTCCACAGCTAGTATTCCATAAATAAATGAAGTTTTTTGTTTGTTTGTTTGTTTGTTTGTTTGTTTCTTAAAATACTGTTTGGCCAATAGCTCTAGGTTCTTATTGGCTAACTCTCATATCTTAATTTAACCCATTTCTAGTATTCTGTGTATTGTAACGTGACTGTGGCTTACTGGGTAATGTTCCATCTGGCTCTGGCAGGGCTACATGGCTTCTCCCTTAACTCCACGTTCCTTCTCCCAGCATTCAGTTTAGTTTTCACCACCTAGCTCTATTCTTTTGCCCTATCACAGGCCAAGACAATTTTTTTTTTATTAAACAAAGGTATTCACAACATACAGAAGGGAATCCCACATCATACAAACTTTTCAAAATTCTGTTTTTAACACTTAGTCAAGGAGCAAAAATAAAAAAAAATCAAATATAAATGAAGTTTTATTATCTAATTATTTTTAATGTATATGTATATGGCTGTTTTGACTACATGTGTCTTTCCATCACATGTGTTCAGGCCCATAGAGGACAGAAGGGGTCTAGGGTTATAGATGTCTATGGACTGTCATGTGTGTGTTGGGTATCATAAGTGGGTACACTGTGTGCTCTTAAGCACTGAGCCATATCTTCAACTATTCAGCAAAGAATCTTGACTTAATGAACATTTGAATCATTAGAACTTCATGTAGGTTGTGTTCTTCAAGGGAATGTTTTAATAAGAGCTGTTTATCTATCAATACAGAAAGAAATATCCCCTTACCTGTCTTAAATTATGACAATTTCAGGCAAACAACAACAACAAAATCATCTTTACTTGGTAGTATATTCATTAAACAGTCATTAAGGAAATTTCTGTGTATTTACTTTTTCTAGAAATGCATTTAATCTTGCCCCCCCAAAGTTAACATGTATGAAATGAAAAAAAAATGTTACAATAGGAACAAGGAGAGTACATAAGGGACTATTGAATGAAGTGAGTTTTATTTTAAGGGGCGCAACAAGGTCATTTTGACTTCTAGTAAGAAAATACTCCTGCATTGCTGGTGGGAGTGCAAGCTGGTACAGCCCCTTTGGATGTCAGTATGTCGATTTCTCAAAAAAAAAAAAAAATTAGGAAACAACCTTCCTCAAGACCCAGCAATACCACTTTGGGGTATATATCCAAAGGATGCTCAATTGTGCCACAAGGACATGTGCTCAACTATGTTCATAGCAGCATTTTTTAAAATCATAGCCAGACCTGGAAACAACCTAAATGTCCCTCAACCAAAGAATGAACAATGAAAATGTGATACATTTACACAATGGAAAAAAAAAGACATCTTGAAATTTTCAGGCAAATAAATGGAGCTAGAAAAACATCATATTGAGTGAGGTAACCCAGACCCAGAAAGACAATTATTACATATATTTACTCATAAGTGGCTTTTAAACATAAAGAAAAGAAAACCAGTTTACAATTCACAATCCCAGAGAAACTAGACAGCACTTAGGAACCTAAGAAAAACATACATGGATCTAATCTACATGGGAAGTAGAAAAAGAGACAAGGTCTACTGAGTAAATCGGGAGCATGGGGACCATGGAGGGTAGAAGGGGAGGGGAGAGGAAGAGAGGGAAGCAGAAAAAATGTATATCTCAGTATAATCAATAAAAAAAAAAATAGAAAGTAAAGAAAAAGAAAATTCTGAGAGCATTTTGATATGTTAACTAAAGTAGAGATGGAAGGAATCGAGGAGTGCTCTGAGGAGTTTGATAGGAGAGACAGTTCTGAAACAGATCAGTGGGACCTGGACAGCCACTGAATAACAAACACAGAGTGGGAGGGGATGCCGAGTGTTCTAAATCTGGGAGTGGGCAGATGTTAATATTATGGATTAGTGTATAAGATGCGAAGAGAAAATTAATTGGTGTTTTGGAATTTAAATAGATGTCAACACTAGACTTTCAGGATGCATGCCTAGAAGGCAAAGTTGTCATGTTTTTTACCTTGTTTTGTGGTATTTAAATTGCTAGCGCTTTTTAACAGTTCCAGCATAACATTAGAGGTAGTGGAAAGCCAAACGCAACTGAATAATCAGCAAAATCAGCAATGAAATTCTCTTCGAAAAATTCTATCATACAAATGGAAGAAGTAAGGATATACAGAATATACCAGAGAGAAAATCTTTATTGAAGCAATTTATTAGTCTTGTTTTTATTTCAGTTGACTTTGTTTTACTACACAATGGATGTGGTGTCTGATTGCCTATATTTAATTATGACTACAGTGCTGGCTAGCTTGCGTAAACTTGAACTTTTAGATACTTAGTTTATTATTCTCAAACTGTGGGTAAGACCATATGTACCAGGGGATATGTGAAGACCCAGAGCAATTATATTTATAGGACACTTCAAACTAACAACTCAGCACCTCTTTGCCCTTTCTCTTCCTACACCCCAATTTCCTCACACAGTGCTCCTCCACATTCTAGTTTTTCTCACCTCTTCCTTAACTTACCTCTCAATCCCTCTTTCATCTCTGCAATAACAAAAGTAATTCACACCAAGACTTTGAGAATTGATAGAAATGATTGGAAACAGAAAGAACGGGCTTGGTTGAAGGATCACATTATAGAGAGTACATGTTCCTATTCAACTCTCTTTTTTTACTGTCTGCCTGTTCCAACTCTATTTCTTTACTGATTCCCATTTCCCTTTGTCTCCTATATTAGAGTTTTTCTTTTCATCTGAGGGCTTGCACTCATATGTTCAATTATTCACTACTCAACTACTCAAACACTTAGAATTTAAAATGTTTTAACAAAAAGTTAATTGTCTCTCATGAATGATTTTAGTCTACTGATAATAACAAGTTTTCTGCTTTATTATACTTTACAGATTAAATTGAGAGACACTAGAAGGCTGTCAGCCTATAGACACGTAGCATATAGAACAAGGCTATGCAAGGAGCAAAGGGCACAGGCGTATTACTGGGAGAAAGACTGAATACGGCTTCAGCTAGTACTATTCGGAGACAGCTAAAGGCTAATGAAGATCCAGTACTTTTAAAAACAAGATGAAAGACATGGCTGTTTAGAGGAGTCCACTCGGATGTGTAATGCTTCTGCCCCACCAACGAAACTGTGGAGAATGGAGAGGAGACAAAAGATAGGAAGAGGTGAGAACGCAGAAAAGATGCAAAAACAGCAGAGAAACAGTGGGATGTAAAGGCTACCTGGAGGGCCAGGGCAGTAATTAATTAGGGGTTATAGCTAAGTTCTTTCCTTCGACTTAACTACCTACTTATGTATAATTACATAAGTATGAGCACCAGGTTTCTGTTAAGAGCAGAATATTATGCTAGGTTATATACATGCGGGTTTTTTTTTTTCCAAACTAGCTAAAACAAAGAAGAGGTATCGTTATTCAGTTTTAGGCAAAAGAAATTAAAATTCAGATTTTGAATAGTTGTGACATACCTAGTAATATCTAGTAAGTATCTCAAGATAGAAATCCAGATATCTTCAAGAAATACTTCAAGGAGTATACTAGAAAAGTAGGAAGCATCCAGAAATTGATATATGGGAAGAAGGCAAAAGAAATGATTGACATATAGAAAGGAATCATGAGGAAACATAAGGCTGTGGTCAAAGAAAGGAATTATTCTTTTAGAGTTTATAGTGGGAGTTTTTTTGGCATTCAGGTATTATCATGTGATACTTGAATGCAATTGAGATAAGATCACAGTCAAGAAGAACACTCTGACGCTATCATGCTTGGGTACTGACTGGCACTTATCCAGAAATGGCTGTGCAATCCAAGTGACATAAATAGACATGAGCAAGCTGGGTATTGGACAGTGCTTCCGACGACTGTAGAGAATACTCAGGTGGATAAGGACCTGTGGTAGAATCAGTTAACAAGAGCCTGAGAAAAGGAGAGGGGATAGACTGATTTTGAAAGCTGTGATCCAGAATCTTGCAGACTATTGATTCTGGCTCAGACACATTGTGGAATGAACATTATCCAGTAGAGAGAACTGTCAAGGAATACCCTGTATGTGCAGGCAACTGCTGAGTATTGTGTGTGGTTGCTAAGGCATTAGCACAGCAAACATTTTCATAATAGAGAAGACACAAATCTAGGTTTTGTGAAGATGGATTCTATTGTGTGTTTGAGTAGAGTCCAAGGTAAGGGAGATGGGACTGGTGAGACAGCTTAGTGGTTGCGAATGCTTGACAGTCTTTCCTAAGCAGGAGTTTAGTCCCCAGCATCCTCACGAAGTAGCACACAACAGCCAGTAATTTTGGCCTCAGGGATCAAACATCCTCTTCTGGCCTCTGCAGGCTACAACAGACATGTGGCATATAAACACAGGGCATATGCACACTTAAACACAAGAAAATAAATGTTTTTGAAAAGCAAAAGAATACAAAATGAACATTTTTGCTCTTCTGAACTGCACAAAATTATAAAGTTATGTGAACCCATGACGCAGTTATTACAGAGACCTGGAAAGATCTACCATTGAAGAACTGAAAGCCTCGGCACCACTGCTTCAGGGTAACCACTGTGGGTCAAAAGGATGTGCAAAGAGACGAGAGAAAATGCCAAGAGAGAATTAATGTGCATCGGTTTTCAAATCACATGTTAGTGGGAGCTTCCTTCGGGACTTCTGATATTAGACGCTCAAGATGAATGGCGTGGACCCTGGAAGATTAATATAATAACGAAGAACCCTTTATTTACAGCATTTCCTTGCTCCCATCTGGAGACAGAATTGCCCTGCAGATTTTAAAATTTTATTTGTGAGCTGATAAATGTTTTATGAGTGCTCACCTGACTCTATGTTTGGGATGCACTTGCTGCTCCCTTTTGCTCTTCTCTTGGTCAGAATTTCCAGGAAGGAGCAGAGGAAGGTGTTGCACAGCAAACAATTTAGAGCCTGAGTTTGTGTCATGACAGCTCTTCCCCTCCTGCATATTTGGCATCCAGTAGGCATCTGCAGGACCACAGAGAGTAAGGACTCCAGAACCGTAGCTGGTTGCTAAGATTACTTCTAATTGTTTACACTTGAATTTACTTCACCGCTTAATAAGCTTTTCATAGGAAGTCACAGAAATGACTAACATCCCCGGTTTGTATTTGTTACTTTGGGCAAAGACATTTCAATTTATCCACCCCAATCTGAGCTACTAGGTATTTTTATTTGTCATTAATGTTTAGATAAGTAACATTTAAAGACATTGGATAGGTGGGATACTGATAAAACTGGATAGGTAATCTATTTAAGGAACTGTTCTCACAAATCTAATGCTAATGAGGTAGACACAGTATCTAAATGTCTTAAATATCTTGACAAGAAAGACAGCAATATTTTGTTTTGTAATTCTATGCGTTTGACTAAGTGTTAGTACTTTCTTTTTCCAAAAACCTTTACACCCGGTCTTAAGTATCCCATTAAAAGTGATAAATAGAGTCAAGTATAATCTCAAAACTTAGGAGACTGAGGCAGGAGATTCACAAGTTCAAGTTCAGCCTGGTCTATAGAGAAATTTACCGAATAACGTGGGCTACACAGAGATATCACATCTGAAAAACAACAGTAACAGGAAAACAGACATTATAAGTAGTGTTTGTGAAAGCTATATGCTAAAGAAAGAAGTAACCTGGCAAATATTCCAGAACCTTACCTTATAATGGCAGATAAATTTTAGTACTTTTTTCTAATCATTGCTAGAAAGAATGGGGTACAGATGTATGTATGAAAATACCTTATCTCTTTTATATTTTTCTAAAGTCAGTTTTTTAATCAGATTATATTGTCACAAAAATTCGCATTGTTCTATAAATTGACTATTTTCTTTTTTAAGATTTAACTTTCTTAAAGTCTTAATTATATTTTAAAAATATTTTAGATCTTAATTTTAATATAAAGGTAGTCCACAGGAATTCTCTTTCTACTGGACTCAATATAATAGTGCAACCATTCTCTACACAGTGTTTTCTCTATCCCTCTGTGTGTGTGTGTATCTATCTTCTGTCTGTCTCTTTCACTCTGTCTGTGACTGTATATTACCTATCATCTATCTGTTATCTATCTTACTGTCATATATATATATGTGTGTGTGTGTGTGTCTATCTATCTATCCATCCATCTATCTATAATCTCTCTCTCCCTTCCTCCCTCCCTCTCTCTAGCTCTCTCTCAGTATCATTTCTATGTAAATATTAGCACACACAGTGAAGGAAAATTTGCTCTAAACACCTGGGCAGTGCTGCAGACTTCTTGGCCTGTAGACAATGCTTCACTATGAATTCTGAGACATAACTCATTAGAAATCTGTCCACACACTTTCAACTGTTCAGTAAAAGCGATTCAAGAAAAATCAAAGCCGATGTGCTCTCCACAGAAGTGAGAATTTCTAATGTTTGGTTTCTACTGACACTGGCCCTTATCCGAAAAAGGAAAAAAAAAAAACAAAATAATAAAAATTTTGTTTCTGCTTATTATCATCTCGGCTGTTGAGCCTTCGAATTAAGTTATTTTAATTGGTTAAACATTGAATAGACATTTTTCTGTGGTCAAATGACCAGGAACTTTTAATGGTGAATCTAGCCTTTAATTGTAGAGCCATCTCTGCAGCACAAGTGCCAATGTATTTAAGTAGACCTACCCAAATCTATTGTCAGACTATAAGAAGCATTGCACTATTAGTTTGTAAGTGAGGATTTAAAATGTCTTTAAATGATTAATACTCACTATGCATTCAACTTCAGTTATTTATCAGTACTTTATTTACATCAGTGATTTCATTAATTTTGGAAGTTGTTTCAAGTGATATTTGTGGTTGAATATTTTGGAAAATAATCCCTTTCACTCCTAAATTTATGGCGGCTGTGGTCATCTGCACAAGATGTGCACAAAATCGGACCCATTCAACATTTCACCTCAGATGGGAAAGGAAACAATGAGGCCCCACCCCTACTTGAGACTATTGGAAATTAGCAGCAACTGGAGAAGAGGGGGTCATTGTCTTTAATGGTGCAGCCATTGATGGTTGTCTTTGCCCCATATCTTTCATGCATATTTATGTGACAAACTCTAAACTCAGTGGGTAACATACAAAAAGAAGGCATGAAAGTAAATGGGGGCCTGTGGAGGAAAGGAGTTCCAGTGAGAGAGGGAGATGATTGAGAGAGGGGAATGGAGGACTGAAAGTTACCAAAATTCATTTTAATTTTACAAATATATGAAGCTATAAAGGTGTCGATATTATCAATGTTTCCTATATAAATTTATGAAACAAGTATCAAAAATATAAAAGTGAACAATAGAACCAAGAAATACAATACAAATGTTTCCCCTGCTGAAAAGAACCATCATCACCATCATCATCATCATAATAATAACTGCCACTATCACATATCCTTGTAGCAGTGTGAATACTTTCATCCTCTTCTATCAAAATGTATATTTATTTGGCCTAATATGACTTTGTATGAATGACACTTAGAAAATCTAAGGCTAAGTTTTATTTTCTTTTACTTAAGAAATAAAGGAACACTTAGTTCAACCTTCCATACTGTCCTTTTACCTGACCAGAGATATTTGAGATACACATGAATATAGAAAACCAACAGGAAATTCATTATTAATCATATTGCACAGATACATACACCAAGCTCCGAGTAAGGCTCTTGACTAGAATGGGGTTTTTCACCAGGAATGCCTTCCATAATTAAGCACTTTTTCTTCTGCAGCAACTTATGCCCTTACTTGAAGAACACACCATAATCTTTAGAATTTCATTGTCTTACAGTTATTATTCTATACACCATTCAACCTTGTGTGTATGAGTGTGTGTGTGTGTGCGTGCGTGTTTGTGTGTGTAACTTAAAGTGTCAGATATGCACCATAGTATGGAAATATAAGTTGAATGGGATGTGGAACTAATGAAGAAAGGATTCATTTTATATCTACTGTAAACCTCTTTATCCTCAAAGTCTGTCTTTACTGACATTTTTCTTCATTAGCTAATTAATTGTTTTTTTTTCCAGCTTAATCACAGTTTGTTCTTTTTCCCTCCTCTCTTCCAAGCCCTTACTCTCAACCTCTCCTTCATCCACTCCTCTTCCTTTCTCTTCAGAAAAGAGCAGGCCTCCCATGGATATCAGCCCATCATGACATATCAAGATGCAGGAAGACTAGGCACCTCCTCTCCTATTATGGCTGGACTAGGTAACCCAGTAGAAGGAAAGGGGCCCAGAAACAAGTAACAGATTCAGAAAAAGCCCCTGCTCTCACTGTTAGGAGTCCCACAGAAGACCAAGGTATACAACTGTAACATATACGCAAAGGGCCTATGTCACTCCCAAGCAAATTCTCTGGTTCAGACTCTGAGTACCTATGACATACATGCTGATAAGCTAATTTATTTCGATAGAGGCTTGTTTGAGGAGTGTTGGGGAGGTGAGACTGGGGGAATTGGCAAGGATTGTAATTACCAATAGTCTTCAATGCCAAAGCAGTGGAACTTCATTTAATCTTTGTCAACAGAGTAAGTAACAGATGTGAAGGGAGTGCCTCAACTGGAGATAGGCAAGAATCTAGAGCACTCGAGTCGTCATAGTTAAGATGCTCACAATGCCACACGTCTTCAGTGAATTCTGGTTCACTCAGTTTCCCTACGAGAAGAAATAATACATTTCCTTTACCCAAAAAGTAATGAATAATATGGTAAATTTTGTGATTTTTAACCACAGACAGAAGGATGAAGGAAGTGTTTGGATTTGGTGATTAGAAGCCATTTTAAAGAGTAGATGTTAGGTGCTCAGATCTGAGGTATAAAGCAGAGAGGAAATCTACGAAAATATTGAGATATTTGTTTGCACAAAGGGATGAGTTATTGTTAATGTCAATCACTAAAAAAGGAAACAAATGAGATTTGATTTGTGAAGGAAGTGTGTGTTTATTTCTGCTGGGAATCATAATTTTGGAAATGCCATGGAACCTTTCAGTGGAGATACAAGATAGTAGCAGTTTACTAGGTGAAAATTAGCAATCCATATTCTAGTGTTACCTGAAAGTAGGTCTGCTATGAACTAAGAACACGAATTTGTGAAACTCTCGTTTATTCACTGAAAGAGCAAATAGATTCTTTTTTACATAGATACCGAGACAATGGGCAATGCAAAAGAGATGTTTGCTACTATGAGAGGTCCATAATGGAGTAACTGGAATGAGAGGACAATGCAGCCCTATCTCCTACAGAAGCAGAACAGAAGCTCATGAGCTTAGAAATCTTTAGAGAATAATAATGATTTCACAAGCCTGGAATTGAGAAATCAACCTTAGTGAGGAAACCTAGAAACCCCACTTCATCATCTTTGGAGTCCCAGCTAGGCCACTCCTGACTCAGACATGATCTAAAAAAAACCCAAGTAGATTGTCTGGTCCCTCAAATTAAGTCATAAAAGCTGTTTTTCTAATCAGGATAGTTGAGATTTGCTTACTAATGAGAAGCCATGTGATCTAGCGGAAAATCACTCACTATCTCTATGACCCTGGCAGAAAACAGTGTGAATGGGTCATCTTGGCATCCATGTCAGATTTAAATTATACTGCCTACTATATTTTAGGTCGATTTTAGTCTGGGTTTATTTCTTTTTCTTTTTGAAGCACAATCTTAACTGATTTTGAACATGAAAGGACATTATTATAGCCCTGGTCCTGACTTAATTTGGTTGACTTTGGCAGCAACTAGTATAAATAGAAAACTAGGAGCTATTAGTCTTTTCCCCCACCCTGAATTCCAGGAAATTCCAGAGTGCTATATGAATAGATTCAGGAACGTTTTAAATATTTTTCCCTCTCACTTTTCACATGCACCAAAGTCAGACTTCAAAAGTTAAAAAAAAAAAAGAAAAGAAAAAAGAAAAAAAGAAAGGTAAGAGCTGTTTGGACTTCAGTGAACAAGTAGGTCTTGGAGAGAGCATTTTCCTCTTGGGGTGCTACCTTCAATCTGATATTCATTTTGCTCAGATCAGTTGTAAATACCAGGCTGTTTCTGTGAAATGTAAGTGGTGTTTGCTCTGGGCTGGTGGGACAGTCATGTGCTGTTTGCTCTGTCAGGAGCTCGGCAGGAGGACCCGCTGTACGTTATTCAGATCAGTTCTGCAGGAACCAGCTGTCCTAATTCCAGGTGGACTGAGAGGAACCACTTTCCTCACAGCAACAGCTGTGCCACCTGGTAGCTTAAAGAGCAGTAGTTGGGAGAATGAACCATTGTTACAAATTCACTTTTTATCTGGTAAACAGTTTGCAGAAGCCAGAACAACTGAAGGTATTTCCAATCTGCTCCACATTGAATTGATGTGAACACAGAAAGAAAGGCATTGTGTAGGTCGAGGGAAAATGCCTCCCAGGGATATCAACCAAGCACAGCATAACAAGTTACAATAAGACTAGGCAGAAACCCAAAGTTGGCGCTTTGCTGGAGGGAAATGGTGGAGGACTGGATCTGGGGGAGAGGGAAGGTAGTGGTGGGAAACCGGGAGCAGTGAAGGAAGGGGAAACTGCAGCTGGAATGTAATGTGTGAGAAAATAAAGTTAAACAGAAAAGGGAAAATCCACTTTTAAGCTTTAAAAACTATTTTATAAAAACTTACATTTGTTTTTTTAAAAAGAAAATGTCTGTGTGCTGCCGACACCTGTTATTTAGAACACTGGATAAAATCTACAGCCAAAACAAGCTTTATAAAATTTGCAGTTCTAGTGCCTGTTATTTAGAACACTGAATACAATCTACAGCCAAAATAAGCTTTATAAAATTGCAGTCCTAATACCTGTATTGCTTGACCTAGTCTGCTCATTAGATAACCCATGTCTTCCATATATTTTTACATTCTTCAACATAGATTTATGTGAATACTGCAACTGTTGCTTTGACTACATAGATAACACTTTCCAAGTTTCAACTGTAGAGAAAGAGAAGGCTGAACATTTCACAGTCCCTGTTACTTGCAAGCAAATAAGATAGCTTTAAAAACCATAAGTAAATATTTAAGTGGGGCTCATATGTGGCTTGATGAATAAGATTTGCTGATAATACATGTGACAATAAAGAAAAAGAACTAAGCTAACAGCCTATAAGAGAAAGTGAATGTGGTTGAATGAGTTCAGTCAGCCTTCGTTTCTATGTAAGTTGTCAGTATCATTGCTGTCCTTTGCAACATAAACCGTGTGCAGGAACACACTAGGAGCAATTATTTTAAATAAACCTTTACCAATAATACTAGAAAAACATTTCTTATATCCAGCCCATGTCGTGACAAGCTAAGTTTTAAAATAATGATATTCAAATTCAAATTGTTTGTAGAAATTTTTCATTCTTACTTCACAGTTGCCCTACAGATTATTTATTTTTAAACTGTTTTGATAATTGTAGACATTACATAGTGTGTTTATATGTATCACATGAATTAAAGCATTACTGACGTAAACTGACCATAAGCATGTATATATGTACTGATATCAATAACTAACTTATATAGCTATGATGTTCAAATAGCATACCCTCTCTTAGTGGAAGGCAAGGCCCTTTGTAAGTAATCCATCATGCTAATAAATACTTTTTGTTTGTCTGTTTTTGTTGTTCGAGACAGGGTTTCTCTGTGTGTGTAGCCATGGCTGTCCTAGAACTTACTCTGTAGATCTAGCTGGCATCAAACTCAGAGACCAACCTGCCTCGGCCTTCCGAGTGCTGGGAATAAAGGAGTGCACCACCATCACCCAGCTTTAATAAATACTTTTAATTAGCATATTTATAGACAGCTTTTGTACATAGTATTTGCTGTTATAAGATTGTTACTATTGTCTTATAAAGCCACAGCATATTAAAAAAGAAAGGTGGATGTTTATCTAAAAATTTTACTTTCTATTAAAATATTGAAATACTCCAATATATTTCAAGTTACAATGAAAGTAATATCATTTTGTACACAATGCAAGGCAAGTAGTTTCACTTATTTCAAAAAGAAAATTAGGTATCCTTTCAGAAACCTCTTAAAAAATACATAACTAAAATAGTTTTCTAAATTATTCATTAAATGCTTGTTTGAAATAATAAGTTATAAAATAATGTATAGTAAGTGAGAATCAGGGACCCTTATTTTAGAAATGTCACTAACAGGTTGTATGACATTGGAAATTATTATCATAAAGCATCACAAGGTGGCTGAGAAGGTGAAGGTGTTTGCTGCTAAGCCTAACCTGAGTTTGAGCTCCAGGACCCACAAAGTGGAATAAGACACTAAATCCCTGCAGTTGTTCTCTTGCCTTCATGTGTACATTCTTTCTGCCACAATAAATAAATAAGATTAATTAAAAAAAATAAATCAAATCTTAATCTATTAAATAAAATATTTAAACTAATAATTTCTTTCAAAATTATGTTTTTATTAATCACCATCCAAATGTAGCATTCTTTCCCTAGAGCCAGTTAGGGACGTGCCACATGGAGGATAAGTGTTTTGGGTAGATACTTTAATGACCCAAACATGTGGTACACATGCATGGGAAATACGTATGAGACAATTTTACAAGAGACTTTGCACTTGTGCTAGTCGCCCTTGTAACGTTTAACTATTAATCCCCAAGTGTAAGAGAGAATATTCATTTTATATTCCAGTCATTTGAAGGCTGAAAGAGAGTTTTCACATCACTTATCACAAAGCCCTACCTTCTTCTCAGAGTCAGTTAAACTGAGGGTCCAAGAGGCTAAGGAAATGATTCAATGCTCTATGGTGAGTGAAAAGCCTTCAAAAATGGGATTCCAGATCTAGGAGGACTTTGTGCAGCCATCTGTCTGGAGGCTGTGTAATCTTTGTTTTCGAAAGTTGCCTAATGCACTGCTCATGTGTGAAGAATTTTTCATCAGATTCCTTCTCACTGCTGGTATAAAATGATAGAAGCAGTTTCAGTCTTAGGATCTTTTGAACAGCTATAGAAAAGCTCTATTCTAAATGATTATAGACTGTCTGAGGTTGACAATCAAAGCTAAACACCAGGACTCCATCCTTTGTCAACTTGACACACAGATTATCTCTTCAAAACCATAACCATCTATCACTTGTCCCCAAGGTCTCATATTTATTTTATAACATAGAATATAATCCAAATTTTAATAATCCAATGAGACTTTAGCAATTTCAATATGTTCAAAATCCTTTAACCTTGAGCTCCTAGGAATAAAAACAAGTTATCTGCTTCCAATGTCCAAGCACAGAATAAACATACTTGTTCCAAAAGGGAGGCAGAGCAGAGAACAGTCACAACAAAACAAACAAACAAAATCCAATTTTGAAAATACCCAGTCTTGCAGTTCTAATGTTCAGTATCTCATTTTAGTTTCTGCTCAGAAACAAAGATAGTTTGACCAAGTTATCTGCTCTAAAGTTTGTATGAGAAAATGAGGGAAAGTGATGCCTTCTTTTCATCTCACAGGGGCTTTAGGTTGGCTTAGACCTGCTGGAAATGTTCTGTTCACATAAGCTACCAGCTACTAGGAGGACAGTTTATTATTGCAACCTTTATCTAGAAAACAGTAAGAAAAGGGAAGGAAGGAAAAAAAAGGAAGGAGGGAGGGAAGAAGGAAGAAAAGGAGGAAGCAAGGAAAGGTGGGAGGAAGGAAAGAAAGAAGGAAGGAAGGGAAAGAAGAAGGAAAGAAATAAGGGAGGAATGAGCAGACAGAGGGAGAGAGGACGGAAGGAGGAAGGAAGAGAAAAAGCTAGGAAAATGATTATTAGAAATAATTATATTCATTTTCATCACTATCACAAAATATCTGAGGCCAGGTAACTCACACTGGGCTAATTAACTGACAATTTTAAAAGATAGGTCTAAATATTATGGCTCAAGTGCTGCTTTAGCACTAAACGCTGTATCACATCCTGGTAGATACCATCCTGGTGGTGCAGTGGGTGAAGCAGGGAGACACTATGAGATCAGACCAGGAAGACAGTGAGGGGAGATTCCAGCTTGCACTTTTCATGATAACCTTCTTGACTGAAGTGATTTACAGATCTCAGAAGAACAAAGAAGGACTCCCACAGGCCTCTACCTCTTAGTCTCTAGTACCTCAGTATTACCCACCACACTAAAAATTGAGCCTGCACACAAACCCATAGTTGACACAGTCCACTTGCAAAATACGACACCAAATGAGAATTAGGAGTGACACTAGGATGAAGAGATAAATTCCAAATGTTAGCTAATTTTAAGAGAGGTGGCTAGTGTCTTATTCTTTACCTTGTCCAAGGCTAATGAATTTTAGCATAAAACACCAGCATAAAACTGTTTCTTCATGCCTTTTCATTTTTGACTGCATTAATAATTTTTTGTATTACATCATGCAATACTGATTGAAGCGATGACGTAAATCAAAAAGGGAGTTGTGGGAGATTTTCAGCTTCAGCAGACTGATTCATCTAGTGATGAAGATTTTAGGGTTAAATTACTTTTAATCGAATAATATTTGGAAGCACTGTAATAATTTCTATGTGAGATACAATGGCTTATTTACCGAGAGTTAGCCAGCAAGAGGAACTTACCAAGGCCTGTACTAGGAAAAGTAAATAAACAGAAGTGCTTGCGTGGAGAGAACTTGTGTTCTCCTGCTTCAAGAATGACATTGGGAACGGTAGGTAAATGTGTTTGTATGCGAAATGTTCACATCAAAAAAGAACTTTGAGTGAAGCCTGAAAAATATATAGTCTACATTGTGTGTTTACATCATTCAAACTTATTAATATCATTCACAGTTCCCTACTGTTAAAATTCTTCTCACTAATTGTACAGATGAGACACATATGAAAGATTAAAAATGCTAAGATTACTGAACGAGAGCACAAGTCAATGGTCCCATAACTGAGTCACAGGATTCTTGCTAACTTTCTGTTATGTGTTGAGTGGAACAAAGGTGTTTGAATAAAGTGCTACTCACTCAAATGAGGCAGACAAGGGAGTATATTAGTAAACAAACAAATACATACTTTAATGAAAGATATTAGATGGGGGTTTAAATCGTTATAGACACATGATATTTATTTATATCCTAGACAAGAGATAGATGATAAATAGGTGATATACCGATAATAGATAAAATGATAGTAAGTTTATGGTGTTATATGGGTAATAAATAAATGAATGATCACTAATGAATATATATATAGGTAATAGTATAAACATATATATATATATATAATCATAGATAAATTGATTAACATCATCAGTTGAAATAGAACCCCCCCCTAGGGCACATTTGTCCTTTTTTTTCTGTTCACCCTCTGAAATGAGAAGGTTTCAAGTACTGGTATATTAACTTGTGAGGAAAAAGGGACATTACAGTTGCATACCAAGAACTGCACACAATGCAAAAACACTTTCTCTGAGTTGATGTCTGACCTGTGACCAAATGGAAATGCCCATCAGACTGTTAAGCACACATGCCTGGGAGGATAAGAGGTTGAAAATCCATTACAGTTATCCATTACAGTTACTACGTGGAAGTATCTAGGTAATTAGTTAGCATTGATGAATTAGCAATGTCTTACAGACACATTCTATTTCTGATGGTGGGATTTATACTCTTGGCACTTGAAATTGCTATAGTTTGTTATACTTGTTATCAAAAGCTAAAATTATTTAGACCCAAATCTCATTAAGAACATGTTTAATTTAGGTACTTGCTGAGTATTTAAAGATGTGATATTTTTGTTTTCTAATACAATACATTGGCATGATAATTTTTTAAAACCACAATTCACACTTTAACTGATTATCTGCTTAAAATTTCTGAGGATCAATATTAAATATTATAAACATCAATACTATGCATGTAATCATACAAAAGTTAGAATATGTATTGTTCAACAGTAAGGTTGATTTTTAAAGGTGTTGAAAAGTGTATTTAACACTACTGATGTGGGAGTGATTTCTTAATAATAAAGAAACTGCCTCGGCCCTCATAGGACAGAAAATTAGGTAGGCGGAGTAGACAGAAGAGAATGCTGGGAAAAGGAAGCTTAGTGAGGAGTTGCCATGATTCTCCCGGTCCAGACAGACGCAGGTTAAGATCCTCCCTGTAAGCCAGCTCGTGGGCTACACAGAATATTAGAAATGGGTTAGAACAATATGTAAGAGCTAGCCAATAAGAAGCTGGAACTAGCCGGGCCAGGCAGTGTTTGAAAGAATACAGTTTCCGTGTAATTATTTCGGGGCATAACCTAGCCATGCGGGCGGCCGGGTGCCAGGGACGCAGCCCTGCCGCTCCTATTTCAACACACTACAAATTTTTACATTTGCTGATACTTGCCTTCTCTATAACCTATGACATTTGGGTTCAAGTCAATCTTTCAGTGTCTCAGTGACAGGGCTACAACATCAAACATCCTCTATCAATCACCTTTACTAATCGTCCCACCACGAGCACACTCCTCATGATTGACCAGTTCCTAACCCACTTCTTTCTATCCCTGTCCTGCTGGTAGTAAATCCTCTCACCAGCTAGTTGAATGAGTGCACCTGGAGCTGCTTCCCAAAGATCCACAAAGCCAGAATTTGATGGACAGTAGAGAGTGGCAGAATGTGAAAACAAAGCCTTTAACTGAAAGCTGTGCTTTGTTCTGCTCAGGACTGTAAGGTCACTCCAGCTCATGCCAGCTGTGGTGAGGATCTTAATTTTTGCTCGTCCAACTTACTTGCAGCTGTTATTCTTTCCAATATTAAAAGTTCAGCTTCTAGAGTGGAAGGAATTAAGAAAGAAGGGAAAGTAAAGTGCTTCTTGCAAACCAAAAGCACAAAAAACAAGTAAAATCTGGCTTGGCTCTGAAGTACAAGAAGTTATTTTCAAAGCCCATAAATTATGACATAGTGCTTAACATGTAATTTAAATATATTTAAGCAACAATTATATCACATTTCCAGCCCAGCTAATTGGCCTCACAGATGTTCCCTTGGAGCTGTATTGCCCTTCCATGGGGAAATGAATGGTGTGCTTTTTATCATAGAAACCAGAGAAAAAAGCAAACCGAAAGAAAAATGGAAACAGAAACATAAAAAGCAGCCAGTAGCCCTAAAAACAATGAACACTAAGGGTTTTGTGTAGAACTTGTTTTCATTTTAATGCTGAAAACGGGAAGAAGAAAAACAGTGTGAAGACACTCCAGGACTGTGATGCTGCTTGGTGGTGTGTAGAGAGGGGGCTGGCAGGTTGCTGATGGAGAGACCTGTCAAAACAGGGACAGGGGATGCATTCTATCAGACAGAGCCTCGCGCTTCCTATATCAGAACAAGCTTTTTGCGGTATACCACCTTTACAGCCAAAGGCATTCTATCCCAGATAATGAAGACAGATAATGACCTGTTTCCTCATTGAGAATGGCTTGTGAGTTAGTCCTTTGATTATTCATCTTTCAAGTTCTAAAAAAAACATACCAAATGTACGATTAACACTAGCTATAGCTGTGATTCAAATTGAGCTTTATACAGTACAGACATTTTTGTTAAGTAAGAGCTCAAAGGAACACAGGTAACTCCTAGTGTTTTAGAATCCGTTGCCTTCTGATATGTAACTGCAGACATGGAAAGAACTCACTCCAACAGCATCATTCTTTTGTGCCTTGTTTTGTTTCTACTTCCGTAATCTCAGGCAATATTGATAGTTCAGCATAAATCCCAAAAGGTCAGTCAGTGTCCACATCTCTTCCAGTGTACCATAGTCTTTCTAACATCTAGCAGTGACCAGTCATTTTATTGTTAAGATTTATTTAATATGTGCTAAATACTTGCTAATTAACCACGGCTTATGATAAGTCTGGGATCTGAAATGTTGTAACACTAATTCAGGCCGTTCTCACATTTTGTTTGTGCTACCCCACAATTTTACAAATCACTGAACTATATAAAATATTCCAGTCTCAGATATTATAAACAACTAGAATTGATTTTCTGTCTGTATAAAGGACAGCACATCTGCCTGTATTTGTGATGACTGGAAAACAGATAAGCATTAAAAATGCATCTTTAACAGATACCTTTGACAGGGCTGCTTGGTTTAAAAACAAGAGTATGTGTTTTTTTGTTTGTTTGTTTTTTTTTTTGTTTTTTTAAGGAGAGAGTGAGTAGCCTTTGCTGCAGTGGTGAAAATAAATGTAGCTTAATAAAAACTATTTCAGACACACTGAAATCTACTGTCTATCTCCTTCTAACCCTCTCCCCCTTTTCTTCTTGTAAGGGAACAAGCTGGGTTTTTTGTTGTTTTTTTTGTTTTTTATTTTGTTGTTGTTTTGTAATGATTCTAAATAGTGTGAAGCTATTTTGGTCTTTTTGACATATCCAATAATAAACTACTTTATTTTAAAACACAGTTTCATTATTTCTGGTTCCCCCCCCCCACCGCATCCCATCTTCTATGGTTAATCTGAAAAAAATGAAAGTTATTTTGCCAGTCTTATTTTCTTTTAAATCATTAAAAAAAAACTTTTCCTTTTCACTGTGATTTTCTTTGTCTGGAACAGAATTAGTGTTTAAATTTGCCAGCTTATGGTGAGAATGGACAAAATTTGACAATCTAGGAAAACCACTGTTGTGCACTTTCCCTATGGCTCATAAAAATCGTATCTTTTCTTTCTCTTTTCTTTTTTTTATTTTCATCCATGTTGCCTCTTATTATATCCATCATTCCATTTTTCTTTTCTATTAGAGTGAAATTGGACACAGCCCTCCTCCTGCCTACACCCCCATGTCGGGAGTAAGTATTTCACGATCAGCCTTCATCTTTTAGGATTTTTGGTCTTCTCTTAACCATGTTTCTTCTCTTGTCTCCCTATAATTTCCTCATTTTTGCCTTTGCCAACAGTGAGTCAGTCAAGAATTGCCAATAGATCCTGTAGTTGCCTGTGTAGATGTCTGTATCTCGGGTGACAATCTGCAGCTGAGACATCATACATCAACAGGAGCTTTCAATATTTATTGGAGGGATTTATTAAGTTCATGGATTATGCTACTGAGTCAGGATTTTATCTTCAGTCTCATGACGAAAGGTCATGTGCTGTAAAGTCTGAGTCTCAATGACTGTCCATCACTAGGTACTGGACACTCAAAGTCAGAGGACCCACAGGGAGGGAGGTAATATTAACAACATTAGCACATTGCCATTCGTGATGTTTCACTGTACTTCTGCACTTAAGAATATTTGTCTTGAAAATATACCTTGAGTTTCATAACAAAAACAGGCAACTGTAGAAAAACAGCAGAAACTCTTTTTATTAGATCACACTCTAGTTACTTAGCAAATCTAAAAATTAAAATTTTAAATTATTTCCACATGATTGTTACTTATTAAGAAAGAGTCAGGATGAAGAAGGTGTTCAGAAGATGGTTTAGTTGAAAATCGCTTGCTGCGCAAGCATTATGATTCGAGTTGGAATCCCACACGCACATGAAGACCTGGACATTGGAGTTCCACACTAGGAAGGTGCAGAAATGATATCTTGAGGGCTTCTTGGCCACCAGGATAGGCAAATTGATGAGTTCCAGGTTAAGTGAAAGACTCTGTCTCAAGAATTACGGTAGAGGGATATAAAGGAAGACACCCATCATGGACCTCTGACAACCACCACGTTCATATATATCTACACTCACACATACATACACATGAATGTGTGTGTGTGTGTATGCACACAGGAAAAAAAAGTAGAATTTTAAATGTTTCTAGTATTTACCTCAAATTCATTACCACCTAGGAAAATAAAAATCTTTAATAACTAAACTTGAAAGAAAATGTGCTTGGTACTCAATTTGGCTAATATTATTCAGTATCCTTTTACAAGTTTTCCTAACCACTGATCCTCCCAATGTGTTTTTGCTATTTTAACAGAACCAGTTTGTGTACCAGGATGGGGGCTTTGCTACACAACAAGGAATAGCCATGCCCTATAGAGCCACAACCAACACCATACCAGAAGCTCCAGTCGCTCAGGGAGCAACAGCCGAGATGTTTGATGATTCCTGTTGTAATGGTACCCTGCGCAAGCCAGTGGCACCCCATGTCCAAGAGGACAGCAGCACACAGAGGTATAGTGCTGACCCCACAGTGTTTGCCCCAGAACGGAACCCACGAGGAGAACTGGATGAAGAAGGCTACATGACTCCCATGCGTGACAAGCCCAAACCAGGTACATGCTGAATGTTCAGAAGTGATTGTGCTCATTGATCACCTCCATCAGACAAGCAGGGGCTAGATGTCAAGTGTCCAGACAGCCCAAAAGGTGTAACATTTGTGGACTATAATAGAATATGTCCAGGCTACAACTATTACAGAGGAGTTTTCTGAATCAGTGGCATCTCTGTACCTGAGTACTTATTAAAATGGGCAGAATTTCAGGCTCCACCTAAACACGAAATTGGATTTTTTACAAAATCCTCAAGTGATGTAGGAGCACAGTGAAGCCTGAGAGCAACCTAAATCCATCTTTTTTGGAAGAGTTGAGTGACATAACATGATGGTACAGGGCCTTGGGACTACTGCATGTTTACCGTGGATGTTGCAAATTTTCAGACATCAACAATAAAACAGTTAACTTATTTCAAACATGCAATTTCACTATCCTAACTTAGGGTTACAGTTTTGAATCATTATAGAACAGTAACACATAAGAACTTAGATTTAGACTGACCCCAGTATCACAAAAAGTAACTCAGTTCATCACAGGAAACTATAATTTTGTGAGCATTTCTTCAGAAACAAAATTTGATTCTGGTTGTACTTACAAACACCACTGTCTTGAAGATAGTTTGTGAATTAATGGCTTTGTAAAACTTAAACACATAAAGGTTAAACAGCCCCATTAAGTAATATTTCAGTTTTGAAACAAAAAAAAAAAACCTCTTTCCTCTTATTCTAGCAGTATCTCAAAACAGAGACAATGAGTAATTGTTATTGAAAATAGTGACCATGATGTCTGTCAGCATGAACAGAAGGCCATATGTTAAGACCGTGTAAAATCCCATTATGTCATCTTTATATGGCTCTGTTCACTTTCTATGAAACACAGGTCACTGATCCCTGGATACGTAATGTAAATGATCCAGCATAATATAATAAAGATTTTGATGACTATCATGCAGAATAGATTAGGATGATAGATAGATGATAGATAGATGATAACATCTTCCTAGATAGATAGGTATATAGATATAAGATAGATAACTGAGGGAAGGGAGAGTGATGAGAGAGAGAGAGAGAGAGAGAGAGAGAGAGAGAGAGAGAGAGAGAGAGAGAGAGAGAGAGAGAGAGAGGTGAAGATACTTGTACAAAGGGTATTTTTGGCAAGATTTTAATTTGATTTAAATGTATGTGTGTGCTTGAGTCTGTGCACATGTGTGTGTCTATCTGTATCTATGTTCACAAGTGTTTTTGGCTCCCATGGAGGTCAGAAGAGGGCATCAAATCCCAAGAGGGAGAGTTCTCAGTGCTTGTGAGAGCCTAATATGGATCCTGGGAAACAAACTCCGGCCTTTTTGTAAAAACTGCAAGTACTATGCCATTGAACCATTTCCCCAGCCCCACAAAGAGTAATGAACCCTATTGGTCCCACTTACACAGCTGACACCATATGTAGGTGCATTTAGAAGAGAAAAACAATCTAGAGTTTTGGGATTCTGATCTTGTCTTATTTTGCTAACTTTTTATAACTATTTTGTCTTTGTTTGAGCATACTCACTTTTCTCATGCTTGTCCCAGTCTTACAGGAAGGCTTTGTTTTGTTTTGAGAAATTATGAAAACAAATTTGTAGCTTACTTGTTCTAAAATCCTAACTGTTGCTCTTAACTTCAGCCGGATTAATGACTTTCTGAAAGTAGATCTCTATTAGATGGCAATTTTTTTTTGTATTCTTTTAGAATATCTGAATCCTGTGGAAGAAAACCCTTTTGTGTCACGAAGAAAAAATGGAGACCTTCAAGCTTTAGATAACCCAGAATATCACAGTGCTTCCAGCGGTCCGCCCAAGGCTGAGGATGAGTATGTGAATGAGCCACTATATCTCAACACTTTCGCCAACGCCTTGGGGAACGCAGAGTACCTGAAGAACAGCGTACTGTCTGTGCCCGAGAAAGCCAAGAAAGCATTCGACAACCCCGACTACTGGAACCACAGCCTGCCACCCCGGAGCACGCTTCAGCACCCAGACTACCTGCAGGAATACAGCACAAAATATTTTTATAAACAGAACGGACGGATCCGCCCTATTGTGGCAGAGAATCCTGAGTACCTCTCTGAGTTCTCGCTGAAGCCAGGCACTATGCTGCCCCCTCCGCCCTACAGACACCGGAATACTGTGGTGTGAGCTCAGCTGGGGTCTTCGGAGGAGAGACACGCCCACTCCATCCCCCTACCTGCCCCCCCCCCCAACTTCCTCCTCTTTCTCTGGTGGTCTTCCTTCTCCCAAGGCCAGTAGTTTTGACACTTCCTAATGGAAGATATAGAGACGCAATGATAGTTCTATGCTTACCTAACTTGAATATTAGAAGGAAAGACTGAAGGAGAAAGAGAGGAGGACACACACTGTTTCTTCGTTTCTTCATATGGATTGGTCAGCAGAGTGTCAGAGCTAGAGAAAGACTAGGATACATGGGGTTATACTGCCTGCTAAGAGTCCCAGCTTCGTTCCCTTTGCACTCTTTCTCTCTCCCTCTTTCTTCCTTCCCTTTCTTCTATCAATGCAGGTGATTGAAAGCCCAGTCTCAATTCTCATCTGCAACCATAGACTTGTGCATATTCAGCATCTCCAAATTCATATGAAAGCTTCCATTAGAACAAAGGGGTAAACATTTGGATGCCACTTGATAGGAACTGAGATTGAGGAGCCAATTTCTTTCTCCAATAGCTTCTTTCCTGGCAAGTAAGAATGTCCAACCCAGCTTTCATAATTTTTAAATCTCCATTATAGTTATAACTAGTAATTATGTTTAGAAGGCCTCTCTGGTGTTCTCATTATGGTTTGCTTTGGCCTGTTCCTTTATATTAATTTCTCCCCTATTTTTGGCTGTAGTTTCTAGTTGCAAAGATATTTACATAAAAGCTTCTTGACAGAGTTAAAACACACACACACACACACACACACACGAATTATATAATGTAGAGGCCAAGACACTAGTAAAAATAGCATCAAATCTAGGTTTCCTGTTTTACCCTACTAAATTTATTTTTCCCTCTAATTTTTCATTCTTTAGCATTTTATTCTTCGCCATAAATGACTGTCTTTGATGGGCAGTGGCAATCTTAAGAATAGAAGGGACGCTAAGAAACAGTTCTGTGTGGTTCACAAAAACTACTGATACTTTCAGGGGTGGTACCATGGGGATCCATGCAGTGGAAGAAGCACTGGATTGGGTACGTCTACATGGAAGGTACTCAGAAATATAGTTTGCACTTACGCTCTAACTTGATTTGCTCTTTTTCTGAACTCCTCTTTGGATTTTGAATGAAGCAATATGGAAGCAACCAGCAGATTAACTAATTTAAGTACATTTTTTTAAAAAAAATAAAAGGATCTAAGATAAATACAGACTGGAAATGCCAAACAAGCCAACTAGGACTTTGGAACAGTACCCAGGGATTGTGATGACAGGGCCAGCACATTATCTTCATACTACATGACATTTGCTGTGTGAGGAAGTATGTTAAGTTTGTACTCTCTGTGTGAAGGAATGCAAGTTATGGTCTGGCTTGAATTCCATGGAATTTCTAGTATGAAACTCTGTTTATATTGAGTAGAAGGTAACTTAACTCTTCACACCCAAGTTGCTATGATTAAAAACAAACCATAAACATTTGAAGCCTATGAACAGCTCCACCATTAAGTTAAAGGTTGTAAATAAACATGAAAACCCTTCTCATGGAATCATTTTATTACCCAGTACATCACTCATGTAATAAGTTATGTAATGATTCTTCATATACTACCATAAGGTGTCCTGGTTGTAGAACCATCTCTTTTTTAGGTTTCATTTTAAATAACACCTGTGACATTAAGATGAATGATGGGAAAAATTACAAATGAATCTCTAGTGAATAAGAATGTTTAATACATTGCTCTTTTCTACAAAATTCTTCTCCAAGACATTTAGATTTTTAAATGTTTCTTTCTACTATTATTTTATTAAGAGAAAATTAGACTCACTAGCCTAAAAAAAGTTCAGTTAGATTATGAATCTTTTTGGTAAGACAGTGAGTGCTTAAGAGAGAGAAGTTTTCAAGGATGCTTGTGTTCCCACCTATTTCAGAAATGTAAATCCATTCATCCAAATCTAGATTTATTCAATAGATATGAGTTTAAAGTCTACTAAAAGGGGGAAGCAGTAAGATAAATGAAAAATCATCTCTAACTTCAAATTTTGTTTAGATTTATTTGCAGTGACATTCTATTTCTCCAGGAGTCCAAGGAACCAGGTCACATTAACTATTTGTGAATTACTTCACAGAAAGGATTTTGGTAAATGTTCTGAAAACTCATTGGGATATAAGTTAAAGATCCTTTATACTACTGAAGATGACAAACCAATCAGTTCTATGTTCTCATCCAGACACAGACTAGACCAGAAAAACATAGCATCACTGGCAAACTGACATAGCTGGAGTCTTACTGTGAAACCAGCAGCAAGAGATGATCTTTGGCCAAAACCCTTAAATATGTTGGTCTTGGCCTCTTCTTAAGCTAAGAGAAGTGAAGCAAACTGAAAGTGGAAGGTAGAGACAAGAGAAAGGTTTATGAGATCTTGCCTATGAAGTCTTCACCATGAACTTACTCAAGATAAAGACACAGCATAATACAAGGGCCCCAGCTTCAGAGCCCAAAGTTCCCCCAACCCCATTCAGAAGCATCTACAAGGGACTTTCTATAGGTCCCTATCACCTTTGAAGAGTTGAAAGTAAGCCTCTGTCAGTAGATAAATGCCTACCCATTCATTACTGGCAGCACTCTTGGACTGCCATAATGATCTTTTATCTTCGTTTATCATATTGGTTTGTCTTCTAGTGAGAGTAAGAAGACAGAATCTTTTAATTTGTAAAAGGAACAAGATTGTCTCTGAACTGTTAAAGCAATGGAAACAGAGTGAATGCTATCTCTTTCCTCCATAAAAGCACAAGATATTCAAGTCCCACTGGGGATAGATGCAGGTGAAACTAAGAATGACCGCAAATGCCATTTTATCATTCCTTTTTATGACTTTCTAATATATGATTGATTTCAGTTGTTCTGGTCTTTCTTATTTGTTTTAGTTTTGACCATCTATGGGGAAAATTTTCAAGAGTGGGTTAAAGGGACAACATGCAGGGATAGCATGGAGGCTTTTGTTTACACAGGAGATAACTTGTTTAACCCAGTAAACTGGCATCAAATGTTGCTGGTTAAAGCCTACAAATTGCTGTGGAACATCAGGTGCTAGTCATCATCAGCACCAATTAAAATATGCAGAATCAATTTGTAACACTGAGTAAAATTAATGTTAAAGTTAAGCTTGCTATATTGTGTAAATCATCAAAGTGTAATGATCATGCTTATCTCGGGAAATCCAATTTTCAGGCAGGGTATTTTTTTTTTTTTGGTTAAAATAGTCATTTAAAGAAGTCATTCTTAAACAGAGGAGAAAAGATGTCCTCTAAGTCAGGAGAGGTCCAGAGTCCTAGCATGTTGCCACCCAAGCAAGGTTGAGACAACAAACTACTCCTGGTTTTCTGAATTACATTAGTATCATGTCTTAGAATGTGGTTCTCTCTAGACACATTCTTGAAACAGTGTGAAAACACAGAAAATTTTAAACTATTAAAAACACAAAACTGAAGGTCAAAGACTTACTAAGAGACTCAGTTTTGTAAGTCAGAAAGAATGACTGACTGACTCTAACGTAAAAGAAGAAACAGGGAACAGCTTCCAAGAGAGTCATTGTCACGTGCTATACCTATGAGAATGGTGCATATTGTCCATGGTGGGAAAAGAACAGGAGAAGGACATGAGGCTTTGACGACAGATGAAGTTGGTAGATGATCAGTGTGCTTCCCGAAGTGTCAAAACTAGAAAGAAAACACGAGTTTTATGCCTGACACAGAAGAATGTAAATACAAGATTCTTTTGAATAGTCTAACCTTTGTTTTAAAATGAGAATTCTTTATCCATCTGTAATTCTTGATTTTTTAACTAGTAAATGTAGTTCACAAGGTAATAATAATAAAAAAAAAGATGACCACTGAAGCATGTGTATAACTGGATACGATCATGACAATGCCATAAGACGTAGAATTAGTTAGGTCATCAAATGTTAAATGCTTTTAGGATTAAGAAGAAATCAAACTAGAAAATTAATCATACAGTATAAAATAACAAAATAAAATTCAGGCTATGAAAGCATAGGGTGGGTTTTGCATAGTAAATAAAACTAAGTTTGCCATTTGAAATGGTTGTTGGTTGGGTGTAGCAGATAGTAAACATAGTGTGGTTTCAATTGTGAAAACTTGCTTTACAGCACTATGGTCCATTTTCCTCTTGTTCTCCTATTCCTTCATCACACTTTAAGCGTGTTAAGTATAAAGAGGATACAGAAAGGCTTGCTTTGTAGGCATCTAATTGAAGTGCTTTAACAGGAAAATAAACCACATGTGAGGCTAAGAGAGCTTCCAAATGAGTAAAGCAAATGAAAAAGGTATGGATTACCTTTTGCAGATGCAAACCAAATAACAAAATGAGTTATCATTTAGAAAGCAAACACAGCACATTTGCAACATGTCTGTTCTTTTCCCACCCTACCTTCTTGCCTACATAATTAATATGGNCAGATTATAAGTGAAGGAGTCAAGGATTAGTAGTTATTTTTAGTTGTTATGCTTCTTCAATATAGAAAGGGAGTCGAGAGAAAACCATACCTAACTTTCAATATCAGTTCTGGGTGACTGCAAAGAAGAAAGAAAGGGAGAGAGAGAGAGAGAGAGAGAGAGAGAGAGAGAGAGAGAGAGAGAGAGAGAGAGAGAGAGGAAAAAAGAGAAAGAGATTTCAGTCCTGCCTGCCTCTCTGGGGCTGGAGGACATTCTTGTATCGTATAGGCATGTCAAGGCATGTGGATGTCTACTGCTAACCATCTGCTGGAGAGCAAATGACGTGCGAAGGTGAGTGGGAATCAGGCATAATTTTAAAAGCTCATTGACAGTTGAGACCTCCTTCTTGTTGACACTAAGATGAGGCCAGCATTTACATGTCTGAATAGAATCAACACAATATTTCAAATCTCAGATATGACTTTGAATGAGCTCTCTCTGCTGTGATGAACACAAAGATGTGGCCATTGTATGGGATCAGGTGTCCTTGCATTTGTATGTATAAAACCTTCTAACATCGGGGGCTGCTTTGTTCCTTTTATCAAATGATAACATCGTAAAATAGCAAGAATTTGAGACTCTTGCTGATCAAGTTCCAATGACTGGGTAGATCACCATATAGAATGTTTCTCTTGCAGACCCCTGCCTCACTTCACTCCTGGCCTAGAGAACATTCACATGCCTTCCACAGATGAAAAATTCTTGAAAGTCAGATTTGCAAGCAAGTGAGCACCTTGTCAGAAACAGAAAATTATATTTTCCTCTGAGCCTTAGAGGAAAATGGCACCTTTGCTTTCTCATCCCCTACTTGCACAATGCCTTTCTCCCTTTGATTTCCAATTACTGGTTCAAAGTGTCTCTCCCAAGGCTGTCGCTTTCTTAAGCCATAGTGGTTCTATGAAGACCCACATACTCTTCTGTGAAATACTGACCTAGCCTTTGCCCTCAAATGCCTGATTTTTCCACTAAAATATTCAACCACGCTAGATGGTATTTAAATTAATTCTGAAACAAAAGACAGCACAAAAATTATTCAGGATATAAAAATTGTTTTTCCATGCCGATTGATTCTCTCACTGTGGACTTCTATGTAGGAATTTGAGGTAAGTTAGCTCTGTAATGAATCTTGAGACTTACATTGTGTGTACATGCACTTCTAGCACTCACATTTACTCTTTCCATGAAAACTATATGCAGTAGATATAGTTTTTATGTATATATGTATAAAACTAAGTTATTGCTGCCAACTAACTTATTTACTTTGATTACATTATTTTATTCCTGATTATAAATATTTTGCAGCTGCTAGATTTTCTTTTCCAAATAGAGTTTTATTGTCAGAGAAGTAGAGGCAATTTACCTTTAAGAACCTCCTCTTACTTTTGTTGAACACCCATCCATCTAAAAAATTTATAATAAGCACCGTTTCACTGTAATGAAAGTCCACGCTGACTGACAGAATTCTACTGTCTATACAAGGAAAATTTTCTTTTAATGCTTTAGTGTGTTTTCTCCCATGTCATGAACAAAGTGTTTATATTTGTATAGATACACAAATACAGGAAAACAAGATTTCATGCCTGTAGGCAATAGTTCAGGTTGTCCAAACCACTTTGTCTTTATTGCTATTTTTATCTCTAATGTGTTGATGTTTTCCCAGGCCTGTTGCCCATTTGAAGAATAGCAAACCACACCTAATGACATGAACCTGACCTTCAAGTTTCATTTCCAGTGTTTTTCAGTTAATGGAGGGGTTGTACCATTTTCTTTCGTGAGAGTCATATCCCTGTATAGTTCTGGATCTCTCAGGGGCTGGGAGTGGGGAGTGAGAGAACAGCAACCATAGCACTCCAAGAACCCTTTTGGAATTATTCCAGTAATCAGCTATGAAAGTAATTTTCTAAATGTAGATATATGTAAGTCGTTCTTTTAAAGTAAGGTACTTTGAAATATGTAGCATCAACTGGTACTGCTGTTAAATGGGTCGACTATTAAACTGAGCAGCTGTGCAAGGCCAGCTAACTTTGAATGCACACCTTCCTTGCCGACGTGTGTCCACCTCATCATGTGAGCACCAAGGCTGCATCAGTGCACATTGGGAGTGCGATTTCACATGCTCTGGCTGCTTGGTCAATCTCGATCTGAGTATCATTAGAACAAGATCAAATGTAAATAAGATTCATGTTCAAGACGATTCATGGCACACACATGAAACTAGGTCACATTAAGTCTCTCAAAATTCATCTCATGCACACAACAGTCGTTGACTAAGAGAGTTTGGGTGATAAAGGAAACAATTTGCAGAAAAGGCAGAGCTGCATTCATTTCATTATTTTATTGACTTGTAAACAGAAAATGAGCCCTCTTTCGTCCAAAGAATCATCAAAGGACAGGGCCAAAAAAATAACTCACTGGTAGCCATCAATGTTTCATTTAAATCCCAGCATTCAAAGTTAGCTGCCTTTTTGAAATAAACAAACAAAATATACTACTGTATGTTTGAAAATGTGAATAGTATTTTTATAGCTTGTTAAAGACATGGCTAGCTGCATTTGTAAATAAGGATAATGTTGCTTTGATTTTCTTCTGTGAACATCTTTATTTGGAACATAATTGTCTTTAGGGTTGATTTGTATATAAGTAATTGGCTTGTGATTGTTTCTTTTTTGGTTGGAAGTTATCATTTTGACATTATCTGTGATTCTGTGTGCAGCACTATTGTGATGTGTCCAACCTCTGCACTCGCTTACACAATAGGATATGCCGATTGTGTGTGGTGAAATGTTATTTTCATTTTTTCTATGTTATCTATGAAGGATTGTGCACTTAACACATACTAACTTTTTTAATGTTAGGTATATTTTTAGTATAATTTTCCTATTCTTTCTTCTCCTCCAGCCCTTCAACCTCCACTCCCTCCTTCCCTGTTTTCTGTTGTTATTGAGGACAAGGGAGAAACTGTATTTTAAATTGATGTAATTAGGCTTTTTGAGTTAGTTCTCAAGGATCCTCTTTTGACTCTTGGGAAAGAATTGTGCCTGCACAAGGCACATATAGAACGCGACTGCTTTGCCTCATTCCATACTGATCATCCCAGCTGAACAATTTGAAAACTGTTCTGCCTTTTTGTTACATGAATCTGTCAGAAATATATTTTTAATTTAATATAAATGAAATTCAATAAAATACGAAACGAATGTTCTTTCTGTGCTGGAACTTTTTAATAAGAAAAGAATCAGTTGGGGGAGAAATGGGTTTGTTCTGCATTTAATAACATGTAGTAGAGGAGGCTGCTCATTTGTTCCCAGCTGCTTAGCCCTGAAATAATCACACAGAAACTGTATTATTTAAATCACTGCTTGGCCAATCACTTAAGTGTATTGGTTAACCCATTTCTATTACTTTATATTTTACCACAAAGCTTGGAGCCTACCAGCAATGTTTCAGCTGGCAGCTTGCGTCTTTCCTCTCTGATGGTTCCATGGTGTCTCCCTGACTCTGCCTTCTTTCTCCCAGCATTCAGTTTAGTTTCCCCACTAAGCCCTACTCTGCCCTATCACAGGCCAAGCTAGCTTTTTTATTCATTAATCAATAAAAGCAACACGTATACAGGACTTCCCACACCAGCAACCTGAAGGTGTGAAATTGGCTTTATTTCTGTCTGTGTTTAGAAATCTCATTGATTATCTGTTGCGTTCCCTGTGCTTTCACCATCTCAGCATACACCTACTGACTCGTCAGCACAGGCTGTGTTCAAATAACTGAGATTTGTTTCATAGGGCATAAAAAATATAAAATATTTTTGTAGATGGAATTCAGATAGCCTTTGTTTCCTCTTGCTTTCATTGCAGTTCTAACTGTGGAGTCAAAACCATGGAACTCTAGGAGAGTGATATCAGACACATGAAACTCTGTATTATCTCTTTTCAGTTTAAGTTTTAATATTAATCCTTCCTGTCTACAAAGTGTAAAAATTTCACAGTTCCAATAATTTCCCATTAGAAGTCTATTATTATTTCAAACTGCTATACTTACATTATTATGCACCATCTCAACTAAATCAAGAAATAACAACAAAAGAGCCTTTTAACATAATTACAGAAATTTCACTTGAGCGTGTTCAGTTCTTACCCTTTGAATATTATTTTAATAAAGCCCTTTTCTGTTTATATAGACATACATACATACATACATACCCTCATAAACACTCTTGGATGTTTTGACCTTTTTATCTGAATCAATCACTGTCAGTTAAGTCTGTTGAAGGTGAAATATGTCAGGACACTATGCATTTAGGGCATGGTTGGACTGAAGAAAATAAGGAAACAACTTCATTCTTTTGCTTTAGGGTATAATTGAAATTTCTAATAGTACCATGTTAGTTTATATCACTTCTAACATTTATCAAATTATTAACCCTTATAAAATATATAATTTTATTCTCCATATATTGACTCATTTGGCTTGCTATACTCATTTGAAATAAGATTATTGAGACAGTCTTGGCCATTCATATAAGAAAAATAAAATTTAAAAAAATCTAGAATCATGCAACTATTTTGAATGAAGAGAATTGAATTCTCCATTAAAAATAAGGTGATCCCAAGTATTTTCAGAAGCTAAAACATGAGCAGTTGTTAAGGAACTAGCAAAGGTCACTGGTAGCTGGAGTCCGTGCTTGACCATAAAGGAGACTCCCACTAGAAATAGGCTCTTACTGAGCAGGAGCACAGGGGTGGGGGAACGTAAGAGAAGTGACTAATCATTAGCGGAAAGAAACAAGCCTAAGTCAAAAAATGTCACTTCTGGGGTAGCACCTATTAAAATAATTTCATGAACTCAGGACCTTTGGAAGAGCAGGCAATGCTCTTAACCACTGAGCCATCTCTCCAGCCCATGAATTCAATTCCCAGCAACCACATCTCACAACCATCTGGAATGAGGTCTGGTGCCCTCTTCTGGCCTGCAGACATACATACAGACAGAATATTGTATGCATAATAAAAAAATATTAAAAAATAGTTGCATGATTCTAGATTTTTTTTAATTTTATTTTTCTTATATGATGTCACATAGTGTTATGTAAAAAGCATCCAAAACATAATCATGTGGAGAGCCCACTGTCTGCACAAAGTGTTATAAACATAACTTGTAAAATTATCACCTCTGTCATTTCATATATCAAAGAATATTGCAAATGGGTACATGTTTTCTGGCAAAGTTAACTCATAAATCTATAATAATAGAGATGATATTACATAAAACTATCTAATTTATAAAGAAGTTGATGCATTATCTAGGGTTTACAATCTGTAAAATGGCCAGTGGGAACTTGTAGAATGTAGCACAAGATCTGATCTAGACTCAGTGTTAATCATTTAAAAGCATGACAATGAAGGTTGGAGGTTCAGACCTTAGAATTCTGAGGAAAATCGTAACATCAAAACCAACCTTGGCTATGGAAGAATTTCCAAGCCATTTCATCTCCAAACTGAGGCTTTACCTCAAAACAATCAATAGAAAGGAACTATGGTGATGTTATAGAAGGAAAAATTATACATAAATTGTAAGATATTGTAAATACACTGGCAGTTAGTTAGAGGTCATAATTAATATAAAAATTCAAAGTTCCACTGTTCTTATGTACTTTAAATTTAAAAGTCATGGTTTAAACCTACTTAACTTTTAAGCCCTATGGTGAGATAAAACAGATCATGCATACACATATATGTAAAAATTATAGAGATAAACTATATAAAATATTTAAAGGTGCATTTTTATAAGACATCATGTAAAAATCTTTATTCTCAAGCTCTCCCATTACCAGCCTCAAGATATATATCATACTTCTGGTTGTACTCATAAAATTGTATGTTGAACAGGTGCATAATTAGCTAATTGAATTTCTCTCCCAAGTACCATCAAGTTCCATGGTGAACCATGGGGAGCAAAGTCACTAGACAACCATCTTAAGATTAGAAACAGAAGACTGTCACCCAGATAGCAGTTTTAAAGGTATAAACAGAACAATTCACCACAAGACAGTAATCAGGAGACTGTGAACCAAACGGCACACAGGGGATGTGCGATGGTGCCTGTGCCTGTTTTTGCAAGTTACCCATAGGTTTTTAAAATAAATACAGCCATCTTGAAAACTATTTAACCCTTTTCTACTTTTGTATCACTCCAAGATAACTAGAGTCCTACAATAGAAAATGATCAAAGATCTCTGCCTCTTTGATAACAAATATTTCAAGCGTGAAAGTTATATTTTATTAGCTGCCCATTGAGTCTTGTTGCAAGAGGCACACACATATCAAAGATATCCTGAAGATGAAGACCTCATATTTTATCCTAGTCACCTTACATGGCGTTTTAATATTACCGTCTATTTATTCCAGGACTTAGAGAATTGCCCTGTAGTTGCTTAGCGTAAAATTACTGTGCCTGCTTGGAGTTGCAGGAGCCACCACTATGATAACATATAATTAGCAGAAACTGGTTGGTGCTTTCACAAGATGGCTGTCTGTTAAAATCCTTGTATGCATTGCGTTCATCAATATTTCCTGTAATTCCATTGCTTATGGGCTAGCACTTTCCCCTTGTCACTTTTTGAAGAAATTTTAAAAATTACGATACATGAAAAGTATCATAGCTAAGATATGCTTTATCTTTATGTGAATTTTATTAGTGTTCGTATTCTATCCCTTATGAAATAATATTTTTCCTACATATTAATATTTGAATGGCCACCAGGCTGTGATTTTTCTTTACACTTTTAAGTTGAGGTATGCAATGAATACAACCGCATGTGTTTCTGAAAAAAAAAATATATGTCTTTTGTAAATTACTAGATTAGTTAGCAGTAGATGAAATGAACAGAAAAATATAAGATTTTTCTTGGATTGTATTCCACTGAATTTGAAGCATCCCCCTCGCTGCCTCAGAGCTATACATTCTGTGGCCTATAGTTTTAAGAATTTACAAGGTTCTGTGGTGATGATAAATTAACCTTGAAGCATCATTGGTTTAGTAGAAGAGCTTGTTTTCTGTATGACCTCATGGTTCTTCTAAAACTCACCTTAGAAAGCCTGGTACCTCATCCTGCAGCCCACCAGCCTAAACATTACTAAATGATAACTATAATAGAAGAGAGTTCTGGGAGCTCCGAGAGGGTCTTTCCGTTGTCTCTGACAAGGAATGACACTTCACTCTGTTCTTATTCTCTTGATGGAAACTAGACAGCTGGTACTGTTCAGGATCAAAGTCCTGGCAGCAGCTAGATGCAGCTAGATACTGAGTGAACATGGATTTGCCTGACATGTGTTGTAGCAATGACAATGAAGGAAAAAATCTGGTCTTTGCAGGTAGCTAAAGATGCCATCTGCTAGAACACATGACAGCTCTCCACGTTGGTGATTATCACTACTTTATCCTGTATTCCTCTGGGATATTGGAAACCGCATCTGACTCAGAGCCATACGATGTAATGCACCTTTCACGCACATGTTCAACATAGGATTGTGGTACTCCATCCTGCCAGAGGTTTTGAGGAACCTCTAAAGGACGCTGTAAACAATTTTCCATTTGCAGTGCTTCCGGACTCTGAAAATTTGATCAGGTGACTCCTTATCAGCTTCATTCTAGTTCAAAACCAGATGAAATGCCTGAGGCTATGTCTGTCTCAAGGGTCCAGTGGAAGGTGGGGGGATAAGAGCCAGCAAGATATCTTAGCAGTTAAAGGGCCTCGTCATCAAGCCTGAGAGTCTGGGATCAGTCTTTGAAGAAGAGTAATAACTCCACAAGTTGTGCTCTGACTTCCACATGAGTTCTGTAGCATGAGCATCCCCCAACACACAAGAAAAACAAAATGCAATTAAAATGTAAGTGAGAAACAGTTCCCACAGAGAGAAGTACCCAGTATTGGAAGTTCCTCATAAGACTCTGCCATTTCCTTTGTCGTCATCACCATTTCTTCTCAGATCAGAAGATCTTGTATGTTGGAAAATGGAATTCCTATGAAAAGGAATATTTTTGAAGAGTACTAATAATAAAATTGCCATTTTCCCAAACAAAATTCAGTCATTCTTTTCTTTTCTTTTCTAGTTCTGTTTTTCATTATGTCATGAAGTTCTTCCATGTTGTCACAGGAAGTTGTGAGGGGGAAGAACAGCGATTCACAAGGCAGCATGATAAACATATCACATGGGTTTAGTCACCCAATCCAATCTTTAGAAACAGTGAGGAAAGAGCTGTCATCTAACACACATCCCATTCTGACCACTGCATAAACCAGTAAGAGCACCTGGGTGGATGAAAGGCAGAACTTACTGTTGCTCTGTAATAAAACTCTGAAGAGAATGCTGTGCAAGGCAGGAGGGTGCCCTGCTGGGAGGAGATTGGTGAGAAGCGAGAACGGCTAATGGCAGCTTTTATATAGCAATCTGGGTGGAGGCAATTGCATCTGAAGGGTGTCTCATTGATGGAGTATCCCATCTATCCCTGGATATTTGGCAGTAAAGGACCCTAGCAATGGAGGTGTATATGGAGTAAGCCTGTAGCATACAAACACCACTGGAAGAGGACTGTGATGAGGCTCAACAAGCAGCCACCAGCAGCAACAGTCCCACACTTTGGCTTCTTTCTGCTCATGTCCTCTGGGTGTTCATGCTTGTGGCAGTGACCATACTCACAGTTCTTAGCCTGGGCTTTTTCTCCTGCTACCCCTGAATACAGAATGTACATCTCAACACTGGTTGTATCAATCTCTGGTTCACAACAGTAAGCTTTGCTTTGCATGTCCTTTGGCTGGAGGTGTTGAAGCACAATGTCACAACTCTGGATAGAAACTAGGCCTTTCAAGTGAGCCTATTAGCCTTGACTGTTCAGCAATATTATTAAATACACAAGCTCAGAAAAATACTGGAAGTCATTTTGGTAGAAAATCAAAGTGGCAATATGGAGTAACTACTTGATCCAGGAGTTATGGTGGAACTGTTTGTTTATGCTTTGGTAAATCTGCCTAAGATTTTTGTTGTGTCATTCACTAGAAGGACTCACAAAATTCAATAGTAGGTTATATTCAAAGCTAATGTTTATTACAGCGATAGTGTAAGGGAAACAGGAAGAGGATATGAACTAAGGCTACAGAATTCATATAACAGCTATTGAGTTCTTGCCTTTCTATACTCTGATGAGATCTGTCTCTCCCTCAGTGTGGACTGACAGAGCCAAGCTAAAGAAGCTCTGCATAGAGAAGCCTGCTGGAAAGTCAGGATCCAAAATTTCTGTGGAGGATGGATCACATAGGTACATTCTGCTATGCAAATAACTGCAGTAACAAATTCATAGCCTCACCAATGAAGCCAGTAGCATCATCAATCTTGATGGTTTGTGCAAATTAATTCTTATAAGTCCTGTCAAGTTGATAAAATATACCTGATTGCTTCAGGTGTACATAGCAACATCCATAATAGTATTGCAAAGTGCATTCTGAGGACTATATCCCCAGCAGTTAGCCGTGGGTAACCGCTCCCCTGGAGACAAGACACCATCAAACAAGCAAACCTTTTGTACTAATGTAACCCATCTGGCAGGAATGATAATATTCTAAGGAAAGGTCTATTCACTCCTCTTTTAACTATCAAGCTTTTGAAACAATTGTACCCAAGAAATTGGATTTTTCTAGGGTTTCCATGCTGAGAGAAGAAGGATGGTGTTTGTTGCCAGCCACAGGAGGAATTTGTCTCTTGGAGAGATCTTTCATTCAGTTCTGACAACTTCACAGACTACCATGTAGGAGAAACTAGAGCCTACACAGTGATGGATCAATAATGACTGGAATTAAATGTTCTCCTGTCCTAGCCTTCTTTGCGATGGATCCCTCCAGCACCTACTCAAACTTATCTCTGGCTGTCCTTAGAGCTCTTCGCTTTTCTTCCCAAACTAGCCACATTAAATAAGTCTCCCATTTTTGTCTTTTGTTATTGTAGTGATATGTAGAAAATTCTGACATTTAAAAGCTTCATCCCCTGTTAGTGGGGATGGTGACACCTTGGCAGAGAAAGTATGTCTCTCAGGGAGAGCACTGAGTGAAAAAGCCTCCAGCCACTTCCAGAATGCTCACTGTGATTCCTGCTTGCAGTTAAGAGGAGTCCTCAGCTTCCTGCTCCAACTCACATGTTTACCTGCTGCCACAGTTCCCTGTTACACTAGACTCATCATTCGCAAGCCACAAACCCAAACTCTTCTTTTTTCAAATTGCCTTAGTCACAATGTTTTATAACAGCAACAGAAAACTAAGCAACTTAATTTGTCTTTGAATTGCTTATTGAGGACTGGTGGCCAAGCCTGTCTCTTTAGGGCTACCAAGCACTGATTCTAGAAACTCCAGGAATACTAATTTTTTTTCTGAATTCCTGGGCTGAATATGTGGGTGAAGGATGCAGATACATAGATAGTCCTTTCTTAATTATAGATGTGTCATTTTATTTATTTATATGTTTGTTTATTTATTTATGTTCTTTGAGGCAGTGTCTCATATAGTCCAGGCTAGCCTCAAATTCATTGTGCTGCTAAGAATTACTTTGAACTTTTTTATTAATTTATTTATTTATTTATTTATTTATTTATTAAAGATTTCTGTCTCTTCCCCACCGCCGCCTCCCCTTTCCCTCCCCCCTCCCCCAATCAAGTCCCCCTCCCTCGTCAGCCCAAAGAGCAATCAGGGTTCCCTGCCCTGTGGGAAGTCCAAGGACCACCCACCTCCATCCAGGTCTAGAAAGGTGAGCATCCAAACTGCCTAGGCTCCCACGAAACCAATAGGTGCAGTAGGATCAAAAACCCATTACCATTGTTCTTGAGGTCTCAGTAGTCCTCATTGTCTGCTATATTCAGCAAGACCTGTTTTAACCCAGGCTTTTTCAGACCCAGGCCAAGGACTTCTTGAAGTTTGCAGGCAAATGGATGGAAATAGAAAACACTATCCTGAGTGAGGTAAGCCAGACCCAAAAAGAGGAACATGGGATGTACTCACTCATATTTGGTTTCTAGGCATAAATAAAGGACATTGAGCCTATAATTGGGTTCTTAGAGAAGCTAAATAAGAAGGAGAACCCAAAGAAAAATATAAAGGCATCCTCCTGAATATTAACCTTGAACTTTTTTTAAGTGTTGGGATTACAGGCATATACCACGGCCCAGAAGAGTTTACTTTTAATAGTTCAAAATTCTCCTATTGTGTGGAAATATAATTTTAGCTACTTTTAAAAGTTGAACTATAACAAACACTTAAAATATACTCACTTTGGCCTATGAGATGATTAAAATCAGGATGAAATCTTCTCTTTGTGCCTCTCTCCTTTGTTTTCACTTAGATTCCTTGTCTCTTTAGAAGCATGACTAACACTAAGGAATGTCTGTCTAACTAACCAAGCTCATCTCTTTTTAGAAGGTCCAAAGTAGCACAATGCCTGCTCTATGCGCTACTTGCTATGGTATGGTTTGCAAGTCAGGCAAGTCCTGGGGGGGGGAGGGGTAACACCAAGGATGCTGGCTTTATTGTGTTCCAGGGCAGTTTATATAGGGTCTCCTTGACTAATGGTCATGCCCTAACTCTCAGCTGCAAGTCCACAAGAAACCATTTCCCCGCCATCAGGAACTCCTGAGGGTCTCATGCTCAGAGCAGCTGTAAAACAAATTGTTTGCTCAGAGCAACTGCAAGCATGGGAAAACAAGTTGTTTACTCTGGCAGCAGGGTGTTACAGAAAATTCAGGATCTGGGGGTCCACAGTCTCCAATAGTTCATCACTTTGCATTTCCCAAATTGATAAACCCTAGAGGATAAACTACCAACCCCACTCTTAACTGTAACATGAGGCTAGCATAGATAAGAACAATGGGTTGATATAAGCTACAAGAGCTAATATGTAACCTGAGCTAATGGGCCAATCAGCTTTATAACTTATAGAGATCTCTGTGTGATTTTCTTTGTGGCTTGCCGGCTGTGGAGTGCCAGGTGGGACAGAAACCCCAACAAGCCGGCCACCCTCATGTTACACTTAACCCCAGATCAAGCAATTACCCAAAAAGGTGAGAATCTAAATCAAAGAAACCATATTGTAGGAGTCAGATTGGCTCTCTCCAGGATTGGCATCAATAAAGATGACGCTGGAGAACAAGAACAGAGACAATGTTCAACCAGACAGACTTTCAGCTAAACCTGTTTAATTATGCATACCTCTTGTTCTTTCTCCCAATTCTTCCTTGGTTAAAGCAAACATTTTTGTCAACTCCACAAAGACAGACTTGGTGTTACAATATTCAGATATCTGTTCTTTTCCATGTGATGTGTGTGTTGAATCACCATTTTATGGTTTTGGATCATTAGCCATCTCTCAATCGCCATTTGGGATTACTGACTTAATTTGTTAGGTTCATAGGAACCAGGGAGTTTTCCCTAGAGTTTTAGTTCAAGAACATCTATGGTTCTCCAGCCTCTCATGTATATCATATCTTCTGAGAGTAAATTTTCAGAAATGAAATCTTTTGATTCTATCAGCGTGTATATATTTAAGAAACAATAAAAGAATGTTTCATTTTCTTTAGGTTACATGTTGCTTTGGAACTTCTTTTTTGAGAAAAACATAGTCATTTAGAACTAACTAAAAATCCTCAGTGAGCCAGACTGGCAGCTCAGTTCTCAGAATTCATAGTGCAAGTGTTGCTAAGAATGTAGATCTGAATTCTCTATGCATTCTGTTTTGGTTTCAAGTGAGATGGAGAATTTCCCCTTAAAATGACACTTTCTCATCCTCACTTGACAGTGTTTTTCACTTCTGACTCTGATTTTGATGTTTTAAAAGGGTTTTTTGTACAATAGAATAAAATTATGAGAAAGAATAAATTAAGACTTAAAACTAAAAGGAACGTAAACAATGTCCTAAATGCAGAGGCCCACTGAGTAAGATATGCATTATAGGGCTACATTATGAGGTAGCTAGCTAGATACTGGCAGTGGTTTAAATGAGAATAGCCCCCAAGAGGCTCATGTTTGAATATTCAGTCCCAAGTTGATAGAACTGTATGGGAAGGATTAGGAGGTATGCCACTGGGTCCAGGCTTTGAAGTTTCAAAAGACTGACACCATTCTCAGTGTCTCTATGCCTCTAACTTGCATCTAGATGTGAGCTCTCAGCTCTTCCTTCCATTGTGCCTTTGCTCTGCCACCATGGATTCTAAACTTCTAAAACTATATTTCTAATTTAAATGTTTTGTTTGATAAGTTCCCTCAGTCATGATGTCTTATCACACCAACAGAAAAATAACTAAGACAATATTAGAAGATTGAAAGTTATTAGGATGGATCCCTCAACTGCTTAAAAAAAAAACAACTAGAAACTGAAACTGCAAGACTGAGTACTGATGAAGAAAATGGGATCTGAGACTTGTTCCTAAACTACCCAGAAATATGTGGGATTACAACACTGGTCAGTATTCATTATCAAAGTGACAGATTTTAGAATTATATTTGAAATCAATTTTAGAGCATGTCTGTGAGGGTCTTTCCATGGAACATTGAATGAGAAGAGAAGACTCACTCTGATTGTGAGCATCTTTCCTTGGTCTGGGGTATCAGTCTGAATGAAAGGGAGCAAAGTAATGGGACACCAGTGTTTGTCTCTCTCTGCTTCCTGACCATAGGTATGATGTGGCCATCTGTCCCATATTCCTGCTGTCATGCAATCTCCATTACAAAGGACTGTACCTTTAGGGTAAGAACCCAGATAAATTCGCCCTTCTTTGGTTGCTTTGGGAAAGTATTTTGTCAGAAGGAGAAATTATAACTACAATCTAGCCAGAGGCATTCTGGTAAATAACAAAGATAACCCATCGATCCCTATTGCAAGTATTAATCCAAATGGGATTGTCAATCTTCTGCACAGACAAATGGACTTCAAGGGAAGTTGTCTCCGCATAAGAGAGCTTAAAAATAATATCAGACTATTTCAAATTAAGATTAGGACAATGGCTCTTAACCCAAATCTACTCTTATCTCTTGGGAAATTACCATCTTGCATTGTAATAAATTCTACACTCTGTCATTGAATTCTTTCAGTGGAGTATAGAGAGGGAAGAGAGAGAGAGACAGAGAGACAGAGACAGAGACAGAGAGAGATATCCTGATGACAACGTAAAGAGCATGCCCTGTTCTGAATTACTTCATCCTGAACCATCAATAATGACTCTAGTTTTGCAATAGAGTCTTGTACTTGTCTCTTGAAAGATGTGAAATGCCTTCATTCCTCCATAATTATTTTTATATCTCTTTAAATAGCCAAAGGATGATAGTACTATTGTACTCTATATAATATTTTTTATTAATGTCCCATTTTGAAAATATACAACTTAATAGTAGATTGAATATTCAATATAAGATACCCAATTTAATCTCCAGAATAAACCACCTATACACACATACACATTTACCACTAACAAATTTGACCCTTAATAGCTTTTTTTTATTGATATATCACATGCCTTAATCCCTTGAATTAAACAATCAAAAGAAAGATTACCATGAAAAAAAATAAATTGTGGTATACTTGGCTTAAAGTTCTACTTATAGGGCTGGAGGGTTAGATCACAGGCAGAAAATATATTCAGTAGATATGAGGGTGTTGTAAAAAATTCGCCTCCAAACTAAACAACCCCAGTTTGGGGACATTCATCTGTGCCCAATAACAAAAGATTATTCCAGCTGTTTACATCACATCATAGAGGTGTGAGAAGGGTCACAGAGCTGTCACCTCAGTATTCAACTACTGGTGGTCTTCTCCTGAAAATGGGGGGGGGGTTGTCTTTAACACTTTAAAAAACATGAGCCTCCATATCCAACTTTACTTTTCCTTTTTTTCCTTCCTTCCTTCTTCCTTCCTTCCTATTTGTTTCTATGATTAATTTATTTGCTTATCAATTAATTTATCTATTTTATGTGCATCAGTGTTTTATGTGCATGTATATCTATATGAGACCAAGGAACTGGAGTTACAGACAGCCATAAGCTGTCATGTGGGTGTTGGGAATTGAACTCAGGTTCCCTGGAAGGGCAGCCAGTGCTACCAACCTCTGAAACAATCTCCCCAGTTCCTCATTTATCTTTCTTACAGAAGACTATTTACTCTTCCATAGAAACCCCTCTCCAGTCTGTTTCTCCTATTTAATGTATAAGACTTTTAGTTTGCTCTGTAGTAGAGTTTGAAGTCAGGGATGGTAATGCCTCCAGACGTTCCTTTATTGTATAAGATTGTTTTGGCTATCCTGGGTTTATTGTTTTTCCATATAAAGTTGATTATTGTCTTCTCCAGATCTGTGAAGAATTTTGATGAGATTTTGATGGGGATTTCATTGAATCTATAGATTGCTTTTGGTAGAATT
>NW_026067966.1:6190201-6196834 GCF_014885135.2 Alexandromys fortis
GGGGATGTTCTATCGGGAACTCACCAAGGCCAGCTGGCCTGGATCTGAAAAAGCCTGGGATAAAACCGGACTCGCTGAACATAGTGGACAATGAGGACTACTGAGAACTCAAGAACCATGGCAATGGGTTTTTGATCCTACTTCACGAACTGGCTTTGTGGGAGCCTAGGCAGTTTGGATGCTCACCTTACTAGACCTGGATGGAGGTGGGTGGTCCTTGGACTTCCCACAGGGAAGTCCTGTTAGCTCTTTGGGCTGATGAGGGATGGGTACTTGGTTGTGGGAGGGGGAGGGAAATGGGAGGCGGTGGCAGGGAAGAGACAGAAATCTTTAATAAATAAATAAACAAAAAATAAAGACTTTTAGTTTGCAATTTGAACCACTAATCAAGAGTGCTACTCATTTACGGAGTACCTGAGCACTTCTTTCTCCTGTTAATCTGTCCTTTGTTTCATTCAAGGGATTCAGGCATTGAATGTAAGAGGAAGGAGAATATACAGGTTTTTTCCTACTCTGTAAGTCTCATGGACAGAAATAAGTACCACTAATCATATGATTGTTCTAATGGTATGGAAATACATGGCTCTTTAATTCGACACAACCCCTGAGTTCCATGGCAAAATCTGGATACTGTGGAATGTGCATCCCATTGACTGCAAGTGAAAAGTAGTGGCTTCATCATGCTTTGTGTTTTACATCAAGTTTGGTTTTTCCATTTTTTTCCATGTTTGGCCAGATAAAAACTAGAACATGGCAAACTTCCCTTTGTTTTAATGCTGTGAATTTTGGTAAGTCAAAAACCTTAATTCTAAATGCTTGTACACCATGAATAAAACTCTCCACAAATGTGAAATCTGGACGCAGGTGAGCATGTTATATTTAGTGAGAAAAAGTAAAGGTCATTTAGCTCTTCCAGGCATATTTTTAAATATTCCAATTTCCCGAGGTGCCAGCTATTTGTTTTTTCTTGAACAACCGCGATATTTTATATTCACTAGCCTGGAAAGGTCATTTCCTCGAAATTTAATTCTCTTAACTGGAAGTGTCCATATTTCTCAACATTTATTTGAAATCTAAGATGTGTTAACTGCCATAGAACATTTGAGAGAGAGGGAGACAGAGAGAGAAATAGAGAGAGGTGTGGGAAGTTACACAGAAGCAAGGGTCTGAGTCAAATGCTGGAGAAAACTTTACAGCTGCTTTTGCACACAGTTGTAGCTCATTCCTGTATTTGGAATCTCATTTTCTGCCATTCATTGTTGAAATACTGTGCTTACAAACCAAACTTCCATGAATTCCATACCTTAGCATTTGAGAATGGGAAAAATCAGAGGTAAAATAAGATTTTACCTCTTAGAACACCCATGCCACATGTATGGATGTTGTATGCACGTGTACAATGGGGTGTGTGACATGCATTTGGAGGCCAGAGTCTCAATGTCTTTTCTAATACTCTCTAGGGGATCTTTCATTGAATCTGAGGCTCATAGAATTCAGCTCCAATGAGTGGCCAGTGAGCTCTAGGTATCTACCAGTTTCCACTGCTCCAGCACTTGGTTTCAGAAGAGGACTACACCACCCTGCTTATATGTGAACATTCAGAATCTGAACTTGGATGCTTGGCCTTGCAGAACAATCACTTTACCCATTTGTCTTGTCAATTGGGTCAATTATAGCTTCAATGCTTGTTTTAGAAAGTAAGATCAAGTCAAATTTGTTCCTTTAAAAGGCATCCCATGACAATAATATTTCCAAAATCTGTGAGCTGCTGACCACTTCTTCTTGACTTGATTTTTCCTGATTGAAGACATTATTCTAAGATGAATCCAGTGACGACTTACCTAAATCACTTGATTTAGAAGATTGGGGACCCTTGGGGATTAGGTTTTTTTTTCCCCCTAACTCTATCAAGAGCCATTCTAGCCACCAAATACCATTCAGTGCTGTTTTCTTCCTGAGGAGGCCTTGCTTGATTTTTATGCTCTAAAGGGAGTGGAGAGATTGTAAGAGTTTGAAGCAGTAGACGGTTGCAGCCGAGCAGTATCCTTTTAGACATAACAAGGCCATCACACACATGAATTTATAGCAACATTGACTGCATGTGTAAGAACAAGCTACATAGCAACACATCATGCAGAGGGAAGAGTGTAGGAAGTACCAGGATAGGGGAAGAATGTGAAGGGTTGGAGTGGGCAATGAATTCTATCAAAACACATTATGTTAATGTAAGATCATCTCAGGTTAAGCATTAGTAAAGACTGAAATAATCACACACACACAAACACTTTTTTTCTAGTTATTTTCTTTCTATTTGCTATCCAGGTTTCCTTATTATACTAAGACAGCCTTGCAAGACTTGCTTTTAGTTTTCATATCTACCATTTTATTGAGCACATAAAGACATTGGGAAAGAAACATATGGCAGTGTACATAATGTTTTATTTGCTATCCATTCACCTTCTTCCCTTGTACTGAAGCTTTACAATCAAGTCCACCAGGCTGCCGTAATGATGAGACTAGAACACGGTCAGCTCTCACTGGCCTCCCTGGTTCCTGGCACTTCTCTTGATGTTGCAGAAATTGCAAGGGTCTCTCAGTTCCTGCCTTCTTGGGGGAATAAATTCACTCAATACACAGGCAGTTTGAGCAAATGTTTATTTAACAAAACAAGAGAAGCAAAGTTGAGCGTATCATTCATTCCGAAGAGCAGTAAGTTTGCAGCAAGGTGGAAAATAGCACATGGGGTTCTAGATGGTCAATTTAAAATTTTTAGGACTATGTTTGAGATCAGTATTTGAGCATGGTGTGGGAGAATTGTCTGTAATCTGTCAATCATGTTTTAAATAAACGCTGATTGGCCAGACAGGAAGTATAGGTGGGAAAACCAGACGGGAAATAGAAATGATGCAATGAGAACAGGAGAATTCTGGGAAGGAGGAAGTTGATTCCTCCCACTCCTGCCCAGACCACTGAAGCAGCAGGATGTGATCTGCCCCACTGAAAAAGGTACTGAGCCACATGGCTAACAAGAGCTAATAAGTAGCCTGACCTAATGGGCTAATCAGCTTTATAACTTATAGAGATCTCAGTGTGATTTTCTTTGGGGCTTGCCAGCTGTGGGGTACTGGGCAAAACAGAAAACCCCAACAAGCAGGCCCCCTCATGTTACAGAGCATCCAGAGAACTATAGACAACATCACTTATCTTCTGCTTGGATGTGAAATACTTGAATTACAACATTACAGACACACATTAATCAGTTCTATTCTTCTGACCACTATCACTGGGACTCCTGCACAATAGCCCTAATCTCATAAACAGGCCATGTGGGAACATAGAAACTTTTCAGAGAAAAAGTTTAACCAGTGGAAGCTTTTTCAGAGACCATAGTTACAATTTAGTCTGCTCTAATTAGATTCAGAGATGCACATTTCATGAGAGGACAAAGTGCCTTGCATATGGTCCTGGTCTAGGGGCAGTGTTTCGTTGTAGCCAGCTTGAGATCTTCAGAACCAATGTTTCCTAGACCTGTACTTTTTCTTGTATCTAGTCAGCTTCAGTACATCACACCCAAATAGCAATTGCTTTTATTTCTCCTCCTTAGTGTGTCCAGCTTCTTCATTTCATGCTCACATAAATTAGAGCTCATACATTTGCTTTTATTAAAATAGTATCATATCATTTTCATGATTCATTGTGATAACTTTTTACCTATCCTCTTTGAATAAATTGTAAAATTTTTCAAGGCAGAAACCAGGAGTATGCACTTAGCAAGCATACAAGGAATCTTTATTAAATGTAGAAGAGGACACATAGTAAATAGTAGAAAATAGTAGAATAATAGTTACATGACAAGAGACAGAAAGGAGAGAGAGAGAATAAATTATAACCAATGAAATGAGAGTAGCAGTGTACATCATATATATCATTATTTCTCAAGCAGAGTCTAGCACAGCTTGGAGAACTTTAAAGGTCAACAATACTAGTTCTCTTTTCACAATAATAATGTATGAATGGGATGTCCATACTCCTGAGACTTTCTGGTAGAGCTGGAATTTAAAGTAGTTTTAGTGTTTTCAGCAAAATCAATTTATGCATTATGCAATATAATTTCCATCTTTTAGACATTTTACAATAATGTCACAAATCAATAAAGCCATGTTTCACAATATTAACTTGGACACTAGTGAAAACAAGACATGATATAGTGAATGGCTAAAGGTAATCCCCAGGGCCATGCTTCCAGATTCAAATCTTGACCTAGCCAGTTGTGAGGGAAAGTTATGCAATCTCTTAGTACTTCAGCTAGCCCTTTTCTAAGTTGGGGGTCATTGAAAACTCACCTGGTAAGTGTGTCCTGCAACTAAAACAAGCAATGCAGGGAATTGTAGACTGCATAATCAGTGAAAACTAAGATAGTAGTAAAATCTCCAAGACAGATAGATTATTAGATGAATTAAAAAAATAAATTATGCATATTGACTTTAAAGCAAAATTTTAACCCAAGAAGTGAAAGGGGCGTAAACTTCTAAGAGTCAACTGTGTTGGCTACTACTGCAGATTTAATTTTCTTATGTTAGTCCTGACAATGTCTATTGTTTGTGTGCTTTTCTGATGATGTGACTTTGACAATGTTCCCCACCTGAGCCATGGTATGGGTTTGTGCCCAAAGCAGAGGGAGGCTATAAGTATCATAAGTATCATAAGATCATAAGTAGTGACGTTTATCCTACTGGGGTCTGATCTTTGGAAACCTAAACTAGTATATGAGAAATATAGGGACACTTTGCTATGAAAATATTAAAACACATGGAGGGTACTTGAGATTTGCATCTGGCTGCCCTGTCTGTTCCCTTGCCAACCAATCACCAGGAAGACATGAGATTCTGATTTATGCCACCTACATGAAGATGTTTCTGAATGCTGACCTCACCTTCCGCTCTCAATTACCCCTAGTCTCTAAGTCTTCCGAGCTAAGACTTTGACATGAGGAAGAGTCAAAAATTACCTCTATTGCTCAAATCCCCGACTCTCAGAAAACAGGTATATGATAAAGCAATGACTTAAGCCAGTAACTTGTGGAGTTGTTTATTGCATTCCTATAGATTACCATAACATTTGCTATTTACATACATTAGCTTATTAAATATTCACTGAAATTATTATTAGTCTATTATTCCCACAGCTTTGCCAGAGACACAGGATTTAAGGCTGTAAGATGCATTTTATAAAGATAGTTACTGAGAAAATGGCAAAGCTAACATTTTAACCCAAACAGTTCTGACTCTGAAGCCTATGATTTTTCTTTTCACTATCCAAGAGGGGAACATATTCTTACATCCTTAAAAACGCATTTTAAGAAGCAAAATCATTTCAAGGTCTTGCTCATTATGTAATGCTGAGCCTGATTTCTCTCGGGTCCTAAGAAGATGGTAATTTTCACAATCTAGAACTATCCATGGAAACTGCCTTTCAAAATTTGAGGATAATAAAATGATCGTGTCTGAGGCCTGTCAGTGAAGGCTGCCATGCATGGTTCAGTGGGGGTCCACTAGCTCCCAAGTGAAAGGGGGAAGCCATAGCATTGATCCTGGATGATCTGAGTGGTTTCATTCCATATCTTATGAATAAATATCTGTCAAGGTGGTTCTTATTCCTCATGCTACAGAATATTTTTTAATATGAAGCATAAATATCTATACTGTGTCAAAGTTTGTGTGCATATGAGAAAGAAGAACTTAGTTATGAGCAGGGGCACTATGTGACCAGATATGGGAATACAAGGCATTGCAGGTAACAGAGGTTCTAAGCTAGGAGAAGAGGACATGTTATTGTCTTTGTTTTTATTTTCCTGCTATGTCAGGGCTCACCGACATTCCCCGAACCAAGTATGAACTCCTCCATATAGAATAAGCTTATTTGGTCATCTGACTCTTGACTGTTGACCCCACTTCCTGCTCAGCACTTGGAACAGGTGTTCTTTCCTCTGGAACCATGCGTTTGTAGCTCTATCTCTGCATACATCACATGGATGGTACTCAGGCTGCCCATTTGTTCAGCTTTTAGTTCTTAGGACCTAACTCAATGCTTAATGAAAAGATTTTCCCTAAAGTGGTTAAATTAGTAAAATAGTCAAGAATCAGAATCTACTTGTGCACTTTCAACAAAGATGACTGACTTTCTTAAACAATGACAACTAAAGTATTCTGATCCTGCAGCTGATCCCACTGCAGTATTTCCCGAATATGGATTTGGTAGCTTGTGATATTATAAATTCCTTACCCACGTCTTTTATCCTTAGAAGAACTTCATAAGTGACATTCACTCTCTGGCTTTCCTGGTCTGCCCTATTCAAAAGCCCACGTCTAGAGAAAACAGTCCCAGAGGAGAAAGGAAAGCCCCTGAGTATGGTGTCTATGATTCTGTGACTAGTCACCTAGTTTTAGTATCTGTCAAAATAATTCTCTCTCTCTCTCTCTCTCTCTCTCTATCTCTCTCTCTCTCTCTCTCAGCTATCTTAGAAAGTTTCCACATAACTTAGAAACCTTCTTGCTTCCAATTTCTCGGTTACTTGGTTCTTTGATACACTGAGTAAGTCAGAGGGTCTTATGTAGTCATTTAAAAGAATTATCA
>NW_026067966.1:6197771-6199412 GCF_014885135.2 Alexandromys fortis
GAAAAAACAAAACAAAACAAAACAAAAAAACAAAACAAAAAAAAAGATTTCATTTGACCTTCCTCACAGAAGAAAGTAACATTTCAACTCTATGAAAATATACTAGTTTAGGACAATAAGCAATTTCAAGTGCAATTATTTCATGATTTGACCCTGAAATGGAACAAAGATCCCTAAATTCCAGTCAAATATCATTGTTCTAACATACTGCAGGTAAAGGCACAGTGGCCCCTATCAATTTGTCACAAGGGAAGAGCTTTAATAGGCATGAGCATATGAAGCATGGCTCTGGTAGACTTTGTCGTTCTCTCCCATTCCCTCTGCGTTATGAAAAACTCTTAGATTCCTAAAGCTAGTCACAGAGGTTGGATTCCCCTCTGCACGCTGTGAATATGTTTAATCACCACTGTTTAATAAAGAAGCTGTTTCAGCCTATGGCAGGGCAGAATATAGCCAGACTGGAAGAGATGTATAGAAAGAGTAGGCAGAGTCTGGGCGATGCCATGTAACTGCTGAAGGAGACAGACACCAGAAGCTTACCAATAGGCCATAGCTTCCTGGTGATACACAGATTAATAGAAATGGGTTAATTCAAGATGCAAGAGCTAGCTAGAAATACATCCGAGTATTTGGCCAAGCATTGTTGTAATTAATATAGCTTCTTTTAATTATTTGCCTATGCATGGTAGGGAAACAAATGAGCAGTCTCCTTCTATAAGTCACCAAGAACTGTTCCTTTATTTGGTCACTTCCTCCTCTGTAGGCTGACCACCAAGGTCAACTGTCAAAGTATAGAATCCAGAAATCAAAATTCCCCTCTTTGGCTCACTAATTAACATCCCCCAATAAAAGTTAAACACCTCATTCTAACATGGGGTTTCCCATTTTTCTCCTCACCAACTGCCTTTTGCCTGTGGCCCACATCTGTAGCTCTCTATCAATGGCAGCCCTTTGTCGCTCTAAGGCAAATACCCCTGCTCTCTCTCCTTTCTTCCTTTACCTTTTTTCCTTGTCCTCAATCTCCTGTCTTTGTCTCTTATTCCCTGCCTTTTGTTCCTCTGGGACACATGAATCTCCTTTGTGTTGACAACTTGGTCGTGGGGTGTCTTGGGCTAATTTTCAATACTTTCAGAAAGTGTGAGTCTTCACTGCAGCAGAATGTTTTCAAGTATATTTATTATTTGCTCAGCAGAGATATAACAGCCAGCCAACAAAGACATGCTCCAGGAAAAGTTTCATTTTGCTTTGTTTTTAAAAGTATTCTTTCTATCTTCTCTGTGAATTCAAAGACCCTAAGTATTGTCCCTCACGGATCTCTGAATTAAAGTGTCTACAAGTCATTGAAGGCAAGTTGTGTTGTGAGTTCTTAGAGGCCTCGAACAAAACCAACAGGGGAAAGTAGATCTGGCTACAGGGATGGAAATGAAGAAAGAAAAAATGCAATTTGTTATCTTGTGTTAGCCTTTCCATAGCAGTCAAAGATGCCCCTAACTTACATTTGGAACCCTCCTATTGGTCTTTACACACTACCACTAAAACAATTTTTAAGCTGATTAATTTATTTTTATTTTTTATGCATGAGTGTTCTCTCTCTCTCTCTCTCTCTCTCTCTCTCTCTCTCTCTCTCTCTCTCTCTCTCTC
>NW_026067966.1:6205499-6206181 GCF_014885135.2 Alexandromys fortis
TCTCTCTCTCTCTCTCTCTCTCTCTCTCTCTCTCTCTCTCTCTCTCTCTCTCCCTCTCTCTCTCTCTCTCTCTGTGTATGTGTGTATGTGTGTACCATGTGCATGCCTAGTGCCCTCGAAGACCAGAAGAGGCCACAGAATCCTCTGGAACTGGAGTTCTCTAGATATGTGAAGAGCACTGAACAGTTCAGCGCTGTGGACTGAACTGGGTTTCTTTGGAATAGCAGCACACAATCTAAACTCCCGAATTGCCTCCCCATGCCCTATTGGAGCAACTTTTTAAAGCTCAAAACTTTTTCTGGGGGAATTCTATCAATTTTGTAAAATCTTCACAAAGTTCTCAGTAGAACATTAAAGAATTTGGGGAAATCAGGGTCTTACCCTCTTTTCTTTACAAATCTTCTTTGTGTACAAACTCAGCATGGTAGATGTCTTGGCCAGTTTACTATTGTTGTGATGAAACTGTAACCAAAAGCTTGGTTAGTTTACAAAGGAAGCCACACAGGAAAGGAAGGCTTTATTGGCTTACACTTCCACAGCACTGCTCATCATCCAAGAAGTCAGGAAAGAAACTCAAACAGGGAAGGAATCTGGAAACAGAAACGGATGCAGAAGTCGTGGAAAGGGATGCTTACTAGCTTATTCCTCACGGCTTGCTCAGCTTTCTTTCTTTCTTTTTTTT
>NW_026067966.1:6209574-6259630 GCF_014885135.2 Alexandromys fortis
CTCCGTCAGCACAGCAGATCTGAAGCCGGCACTGCTTTATTTTCTACCTGTTGTACACAGAAGAGAAGCACCCATGTTTTCTACACAGAAATTATTTGAAGATTAGATATGAGGATTTTATTTATTTATTTATTAAAGATTTCTGTCTCTTCACCGCCGCCTCCCATTTACCTCCCCCTCACTCGTCAGCCCAAAGAGCAATCAGGGTTCTCTGCCCTGTGGGAAGTCCAAGGACCACCCTCCTCCATCCAGGTCTAGTAAGGTGAGCATCCAAACTGCCTAGGCTCCCACAAAGCCCATCAGGAGATGAAAGGAGACAGAGACCCACATTGGAGCACCGAACTGAAATCTCAAGGTCCAAATCAAGAGCAGAAGGAGAGTCAGCCTTCTTTCTTATAGAATCCAGGACCACCAGTCATAGAGTGTCCCCACCCACAGTGGGCTGTGTCCTCCCACATCAATCACTAATTAAGAAAATGCGCTACAGGCTTGCCTACAGCCTTACTTTATGGAAAAATTGCCTCTATTGAGGCTCCCTCCTCTCCAATGACTCTAGCTTCTATAACCACTTGATATAAAACTAACAAGCACAGTTGATATTCCAAATTACTCTATCTGACTCATAGGTGTTTTGCTTTCTTTTGTCTGTTGCTGCTGTGTGAACCTTCTCAGGGGATAATCATTGGGATGACAGTTTTGCAAGCACATAGCCCCACATCTGTACTTACCTTCTCTAAGGTGTAGAATGCTCCTCTGACTTGCTTTGCTTTCTCTATCCTTCCCTATCTCAGCCCATAATTTCTAAATTGTACTTTTATCTTCTCCATTATCCTTGTTTATTTTCTTTTCTGACTCCCTCTAGACCTCATGAAATGAGGACTATAACCTTCTTTTAATCTTTGAATTCTCATTTTCAAAAAGTTTTTTTTAATTAAAATGTATTGTATATAAGGAAACAAAAGGTATCAGATATGACTCCACTAAAGCAATAAAAACCAAGCATTTGAATAAAACTGTATTTTATTTGTCAGCTAAATAAATATGATGAAGATGAGTAAGATTGAGCGCAAATAATGTGTTGATTCTATCTATATGGTCTCCATTTATTTTAAATAATGAATGAGTGCTCTATGTTATTATAGCTATTGTGAGCAAGTATTTGTAACGTTTGTAATTTGGCTACTGTAATTATGCAGGGAATGGTTCTTATAGGTTCTATTTGTTGTGGTTCTGTGCCCTGGGTAAGATAGCTCTTTAAGAATCAGCATTTTTCTACCATGTAGCCATCTAGTAGCTGGTCACTGTTCTCACAAGGACAGGCAGTTGTTCTGAAAAGGCCTACAGTGTGTCATACTGTGACAGATGATCTGGTCATGAGCTCTTACAGGAACATTATGAACTACACAAAGATGACTCAGAGCAGAAAAGTAACTATACTGATTCTTCCACACAATAATGTTGTAGAGGAGGCCAGCCAAGGTCAGACTCCATTTTATTCATGTTCTTGTGACGTTGTTGGCTAAGAATATGGCTGTTTTCTGACCTTGTCCAAAAATTCTGCCTGTGGCTAAATTGAAGAGTTTTGGATTAATTGTGTTGGGAGAGGAAATCTTAAAACTCTGTCATGCAGTTATTAATGTTCACTCTTATGTAGATCTAAATGAGAAGGAACAAACTGAAAAAGGAAAAACAGAACATGTACAATTTGAGAAGAAAAGAGGCACAAGAAAGAGGAACAGTACTATTTTTTATGTTCAAGTGGTGTGGGAAGTCATTCTGTACATGTGTTGCTTTTATTGGCTAATGAATTAAAAACTGCCTTGCACTGTGACAGGGTAGAGTAGAGCTAGGTGGTGAAAACTAAACTGAATGCTGGAAGAAAGGAGGCAGAGTCAGTGAAATGCCATGGAGTTGCCAGAGGAAAAAGACATAAGCTGCCAGCTAGAACCTTGCCTGAGTATCATGAGTCTTGGTAAAATATAAAATAGTTGAAATGCAGTAGATGTAGGAGCTAGCTAGCAATATGCTTAAGCTATTGACCAAACAGTACTGTCAATAATATAGTTTCTGTGTGATTATTTCAGGTCTGGGGAGCCAGAATGAACAGGCAGCCTCCTACAACAAATTAGTACTCCAACGTTTGCTAATTAAATCCACATAAAACATAAGGGCTTGGAAAGTAATGCTGGACATTAAGCTCTTTCAGCTGCCTGTGGCTTCAGATGTAGAACTTTCAGCTGCCTCCTCATCACCATGTCTGCCTGTGTGTCACCATGCTTCACACCATGATGATAACCAATGAATTAAATGATGATGCTTCACACCATGATGATAACCAATGAATTAAATGATGATGCTTCACACCATGACAATAATCAATGAATTAAACTTCTGAATTGAAAGCCAGCCTCAATTAAATGTTTTCCCTCATAAGAGCTGCCATGGCCATGGAATCTTTTTTTAAAATTATTTATTTATTTATTTATTTAGTTAGTTAGTTATATTTTCTTGAAAATTTCCACCTCCTCCCCTCCTTCCACTTTCCTCCCCTCCCCCCAATTCCTCTCCTCCTCCCTTTCCGGTCCAAGGAGCAGTCAGGGTCCACTACCCTGTGGGAAGTCCAAGGTCCTCCCTGTTCAGCCCAGGTCCAGGAAGGTGAGCATCCAAACAGACTAGGCTCTTACAAAGCCCATCCATGCAATAGAATCTAACCCTAGAGCCATTGTCCTTGGATTCTCAGTCAGCCCTCATTGTCAGCCACATTCAGAGAGTCTGGTTTGATCATATGCTCCATCAGTTCCAATCCAACTGGCCTTGGTGAGCTCCCATTAAATCAATCCTGCCGTCTGAGTAGGGGGACGCACCCCTCGCGGTCCTGACTTCCTTGCTCATGTTCTCCCTCCTTCTGCTCATCAAATGGACCTTGGGAGCTCAGTCCAGTGTTCCAGTGTGGGTCTCTGTCTCTATCTCCATCCATTTCCAGGTTCTATGGTGATATGCAAGATATTCATCAGTGTAGCTATAGAATAAGGCCAGTTCAGACACCCTCTCCTCTGCTACCCCAAGAGCAAGCTGGGAACATTTCCTTGGACACCTGGGAACCACTCCAGAGTCAAGTCTCTTGCCAACCCTAATAATGGCTCTCTTAATTAAAATATCTACTTCCCTGCTCCCACATCCACCCCTCCTCCATCCCAAACATCCTATTCACTCAAGCTCTCCCCATCATCCCCTTCTCCCTTCTCTCTCCCCATTTCCCCTTATCCTCACCCCACTCCCACCCCCGTGCTCCCAACCCTGCCCAGCAATCTTGTCCACTTCCAATATCCAGGAGGATAACTATATGTTATTCTTTGGGTTCACCTTCTTATTTAGCTTCTCTAGGATCATGAATTATAGGCTCATTGTCTTTTATTTACAGCTAGAATCCACTTATGAATGAGTACATGGCGTATTCATCTTTTTGGGTCTGGGTTACCTCACTCAGGATAATGCTTTCTATTTCCATCCATTTGCATGGAAAATTCAAGATGTCATTGTTTTTTACCACTGAGTAGAATTCTAAAGTGTATATGTGCCACACCTTCTTTATCCATTTTTCTATTGAGAGGCACCTAGGTTGTTTCCAGGTTCTGGCTATTACAAATAGTGCTACTATGAACATAGTTGAACAAATGCTTTTGTAGTATGATTGGACATCTCTTGGGTATATTACCAAGAATAGAATTGCTGAGTCCTGAGGTAGGTTGACTCCCAGTTTCCTAAGAAACCGCCACATTGATTTCCAAAGTGGTTGCATAGGTTGTATTCCCACCAGCAATGGATGAGTGTTCCCCTTACTCCACATTCTCTCCAGCAAAGGCAATCATTGGTGTTTTTGATTTTAGCCATTCTGACAGGTATAAGATGGTATCTCAAAGTTGTTTTGATTCGCATTTCCCTGATTCCTAAGGAAGTTGAGCATGACCTTAAGTGTCTTTTGGCCATTTGAACTTCTTCTGTTGATAATTCTCTGTTCAGTTCAGTACCCCATTTTTTTTAATTGGGTTAATTAAAGTTTTAATGTCTAGTTTCTTGAGTTCTTTATATATTTTCGATATCAGACCTTTGTCTGATGTGGGGTTGGTGAAGATCTACTCTCAATCAGTAGGGTACCTTTTTGTCTTAATGACAGTGTCCTTTATCCAACCAAAGCTTCTCAGTTTCAGGAGGTCCCATTTATTAATTGTTGCTCTTATTATCTGTGCTACTGGGGTTCTATGTAGGAAGTGGTCTCCTGTGTCCATGTGTTGTAGACTACTTCCAACTTTCTCTTCTATCAGATTCAGTGTGGTCAGATTAATATTGAGGTCTTTAATCCATTTGGACTTGAGTTTTGTGCATGGTGATAGATATGTATCTATTTTCATTCTTCTACATGTTGAAATCCAGTTATGCCAACACCATTTGTTAAAGATGCTTTCTTTCTTCCATTGTATACTTTTAGCTCCTTTGTCAAAAATCCGGTGTTCATAGGTTTGTGGATTAATATCTGGGTCTTCAATTTGATTCCAATGGTCAACATCTCTAATTTTCTGCCAATACCAAGCTGTTTTCATTATTGTAGCTCTGTAATAGAGTTTGAAGTCAGAGATGGTAATGCCTCCAGAGGTACTTTTATTGTATAGGATTGTTTTAGCTATCCTGGGTTTTTTTGTTTTTCCATATAAAGTTGCTTATTGTTCTCTCGCTTTGGAATCTTTTTACAGTAATAGAAACCCTAACAAAGAGAGGAGGTGTCATGGTGTATATGTACAATTCAAAGAATAAGTTGCAGGAGTTCATTTTTTTTATCATGTGGGTTCTAGGAATCCAACCCAGATTGTCCAGTGTGCTGGCCAGAATCTAACCAGTTTTAACAACCCTTTTGACTTGACAAAAGAAACTAGACTTGAATTCATAGGGAACAAAAGAAGAAGGGAATAACTAGTGATGATATTTGACCAGTAGTCCTGTCTCCTCTCCCTGCCTAAGATCTCTTTCTTAATAGATACTAGCTTAAGGAAAACACATGCGGTTACTGGAGTTGTTGAGGATTTGAAAGTTTTCCCTGTGGCCAGAACACTCAGTGTGCCTGAATGTACATCTATGGAATCTATCTCCTGATGTCCTATATCTTACCAACAACATTTAAATGAAATCTCCTAATACCTGTGGACACCAGTAGGACTTTGTTATTTTACTCCAAAGACATCAGTCAAACATTTGAATGCAATGTTTATAGCTCCCGAGATTCTCTGTCATTGACCAATTTATCACTAGAGCCCCTTTCAGTATTAAAAAGGTGAATACTTTACTTGCTCATTTTCAGGTAAATTAATAACACATGTGTTTGGCCAGTTTCCCATCATTTGGGGCCTGAATCCTACTAAGCTTGATTCTGAGTCCCTACTGCATGTGTAAATAGGAGTTCCTCCACTCACTAAGCATGTGACTTTATTTTTCTTGGAGTAGAAGCATTAACACTACCCACTTTTCAGAATGTTTTCAGAATTAAATGCTAAACTTCATTCAGTAAAAATGCAACAAGAAGCCTAGTTTAATGGGTAGATATTTCTCCTAGTATGCATGATCTCCAGCACTATACCATAGAAAAGTAGTATGGTGGCACATACCTATAATCCCAGCCCTAGAAAAGTAAGAGGAGGAAACTCAGAGATGGTCATCTATCCATGACTATATAGTGAACTCAAGGCCAACGAGGGCTAAAGAATATCCTGTCTCAAAAAAACAGCAAAAACTTTAAACTAATAATGGTTATTAGAATATTTAATTATTTTGAATATATATATACATATACAATGCAATACACACACACACACATATATATGTATGTATGTTTGTATGTGTATATCTTGGATAGAGTCTTCCTCATATTGGTAGAGGAGAAGTTTACATTCTGAAAGAAGAAGAAAAGTGAAGAGGCAGAAATGCTGATCTCCATCCTTCTGTCAATACTTCAATTCTGCAATTCTGGAGACGTCTTATTAATTTACCCATATTTGTCAAATAGCAAAATCAGTTAATAAACATAGGTAATCTTAGCGTCATTTTCTGCTCTAAAACTTTATTATTTTACATGAAAAGAACAGATTCAATGTAATTCGCATTGTTAATTATTAACAGTTGTGATTAAAATGTTGTTTGGGGAATTTTGATTGATTCAAGTGCAGTTTAGAGATTTACTTTATTCAAGCATATAATTACCACAATGGTGGAGGGGAAGCAGAATAAAAACTATTTATGAAATTAATTCAGTCACCATGCAATAACTAAATTATTCCCATGCTCAGTGCTATGTTCATGGAGAATGTTCAATAAATATTAAGTGAATGACTGGAGAGATGGCTCAAATAGGTTTGATGGACCAATTAATCATAAGGAAATACTCTACAGTAATTGAATGTGTGCAGTTAAGTTTTGGCAAGAATAAAAGGTATATTTGCCAATTGAATTGGCTCCTGTGTTATTACTTAACTAGTTTTTTCTAAGATCTCATAATTCAGGTGGACAACAAATAGCACATTTCTTATAGCTAATCTAATGTTGACACCAAGTGCTGATTATGATTGTCAAATGAGCAAATAGATCCATTTGGGGCTGTCACTACCTTGCAAAGTAGATAGTTCTCAGTGTTAGGTAAAACTTTGGGCTATTAAACAGTCTACAGTTGCCACTAAGGCATGAATTGTCCAGTTCAAATGATATCATCAGGATCCTGATTTTATTTTTTGGATTCAGAGATCCAAGTGTTTGGTTTCTACTAAGTTTCTATTTCCTGTACCCACTTCTCCCCCTGGCATACCTTCAACTCCCCATCATTATGATTTAAGTTGAATAAATATGTGTGTATAGGACATGGTATAGGAAACAAATTTATTACAGAATACTATGAGGTTTTTCTCACAAATGAGAATGGACAGCGACAATATGGAATCACCGTGGAGGAAAAGACTCTCATGGGTTGAGAGTGGATAATGGTGTCAAACTACCTGTTCAAATTATCTTAAACTTTTTCTAAATGCTCCTGTAGTGTCAGTTTAGGGAAGGGCAGTTTCCTGGTCATGGGTCTGACAGGCCCATTCAGATTAACTTTTAAGGGGGCAGACAGTGACCAGAACGTTTTGGCTACACAGTCACCTCAAGACCCTTTGGGTATGCTGGGCAGTGGTAGTGCACCTTTAATCTCAGCACTCAGGCAGCAGAGGCAGATGGACCTCTGAGTTTATAGCCAGCCTTGTCTACAAAGTGAGTTCCAGGTCAGCCAGGTCTACACAGAGAAACCCTGTGTAGAGAAACCAAAACCAAACAAAATAAAATTTTAAAAAGGGAAAGGAAAAAAATCCTTTAAGCAGATGTGTATATTCTGGCTCCTACAGCCAGAAATGGAACTGAGACCTCATTTTTTTGAGCAGTAATGAAAGTCCTGAGGTATTAGTTCCTGCTTTACAAGTTACTGATTTTGAAGAAAGGCTCCAACCTCAATGATCTTAAAACCTGTTAATAACCAATCTATGCAGGACTCCCGATGAGATACCTGAATCCTCAAGTTCATATTCTACCTTCCCAGTCCACCATTTTGCAGGCCTCCAGAAATCCATAAGAAGATCTCTGATCTCCCACAGAAATAGTAGCTCTTCAGAGAAATTTAATGTTAAGCTAGAAAAACCTTTTAATGATTTAGGTTTTGAAAAATAAAATAAATGACATTGAAGGTTGTTCTACATTTTACCTACCCATCTGCAGGTGGTCTGTGGAGGCCTGAAAATGTGAGCCTATTTCCACATTGACCAAAGGTCAGAGTTGGAACTTACTTCTAGTGCCTTTAAAGGTTATTGTGTTTGTACTTCAAACAAAGATCCCACGTAGATCTAGACCAGAGAGTTCTGCTCTCTCAAGGTTATTGTCAATAGGTTTGGCTAATAGGTAGACCTTGTATTTCAGAAAGAGAGGAGTAGATATGTTTCTACCTCAAACAAAAGTCTAAGAATCCAACTAAGGGTCCAGTTTCTTTAAGGAGATAGCATTGGATTCCACCCAGGTAGAATGTTTTAGTCTAGGGTGTGAGCATAATTTGTTTTGTTCTAGCAACAGAATATTTAACTATGAATGTAGCCCATGACCTTCAACTGGTCTGTTCACTTCTTTGCGTCGTGTTAATGCAGTTTCTTGTCTTAGTCCTATCTTTTGTGGTCATGGGTATTTTAAGCAACTGGAAATTAAATGCAGGAAAATTCCAGTACTCACTGGGGCTCCCTCTTGGTAATATTCTATGTTTCTGTTTTATTATTTTCATTCATGTCTTCATACTCTTTACTAATATTTTTTAAATCCCTATGCCTCTACCCTGAGAAGAGGTATTTTTGTCGAGGCTGGTCCCTGATAGTGGTCCTGAGGTAAGAGAACATTCCATCTACCTAAATAACAAAAGTGAAGTTTGGAGGACAAACCCAAGCAAACATGTAAAACAAAATTGTCACCACTTACAGAGTCTGTGGTAACATTTGATCTAGTTGTTCCACAAAACAGTTTCTCTTGGTTTCATCTATTCAAAATTAGTTTGACTAGGGACTTTGAACATGCCTATGGACAGAAACAGAAATTTATATGCCCCTATATATCTTGTTTTAATACTACAATTAGTTATTTCATTCACATATTATTGTATCAAGCACACACTATATGGAAATTAGTGAATGTAATATGTTATGAAAGATGCTCATCCAATAGACCTACTAATACTAGCTTCAAAGAGATAAATGGATAACAGAAATGCTAAATGACTGTGCAACTTCAAAATCATTACTGTACAAAAACAGGACTGGGCTTGTAAGTCCTTTCTCAACTTCCTCTCCTGTTATTCATCTTCCCTCAAGGGGTTACAGCTCACTTCCAGGAGAAATTGAATGAGCTAAGCTGTCAGAGTGTGAGCAACTAAATTTTACTTGACTGGAGATAATAGACAACAGCATTTCTTAGACACTGAGAGACACCAAGGATAGAAGAGTCAAACAAAGGCAGGGAACTGGTAGACCAGGATGCGCGGTTCCTCTTTCATATATCCATCACTGTCATCTTCACACTCTCTGCAGGCTGTCTTGTTAGGAGTTCTTTCTGCTGGTGTTAGTTTCTCTTTTCTAACACCTTGAAGGTTCAAACTTTGGAGAAAAGCATAAGGAAAGCTCATAAACAACTAATATGGCTTTAGAGTTTAGAGCATGAGAGACCAGAATCTTTAGTCATCAATTGTGTTCCCAGGTTAAAGTGTTGTGGATGCAATTGATATCCCAACTGTTTTTGGAGCTTCCAATAGGAAATATATTGTGTTTTTCTTATTTCTGTCGAGAAATTCATTTGGATTCAGAAAAGAAAAGTGTTAGGTTCTAATTATTATACAGACTTCCCAATATAAAGTATATTTCTAGCTAGTTAGAAAATATTTAATTTCACATAGCATAAATTGAACAATACATTATGAAGAGCAAGATGCTCAAGTCTGATCGGACTGTGTTCTGAAACTGTGTCAGACTGTTCTATGTGTGGACTGTGCTAACTCTTAGCTTCTGCCCCCCACCCAGGCTACTTTTCTATAAATAAAATATTAAGTAAGTAACCTAAGTAGGAATCTAGTTATGTGATTTTTGCCCCATTCCCCCACACCATCTGTTTACTTCATGTTGGGTAAAAGAAGGTGTTAGAATTCCTTGTGTGGGGAACTCTTTGAAGTGAGGCCCTTGTGGTAGATGGTAGAGAAATGCTTTAGCATGGTCATTTGTGTAGTAGTGTTTCCTTTACTGTAGAAGGACTCAGAATTATTTGTATGATCAATGACTTTACTTCTGTTTTCTGGTAGGGTTTTTGTACTTTACAGTCTCAAGACCTTTTGTATACAGCTTTCTTCCTATGTTTTATGAAAGTCTACATCCTCTTGTGTTTGCAGTGGGAAAATAGAGGGCCTTCTCCTTTAGTGGAACAAAACAGCAGGAAAATGGATCATGTTTGAATCTAAGCATTGCATGGTGTTTGGAGACCATGAATGTTCTCACTGGGAGTTATAGAAATGCAGATATCTAGAGAAAATGAACACAAACAAGTCTCAGAGTGATTGGGCCTTGGCTTACACCATGGCACTGCTCCCGCTGTTGAACAACAATATAGACTCAAGGAAACCACTGAACACCAGAAATTCAAAATCCATATAGGTCTGAATAATCAGCTACAAGGCTTTATATGTGGAATAATAGAGTATATCTGTATGTGTAGGTTATAACTGGAATTAAGAATGCTTTGCTCTATAGAAACATCATTACCACTTGAGATTGTCTTCAAAGACAGATGGGATACCTTAGAACTACTGCAGAGGGACAACTTCATGACACTTACACATATTTAAAAAGAAAACTTCAAGTATTTTCTTCTCATTCATCTACCTGTAGAACCGAATAGACAACATAGAAAATGGGCAACAGAACAAGTCGACAGCTCCCATCATGGCTAGCAAGTTAAGTTACCAATCTACAACCTTCATATTACTGTTCTTCAATTCCCAATTGCAGGTACCATGGCTGCAGTTATTCAAAATTATAACTGTATATGGTAAAATTGTTTCTGAATGAATGCTATGTTATCAAACAATAACACACAAACCTTAAATGTTCTGGAAACAGTTACATTGCACAATAACTTGGAAATAAATAAAGTTTGTTATGTGATAAAACTCTAGATTTGTCATGCAATAAGTAAAAACAAGAAGGACGATGTCCTTATTAATTGGTAAAACTCAAGGTGAACCTGGGCCCATAGCCTTCCATTATCACTTCTCATGACAAGTATTCGTTCCTCAAGAGAGAGCAGCAGGTGCTGTCCTAGACTGTGGAGAACTTAGCAGGCTCTTCTTTGATCTTCTTCTCTTTCCCAGGACCAAAGCTCACACCAGTGGGTGGTGGGAAAAACTGAAGTAGGGTCCTTTATTTAGCAGCTGAGGCTTAAGAAGTGATTGCAAGGACAGTGGGGAAGCCAACACTGGCTTTCATTAATAAAACCTTAGATTGCCTTTGAAAAATTGTCCCTTCTCCTGTTTATGCCACAATTCACTCAGTATGATCCGCACATACTCTTTCTTTGTTTCTACCAGTCTCCTTGGCTCATTTGTTGAACAGATAAACAAATGAACAAAGGCATAATTGAATGTTGTACTGTTTTCTTACACATTACAGAGATTGCAAAATGAAAAATAAGAAATGTGTCACTTAAATCAGAAGTTCTCAATTTGTGGGTTACCACCCCTTTGGGGTTACATGTCAGATATCCTGCATAGCAGATCTCTACAATAATTAATAACAGCTGCAAAAGTATAACTATGAAGAAGCAATAAAAAATTTATGATTGGGGATCATTGTAACATGAGGAACTATATTAAAGGGTCACAGCATTAGGAAGGTTGAGAACCACTGACCTAAACAGTCAGATTTACAATTATCAGGGCTTCTCAAGACGACAACAACAAAAGCAGTTCACTTCCCAGAGATAATTTACCCTAAAACTGACTGTGAGTGAGCATGCCCCAGGAACACAGACTTAAGCTGCCTCAAATATATGCCCCAATGGGATAATCATTTCATGAAGTTTTTACAGTAACAGAGAAAAAAATAAATAAAAACACTTTTTAAATATGCTGGTGGAAACATTAACAGGGTTACAGCAGAACATCGAAAGCTCTGCCGTAGTCCTCAGATGCTATTCCACAGCATCCTCAGCCTCTGATCTGGTGCAAACTTAGGGTCTGTGTTTCACACAGAAGTGAGCAACGAGTGACTGCTTAGGAGGCAGCCATACTCCAAGATAATTTGGCTCCCAATCAATAACATTCCAGCTCTCTACCGTCATTGACATCCTAACTGTCAGTCATAACTGGATGTTTAGCACAGGTGTGAGATTTTATCCTGGGAACTTTGGTTAACAACATTTACTTCTTGCAATTATGAAAATGTGTCAATAAATTACAATTCTTAGATGGAAAAGGTAATGCTTCTGTTTCTTTACCTAAGCAGATCCCAGCAATATCAGAGATTACCTGAGCCTGCTTATTTTAGAAAACAAACAGAATAAAAAGAAATCTCACTTGTTTTTTTATTGTGGGAAATGGTTTATTACTGACAACTACCCTTTGCCACATGACTTAAAACTCTGATTTGAACATGTTCTTTAAAAATCCATTTGTTGCAAACTTAATTGAAGAATTCTTTGTTGATGAGTGCATTAGCCAGTGTTCTATTGCTGTGAAGAGACACCATGACCATGACAACTGCTATAAAAGAAAGCATTTGGTCATGGTGACTTATGTTTTCAAAGGTTTAGTTCATTGTGATCGTGACTGAAAATATGGCAGTACACAGGCAGACATGGGACTGGAGACATATTCGATAGTCCTATATCTGGATCCGCAAACAGCAGGAAGAGAGAGACACTGAGCCTGCCTTAGGCTTTTTAAAACTCAAAGCCCAACTCCAGTGACACACGTTATCCAACAATACTACACTTCCTAATCATTCTCAAATAAGTGACTAGTCATTCAAGTATATGATCCTATAGGGGGCATTCTTATTCAAACTACTACAGTGATATTCAGGCTTGGGAGATGATTTGGCTTTGATTACACCATGAAGACAGGGCTCTCAGGATGAGATAGCTGGTTTTGTAAGAAGAAAAGCAGAAACCTGGGTCTACTTATACCTCTTACTGGGTAATCCCTTTGTCAATCATGACATGACTAGAGAGAGGATTTCCTTGTCCATTTGAAGTAAAATTCTTTTGTTATAAATTCCCTAGTCTATAATACTCTGCCATAGAAGTCAAAAAATGACTAACAGATAAAATTCAAAGATAAGTCTCCTTATTACCTATGACAAGACCAGATACCTACCAGTTAAATTCCTACTGTACCTCATGAATGATTAGTTTCCCCATTTGTCTACACTGATTTATCTTTACAAAATGAAATATTACTTAATATGATTTGTTTCCTTCTCAAAGACCCTGAACTTTGGATCACTCATGAACCTAAGTAAGTATTATGTAATAGTCCTCACTATTCCCCTCTTCTGAAAAGAAAGAATTTTCTCAGTTGTCTGATTATAACACTTGTTCATACATTTGCCATGTCCATTTTTTTATTCTTTGTGGTTTTCCAATAGTTTATTTCCTTTGAAAATAAATGTTTTCTCTTTGTTTCCCTGAGTGATTTATGACCTCTGCTGGTATACATAGTCATACACAGTAGTCATACTGTTGATATGACTTCTGCTGGTATGGAGTCATACACAGTAGTCATACAATTGGTATGACCTCTGTTAGTATACATAGCCATACACAGTAGTCATACAGTTGGTATGACCTCTGCTGGTATACAGAGTTATACACAATAGTCATACAGTTGGTATGACTACTCCCTACTGGAGTAGTCCCTTACCATTTATTGCAATTTTGTCCTTACCTATCACTATATAATAGCTTCCCCTTGTTGTCAGAAATAACCTATTACAATAGTTTTGCATGTATGTTGCAATGGATTCTCTAACATCAGTGCTATTCTTGTATAAGTCCTCATTCTTTTCTGTTTCTATTTTTTTTAACACCTTCATGGATTGGCTGATATTTGTACTTAATTATTTACATGAACTTTTCAGTGAGCTGAGAAATTAAGCCATATTTAATATGGCAAACCCTAGCAAATATTTATGAAATTTTAATTTATATTGATTTTTATTTTTCCTTCAAGCACTCAAAGAGATGTAATAACAGAAAGTGTACCATTTAAAGGTGGACAAAAGTCTGCACAAAGTCTCTGACTCTATATGGGTCTTGAATTATTTTTGGAATATATAACAAAACAATATATCTCAATTTTTAATTCTGATTTAAATACCATTTACTTTCCTATATTATCAAGGAACGCTCAATGGTTTTATTTTTATTTGTGAAATCCTCTCCAAATGAATGCTTTAGAGATTTTAATAATTTAATAATTCCTTCAAATAATGATAATTCCTACTGAGAAATATTTGTACCCACCCAGTACAATAAATTTATCAATGATCTTTGCTTCTTTCCAAGAAAGGAAGAAGAATGACATCTTTGGTAGTCATCATTATGATCTTGTATATAAAGTTTCCACCATCTATGAAGAGGACAGAAAATAAAGGAAGATAATCAGTGCAGATACAAGGACAGATATGGATTAATAATATATTACAGAGAACTGAAGACTTAAATGAATAAGAATATATATATATATATATATATATATATGAATGTGAAGTACATATACACATGTTGATACACATTTCATTTTGTCTACCTATTAGCCTAAATTTATAAGCATTAATTAATTTTAGATAATGTTAATCCTACTAGTTGAGACTAAGACTGCTTCCACAAATTTGAGCCAAATTTGAAGGAAGATTTACTGGCCAAGTTGAAGAATTATGGCTAGGTCCATTCCAAGGTTCCCAGGAAATGGCCATGAGTCACATTTTGCAGAAGTTTAAAAAGGGCAAGGATATTTCCCATCAGGTCTAATCAGGAACAAACATATATCCTAATATAATTCCTGCTTGTGTGCCTCCTCGATGTAGGATTACCCTCTGTATGCAGTGATTACCATTAATGAATAAATAAACCATTTGGGACCTAAAGCAGGGCAGAACTTAGCTAGGAGGGGAAAACTAAACAGAATGCTGGGAGGAAGAAGATGAGTTAGAGAGAATCCATGTAACCCCAATGGAGCCAGACAGATCATTACCCAGTAAACCACAGTTTTGTGGAAATACACAGATTACTAAAAATGGGTAAAATTAAGATATAAGAGTTAGCTGATAAGAAGTTAGAGCTAATGGGCCAAGCGGTGATTTAATTAATATAGTTTCTGTGTGGTTATTTCAGGAGTCTGGGTGGCCAGGAAGTGAACAAGCAGCCTCCTACTACACCTCCTGCCTTCATCCAATCAGGAACAAGCATACATTCTGATATATTTCCTACCGAAGTATCTATTGCACACATATAATCAGCTACACCCTGTGCATATGACTCAAAGAAACATAGGACAAACAGAAACTAATTTTTAACTACAAAGAAAACTCTTACCATGCAAAGTATATTTTTCCTGTGTTAGTATCATAATAATGCCATCAGCTTACACTTAGCTCCATATTTAAATATACAAGTAAAACAATGACATTCACTTTTTGCTTAGTTAAAAAAAGCAAGTTGTAGAGCAGATTTCAACATTTTATTGGTTATTGAAAAGTATGCATCTATCAAGTTATCTACTTTCTGCAATAGTGACATGCAGAATAATCAATTTGCTTAATGATAAAAAACATCAGCAAATAAGAAATTAAGTCATTTAGTTACTTTTCTCTTGCCTAAAAAAGCCACCATAACTGTCTTAATTAGGAATTCTATTGCTGTGAAGAGATATATTGACCATGGAAACTCTTATAAAGGAAAAACATTTACTTGGGGTGGCTTAAATTTTCAGTGGTTAAGTCTATTATCATCATGGTGCAATATGATGGTATGCAGGAAGACATGGTGCTGAAGAATTAACTGAGTCCTACATCTTGTCTCCCAGGCAGCAGGAAGTGGTCTTTCTCTTTTGGTGCAGCTTGAGTTATATGAGACCTCAAAGTCTACTTCCACAGTGACACACTTCCTCCAATAAGGTCACCTATAGTCCATCAAGTCCACACCTCCTAATAGTGCCACTCCTTTTGGGGGCCATTTTCCTTCAAACCATCATAATAACCAAGATAACTTACAGAAGAAAGCATTTAACTGGTGGCTTGGTTACAGTGGCAGAGGTGACAGTTTTGTTCATAACCATCATGGTAAAAAAAAAAAAAAAAGGACAGCTGACAGTCAGATACAGTGCTGGAGCAATAGCTGACAATTTATATCCTGATCCTTCAAGTCATAAGCTTAGAGAGAGAGTAGGCCTGGTATAGGCTTTAGAAACCCCAAACCCCATTCCCAGTAACATACCTCCTCCAACAAGACCAAGCATCCTAATCCTCCCTGAACAGTCTGGAGAACAGAATCCAAGCATATAAGCCCATCAGAGGTCGCTCTCATTCAGTCACCATACTAATTCTCTTTTAAGTTCATCCTTACCAATTGCTTGTTTATTTTTCAAATGCCATTTAAGAAACTGAGCTGAATAGAAGGTAGTAATTCCACATTTGCTTATAAAAATAAAAATGCCATCATTAATAAGAATTAAACATAAATGACTACTATGGTAGACAACTTCCAGATAAGTAGAATTATGGTTGTTGAGAAGAGAATGGAAACCAACCTGTCCGCCACACCTGACGTTTCCACTCTTAATGGAATCTGATTTCACTTAACAATAGCAGAAAGTTCTGAGTGTCTTCATCTGGAATCCTCGCACAGATGAAGCTCCCTAAGGAGATGGTATCCTAAATAAAGGTTACTTGGTGTAATAATAGGAGTGGCGGGTCTGTGTCCCCAGCACCCCGGCCACCTGGCTAGCTTATGCCCCGAAATAACAACACACAAATTGTATTCATTTAAACACTGCTTGGCCCATTAGCTCTAGCCTTTACTGGCTAATTCTGATATCCCGATCAACCCATCTCTAATAAACTGTGTAGCACCGGTCTTACCGGGAAGGATTCAGCATGTCTGACCTGGCAGCTTGCTCCATCGCATCTGCTTCAGAGAGCAGAGCTATCACATCTGCCCGGGAGAGGGGAGCATGGTGTCTCTGCTCCAGAGAGCAGAGCTGTCGAGTCTGAGCTCACTTCCTCTTCCTCCCAGAATTCTGTTCTGTGTACTCCTCCCACCTATGTTTTAACCTGAGGGCCAAGCAGTTTTTTATTATAATTAACCAATGACCTTCCTCCATCAACTTGGCTTTGTGGACAGCAGCTAGGAGAAAGTCAACATAGCTCAGTTATTAAAGCAATACTGATGTGAGTGAAAAGAAGCACAGACACTTAGGTATTGGAACACAGGAAAAGTCAAAGTTGACCAGTGGCCAGGCTCTTTCATACAGAAAACTGCTTCCAAACTGAAAATACTTTTCAGAGGTCAACTACAATACTTGCTTCTTCCTACCAAGATAATGCCACTCTGGAACATGGCGCACTGGGGATGAAATGAAGAGGTTTTTGAGGCAGGTGGGGTGGTGCATGCCTTAAATCCCAGCACTTGGGAGACAGAGCAGGCAGATCTCTGAGTTGGAGGCAAGTCTGGTCTACAAAGTGAGTTCCAGGAGAGCCAGTTCATAGAGAAACCCTGTCTCAAAAAAAAAAATTAACTAAATAAATAGTAAAATAAAAATAACAAGAAAGAAAAAACAGACTGTTCTTATCTGGTGCTATGTATAATACATACATTACATGTATAATGTTTGCATGCAGTTTTCACCTGGCAACTACTCAAGCCATGCAAATGATTTTTATTCATTTAAGAGGATACACCCATTTAAGGCTTGTGACTTATTTTGGAAAATAAAATCTTGAAGACAAATTTGGTTAGAGAAAATTTAGAAGAGGGTACTTGAGTCTAATTAACATCAAGCGTAGACCCTACCACCCTGTCGGAGGGCTGAGGCACATGTAATACAGGCATTCATTGCTGACATCACCACAATGTAACATGAAAAGTGTGAAATTCTACCTTTTGCTTTTTTGCAAGTACACAAGGTTCATGCAATGCTATGGTTCAAAACTGGGCCTTGTTCATAGTAGGAAAGCACTCTACCAACATCTCCAGGCCAGAAGAAGTTTTAAGATCTAGAATCCTGAATAAAGAACAACTATTGGTTTTTAACAAGATACCTGATGTCTCAGCTTGGAAGGATATGAGGTAAGATGTGATGGTTATTTATTATAGTGTGACAAGTTATTCTAAAACCTCGAAGCTTAAAACAACTAATAATAATTTTCTCAAGTAGTTCTAGAATCAGAAAAAAAATCACGTTGCTAATTCAAGATTTCAGCTGATAAACAGGTCTTTACTACAACTATTTGAAATCTTGGTTGGGTGGAGAATTATTCACATATGTGTTGACAAGAGGTCTCACCAGGTGAGCCTGTCCATATGATGTCTTTGTGGTGTAACCACTGGCTTTCTTGAGAATGAATGGTCTTAGAAGGAGAAGGAAAGTGATCAGTAAAGAAGTCATGGCATCTTTTTATAGTCAGATTTTAAAGGTAGTATACCCCAGTGTCTGCCAACAGAATGATCATATAGGAGGGCTACACAAAGCTGTAATGGGGCTGGCTACAAATCAGAGACAACCAAGTTCTTGAGCTGTTTCTAGCACAAGATAGGGATCAGAAGATTTTTTTAAAGATTAAATCAGTAAAATAACTTGAACAGAAGAGAATGAGGAAAGGGAGGGAAGCACAAATCTCATGTTTATAAGTCAAAACCTTTACCCAAGTCAGTAGCCACGAAGAAAAAAAATAAGCGAGAGAAGCAGGAGTCTGATTTTTTTTCTTGCACATTTTTTTACAGGCACGAAGATGCTCTTCCTGATGTAGACACAGAGTAGGGACAGCAATAACCCTACTCCAACCTGGGATTGCCTGTGATTCTGCTAACCTTCCAAAATCTGCCTCAAGTTCTTTGTGTTTTTATGAACAGCATAGTATCAGCAAAAGCAGAGTGTGAGTCTCAGTAGCATTTAGCTGACTGGATTATAAAAGAGTAATTAAAGATGTTCTCGGTAAATCAATATGGAGATATAGTGCACAGGTTATTGAATATGAGAAGGGAGGAATTTGTAACAAAATTTAATTACATAGAGGTCAAGAATTTATATTATCTGTGTCATCCAGGAGGAAAAATGAACCTGAGGGAATATGTCAAGGAACTAGTTATTTAAAAGGAAAATGAGAGAAGGGAAAGGATATAGCCTAAAAGGTAGGTGTGTGTATGTGTGTGTGTGTGTATGCACATGCACATGAGTGTGTGCATGCTAGTGTACAGAGGGGTGCATGTATCCATATGTGTGTAAAAGAGAAACACATAGAATTACACCAGATAGTGAAAACTGCAGAAGAATGCTTTTTTTAAAAAATAGAAGAAATCTAGAATTTGTCTAAATTGTCTTTTTGTTTTTGGAGTCTTACAAACAGATCAGCAACTTGGTGAAAGGAACGGAGCTCAGTGGTGCTGGATGAAGCCTGATGAACTGATTTCTTAGCAGTTTTACCATTTAGGAGCTGCGTGCTATCCAAAAACTTTATTGTCTGTATTACAGTTCTGCATTTTAAATATTAAGCATCATGTATCCCTTTCTGGATTAAAAAAAAAATCTGAGTAGAGTATACAAAGAGCCCTGCTCTTGACTATCAGACATGTTTCAGAAAAGGACGAGATCACCTGCTTCTGACTGCAGCAGAGGGTGCATGTCTCATTTCTTTGTCATGCACTGTCCCTACGACTCAGTCTCTTCATGCCTCTCTGTGACACAAATTAGATTGATATGACCACCCCCATTCTACTTATAGATTAATATCAAAAAGAAAAAGAAACTAATGGTGTGGTGTGGGATGAGGGGTGGATTTTTCTTCTGGCTTTTGCTTTTATTACCCATCATAAAAGGTTTTTAATCCATAATTCATAACCAGGAGCAATAACATAAAAATCAATAAGCAAGGAGTTAGGGTCTGCCAGCTATTCCAAAGAATTTAAGATTTTTTTTTCACTTCTAGTTTAGAAAATGCCATGTGAAGGCTAAATCAATTCAGTCAGCTATGTGATGTTCTTTGCTGTAGAGGCTGGGAGGAAAAACAGAATTGTGCTCTTCTTACATGAGGACAAGCCTGGAAAATTCACATGCGTGCAAATATTTCTTTATCTTCCTGATGTGCTGATCCTGTTACCCCTGTAAGGTGTTGATGAAATCCTTGCAGAATTCTAGCTGATGGCTAATTTTGATGTAGTCACCTAATCATCTTCCAGGTTCCAGGAAACCCGGTTTAGAAGCAGACTACTTATCCGATGGTTCAATTCTAATATGAGTTCTGGGTATGCAATAACTAAATCAGGAACACACCCCACGTTCCTCCCTCCAAAATTTATTCAACTCCAAAGACTATTTTCATTTCATTTACAAAATTATTGAGAAAATTAAAAATTAAATTAAGTCACATCAATTGAATCCCAAAATCACTTTGTGTTTCCTAATGTTCACCCAGTAATTTTCTTTTCTTGATCATCTTTCATAATGGTCAAGTTATAATTCTATCTCCTGGAAGACAAAACGATCTTATAAACACATATCTCACCAGAAAAATATACAGCATAAAAACATATGTGACATTCCTAAAAAAAAATGATGTAGAAAGTTTTATAAATCCCACCTAGTAATTGCACTTGGGAGGTAGAAAAAGAAGGATCAAGAGTTCAAGGGCAGCCTGCAGTTTATGTTGGAGAGGATGTGGAGTAAGAGGAACAGTCCTCCACTGCTGGTGGGAGCGCAAACTTGTACTGCCACTTTGGAAATTAATATGGTAGTTTTTCAGAAAACTGGGACTCAATCTACCTCAAGACCCAGTGATGCACTCTTGGACATATACTCAAAGGATGCTCAATCATACCGTAAGGGCACTTTTTCAACAATGATCATAACAGCATTATTCATAATACTCAGAACCTGAAAGCAACCTAGATGTCCTCAGTCAAAGTATGGATAAAGTAAATGTGGTATATTTACACAATCGAGTATTACTCAGTTGTTAAAAAACAATAACATCATGAAATTTGCAAGAAAATGGATATAACTAAAAAAAAAAATCCTGAGTGATGTAACCCAGACTCAGAAAGACAAATATGGTAATACTCACTTATAAGTGGATACTAGATGTAAAGCATGGGATAACCAGACGAGGACCCAGAGCTCAGACAAGCTAGTAACAACGAGGACCCTAAGAGGGACCCATGGATGAAACTGGGAATGGGAATCAGATGAGATTTCCTGGGTAATCTGGGGGTAACATGAGGGAACAGAATGGTTGAGTTGGGGGAGGGACGATGGACTGGGAGAGCAATGAAAGAGATATCTAGATAGAAGTAGGATTTTTGGGGTTAGAGAGAAACCTGGTGCCAGGCAAATTCACAGGAATCCACAAATGATTCCAGCTAAGACTTTTAGCAATAGTAGAGAGGGTGCCTGAACTGACCTTTTCCTGTAATCAGAATGGTGAATACCCTAACTATCATCATAGACCTTCATCCAGTAACTGATGAAACAAGATACAGAGATCCACAACCAAGCACCAGGCTGAGCTCTGAGACTCCGGTCAAAGAAAGGAAGGAAGGAATAAATAAGCAAGGAAGTAAAGATCATTGTTTAGGTGGATGCTCCATCCCAATTCCTTTTCCCCATCACTCCAAATCCTGCTGTGCCTCAGAAAGACCACCATCACGCAGCTCTACCTCGTGGGTTTCCTTTGTGGTCTTCTCGGCTTCCTGTGGAATCATCCAGGAATGCTTTGCTCAGAATTAACCTGGATTTATTAATTTGGTTTGATTGGCTTATTATATTACATCAGTGGTGGCAGATTCTCAATATCCAGGGGTTCAACTTAACCATGACAGAAAAATCTGCAGAGACAGCTGAACGAAGCTCATGCAAACTCATGAACTCTAGACCCACAGCTGTGTAGTCTCCATGGGACCAAACCAGGCCCTCTGCATGGGAAAAATAGTTGTGTAGCTTTGTCCATTTTGGGGGCTCCTGGCAGTGAGACCAGGATCTATCCCTGGTACATGAGATAGCTATTGGAGCTCATTCTCTATGGTCGGATGCCATGCTGAGCCTTAATGCGAGGGGGGGGGATATGGACATGGTCCTACCTTAACTTACTCTGCCATGCTTTGTTTACTCCCCATGGGAGGCCTTACCCTTTGATAAGGGTGGATGAAAGGTGGGCTGGGGGGAAGTGAGGGGTAGCAGGAGGAGGGGTAGAAGGGAGAACTGTGGTTGGCATGTAAAACAAAATTAAATATATAAAAAAAAACAAAAACCAAATAACATCAACTATGTATGTACCTGCAGATAAACAGACTTTTGATTAAGTTTAAATAGAACAGTATTAAACTTTTAAGCTACTTTAACTGCATGTTATACTCATTATGATAGTATATTTTTTACAATGATTCTTTTTGTTTTACAGTAAATAATAAATTCTTTTCTTACCTTTAGTAACATAACCTCAATGTTTGCATACACAGAGACACATTGAATAAGGATATATTATTTGTTTGCAAATCTTATTTTAAAAGGATCTAGGTCCTGAACAAACACAAACAATCACACCTTCTATCTGTTTCTTTCTTAGTATTTCTCTGTGACCTTCTAATTCTTGCTTCCCACCCTGAGGCAAGCATATGTTTTCACTGTGGTATTCTATTTCAATTTGCCTGAGGCTCTCAATGCTCCCCGATTTTCCCTCGATTTTATTCCTCCTTTATTATACATACTATTATTTTATTCATAAGATTTTTAGCAAGCTGGTAAGAAACAAAAATTATCTCCAAGTAAGTCATTTTAAGGCAGAAATAGCAACATAGATAGTTCCAATTGTTGCCATCATTAGCAACTACTCTTGTAGGGTACAGGGTGGGGGAACAGGTTTATTCTTCAGTTAATTAAATTGGTAGGATTAAAGAATATCTAATGACTTTATCATCCCACTGCTGGTTGTGATTTACACTAGTTCCTGAATTCATGGAAACTAGTTTATATGTCATCACAAAAGCTTAGACTAGCGCAGGCAAAACTAGGGGAGGGATTGATATGGTCGTCAATGTTTATCAAAATACTGTAAGACAACAAAATATTTGATTAGATTCTCTTGGCTTACTTTAGCTAAAATTGTGATACCCTGTATAATTTTTCTATGGGCAGACTAATGGTACTCTCTTTGAAAAGCGACCTTAGCTGGGTACATCCATAACCTTGAGCCCTTGACTTCCCTTTCCTTGAGTGTTTTCTTTAGAAAACTTGCCTTTGCAAATGCTTTTTTTTCTGCTCCTTTGATAAGATAAAATTTTAAAAGCTTCTGGATGGTTTTTCTCCATAAGACTAAACTGTCTTCCTGGAGGATTGGGAAGTAGTCCATTGAATATGGTCACCTAGGGAGACAGCAAACTTTGTCCTCCCACTTCATCTTAGAGTCTCAGTGGGAAGGTACTAAGGGTGTTTTACTTGCTCCAACTTATTTTGTGTTAGGAAAACAGGGGTATGCTTACTTTTCCTTTTGTTAAAACTATTAGAAGAGGCAGTTTAGTTCCTTATGTCTTTATTTTTTATTCCTTTTAAAATTTAATTAAAATTAAAAGGCATACACCTTTAATCCCAGCATTTGGGAGGCAAAAACAGGTGGATCTCTGTGAGTTCATGGCCAGCCTAGTCTACATATCAAGTTCCAGCAGAGCCAGGATTACATAGAAGGGCCCTGTCTCATACACAAACACACACACACACACACACACACATATATATATATATATATTCCCCATATATATATGTGTGTGTGTATAATATATATATATAATGTGTATATATATATATATATTTTCCCCATCTTTCTGTTCTATCCCTTCCATTTCTGCTCTTCCATTCCAGAATCAAGGCTTCCTTTTCTTTAACCATTGTTGTTAATATACATTTAAAGGAATAGACATACTGAATGCAATGAGCTGAGTTCATTCAGTGTTGCCTACATTAATATACTTCAGCATCTGACCAGATAATATTAGATACCAAGTTAGGGTTCTCATATCTCTCTCTGCAATTGCTAGTTGCTTGAAGCTGTTCATATCAGAGTGTTGTCCCATAAGAATTCCTCCATCTACTTTAGGCCTCAATTGTTTTTGGAATTCTTTAGGTCTTGTTTAGGCAGTCCAGTGGTTAAAATCTTATGGACGCATAGCTTCTTTGTCACAGATAGAAAGTACAGTTTCGCAGCAGTGTTCCTGGTCCTTTGGCTCTTATATTCTTTCCAGCTCACTTTCACAGTGTTTCCTGTGCCTCTGGTGAAGCATTTGTGTTATATATCTATCTCTTTGGGCTAGAATCTGCACTTATCTGTGGGCATAAGCTTAAGAACGCAGTTAGGAAAGTGGTGAAAGTAGACTTCTAGTAGTCTACTGAACTATAGTAATGCCATCACAGAAAAGTATTCCTAAGACTATTCTAAGTGCTAGAGCCATCTTGGGTAACACTGGTGCCTAAACCAGGAATAAATTCCTAAGGTAAACTGGTATCTGGACCAGTTTAAAACTCCTATACAGGATGAACCTGAGCTTAAGGTTAACTGCCTGGTCATTTAACTGTTATGTCTTCTCTTCAGTAAGCAAAGCTTTCTTGTTATAGATGTCCAGAGCTTTCTTTGTGTATATGTCACAAAATTGAACCAACTGGAAATCTGGTCTACTTTCCACTGATCTGCTTGGTACAGTCCCATTGCAACAGTTAATAAAGACTCTATTCAACTTATTCAATAGACCTCTCAGGAGTTCTTTCTGTTTAGGCACCCCATAACAGAGTCTTCTCTAATGACCTCACTAGCCTTGTATGCAGTTGGGTAGGTGTACAGTGACAGGAATAATTTCCTTCCTGTTTGGTGGAACTTGCAGCCAATTAGACAGATGTTGGTTGTTGCTAAGATATAAGTGCTACTATTGCTCCTTTATGTATGTTTTGCCAAGCTGGTCATTGTTGTGGATCCTAGGCACTACAGTTGGGCAGGATGATTGATCGGATCTCTCCCTAGTTTGGCAGCTTACATATCACCTTCCTACACTATAAAAGCTATTCCCTATGAAGAAATTTTTTTTGGTCAGTGTCATCTCAAATCTTCTGAGTCCCATGTCCAAAGTGGAGTGGTTTGTTCAGTAAAAGGGATTTACCTTCAACTTCTGGGAGGCACCCAAATACAACAATGATAGGTTAAATTGCTTGGGAATCTCTTGAACTCACCTGGCTAACAAATAGAAAAAGGTTTTCATGTCTAATACTGGAGATTTTGTTAGATAGCCTATGGATCTTGAGTATATAATGACAATAATTTTATTATATATATATATATATAGAGAGAGAGAGAGACAGACAGAGAGACAGAGAGACAGAGAGAGAGACAGAGAGACAGAGATTGTAAGAGCCTAGAATAAAGTGTTTCCTGTCTCTTTGATTTTGTCCAAGTTCATGTAATTTTTCATTTGAAAGTTACAGAACTAATTTCTCAAACAATCTCTCAATTCTGTAATTGAAAACTCCCTGCAGCTATTATATTTTCCAACTGAATCCTTTTAAGATAGATTGTTTTTTTATTTGAGTATAAATTTATGACATACTGAGAAAGATACTGTTTCACCCCTGCAAAAATGACTATCAGACCCATAGAAAACATTTTTATTTTGGGGCATTGAAAGGAAAACCACTGAAGGGTGTAACTTCTAAAGATAAACTCAGATATTGCTGTCCTTAATGAAAATGTCTCTAATAAGAATAAACCCTTGAAGTTGTGAATAAAAAGCTAATTCCACTGCACATAGTGGCATATGCCTTTAATACCAGCACTTGGGAGGAAGAGACAGGCAACTCTCTGCAAGTTTGAGGCCAGCCTGTTCTATAAAGTAAGCTGTGAGATCCAGGAAAGCCTGGGCTACAGAAAAGAAGGAGGAGGAGGAGGAGAAGGAAGAGGAAGAGGAGGAGGAGGAGGAGGAAAAGAAGAAGAAGAAGAAGAAGAAGAAGAAGAAGAAGAAGAAGAAGAAGAAGAAGAAGAAGAAGAAGAAGAAGAAGATTCCAATTCCAAGCGACTGTCATGGTCACCCTCAATTCAAATTGCTAAAAATAATAAATTTCATGGACTTTTTCCCTTTTGTTGAAAATCATACATCCCGATAATGGTTTCCCCTCAATTTACTTTCAGCATTTTCCTACCACCCTTCTCATATATATCTATCTCCTTTCTGTCTTTCACTAGAAAACAGATTTCTAGGGAATAATAATAAAATAATAACAAAAATAATAAAATAAAACAAAACTAACACATCATAATTGGACAAAAGAAATCAACAGAAAAAGAGCCCAAGAAAAGGCATAAGAAACAGATACTCACTTTTTCACACACACACACACACACACACACACACACACTCACATAGAAATCCAATAAAACTCTAAACTGCAAACCATAATATAAATGCAAAGGAACTGTGGGGTAAGAAAAAGAATAGAAAATTTTTAAGTAAAATAAATAAAAAATAATAATAAGAGAAAATGCAAGAAAAGAAGGTTCCTGACTCAACACTATGAGGCAAGGTTCCTCGAAAGAAGCCCTTGAGTTCAGATTCTATTGATCATCTCCTACTGGGTGTGCAACCTACCCTTAGGAATAGGATTGATGTCTTTCCATTGACAGTTCTCTGAAGAAAACTAAATTCTTATTTGCAAGTAGTTATTAATTAGAGATAACTCTGGCTTAGGAATGGAAGCATGTGTCCACTTCTTTCAGCTCTAGGACCACAGTTAATGAATTACCATGCAGGCCCTTTGCATGTTACCTCAGTCACTCTGAATTCATATGAGTTTTGATCATGTAGATACAGAGGACCTTGTTTTCTGGTGTCCTTCATCCCTTATGGCTCTTACACTCTTTCAGCTTCCTCTTTCACAGGGGTCCCTGAGCTTTAAGGGGAGGAATTTGATGAAAACTTCCCTTTAGGCCTGAGTGTTCCACGGTCACTCACTCTCTACTTATTGTCCAGCAATGGGTCTCTATATCATCTCTGATGATGGCTAAGCAATGCACTGATCTATGAGTATAGCAGAATGTCATTAGGAGTCATTTTATTGCTACACTGCCTTATTTTTAAGATCATTAGGTTTTGCCGTAGACCTCTGGGCTCTCTGGTTTAAGCAGTGTCGGGTATGTGTCGCATGTTGTGGAATGGGCCTTAAGTCAAATAAGATATTGGTTTGTTTCTCTCACAAATATTGCGTGTTCATTGCCCTAACATATCATATATGCAGGACACCATTGTAGATCCAAGGGTTTGTGCTGGTTTTGTGTTTCTACTTTAATTGTCTACAGAGTTTCTACCCATAGTAAAGATACTAGATCATAGGGATGAAGGTTCTATGTAGGTAATAGCTCAACTCCTAATGTGAGATGATTTGTGTAGGTGTTGTCTTCAACAATGGGACTTTGCCATCAGTTGGAGGGCAACGTATAGGCTTGATTACAGCCTTGGTTATTTAGGTGTTCTCATGGTGTAGCATAAATTCTAATTGCTTTTGATAAGAAAAACCTGGAGTCAGATATAGAAATTAATGCTGAAAGATCAGAGAAGCAAAGTGGCCAGCCACTAAAGAGTTCTTACCTTTACCAATGTTGGCCGGGCAGTGGTGGCGCACGCCTTTAACCCCAGCACTCGGGAGGCAGAGGCAGGCGGATCTCTGTAAGTTCGAGACCAGCCTGTTCTACAGAGCTAGTCCCAGGACAGGCTCCAAAACCACAGAGAAACCCTGTCTCGAAAAAAAAAACAAAAAGCAACATAAAAAAAAACAATGTTCAGACCAAAGGGGTGATCCTGTCTCTACAATTCTGACTGCATGCTCAGCCTGAATTCTCAGACTGCAACAACAGCCTCCATTTCTCTCTCCTGTCTCCTCTAGCGTTATATTCCTCTTTTTGCCCAGCCATATGCCTTCCTGTCTCCATCTCCCTAGTTCTGTGATTAAAGTCATGTGACTCCCAAGTATTGGGATTAAACATGTGAGTCACCACTGCCAAGCTCTTTTTCTCTTTTAGACTAGTTTAATTTCGTGTAGCCCAGGGTTGGCTTAAACTCACAGAGATCTGTCTGTCTCTGTCTCCCAAGTGCTGGGATTAAAGGTATGTGCAACTACTGCTTGGCCTTTGTGACTAACTAGTGGGGTAGCTCTGCACCCTGATCTTCAGGCATGCTTTATTTGTTAGATTATAAACAAAATATCACTACATCGTGGGACCCCTTTTGCAAACAACTCAATTAAAGGAAACAGAGTCCAGACACATTTGATGATAAGTGATTGCCAGTTGGGGCTCTGTCTCCCCTGTTATTTGGTAATTTCATCTAGATTGCCTTCATATATATGTAGATTTTAGGAAACTTCCACTGTCTTAGGTTTCCATCCTGCTCAAATGTCCTTAAATTTTCCTATCTCTCCCTATATTCCTTCCATTTTTCACTTCTTCCTCCCTCCTCCCCACATTTTACTTCCTTTCCAGACTCCCTCCATCCATCCATACCTATCTATTCTATTTAACCTTCGTAGAACGAGTTATCTGCTCCCCAGCCCCCTTAGTCCCTTACTCTATACATAACCTCTGTGATTTTAAAGACTGCAGCTTGTTTATCATCAACTTAATAGCTAATATCCACATATAAGTGAGTGGACATTGTATTTTTTCTTTCTGGCCTGGGTTACCACATTTTGACATTCTAGTTCCATACATTTACCTGAACATTTTATCATTTCATTTTTTTAGCAGCTAATACTCTATTGTGTAAATGTACCACATTTACTTTATCGTTTTCTGTTAAGAGACATCTAGGTTGTTTCCAATTTCTGACTATTATGATTAGAACAGCAATGAACATGGTGGAGCAAGTGTTTCTAGAGTAGAATGAAGTAACATTTGGATATATGCCCAAGAATGGTATAGCTGGATCTTGAAGTAGATCAATACCCATTTTCCTGAGAAACTGCCATAATCATTTCCATAGTGGCTGCACAAGTTTGCATTCCTACTGTTAATGGATGCTCTTTGCCAGCATAAACTGTCACTTGTGTTATTGATTTAGCCATTCTGACAGGAGTAATATGGAATCTCAGAGTACTTTGATTTGCATTTCACTGGCTGCTAAGAATGTTGGACATTTCCCCAAGTGTTTAACAGCCATTTATAGTTCTTCTTTTGAGAATGTTCTTTAGATATACACTACATTTTTTTAATTTTTAATTGGATTGTTTTCTTGAAATCTAGGCATATATATATATATATATATATATATATATATATAGAGAGAGAGAGAGAGAGAGAGAGTATTATCCCTCTATGAGATATATAGTTTATAAAAATCTTTTCCCATTCTGTACGCAGTTACTTTGTCCAAATGATGATGTCCTTTGCCGTAAAGAACCTTTTTAGTTTCATGAGGTATTATCTATCAATTGTTGATCTCAGTGACTGTACTAATAGTGTTTTGTTCAGAAAGTCTTTACTTGTACTAATGAGTTCAAGGTTGTTCCTATTTTCTCTTTATTGAGTTCAGTGTGTTTTGTTTTTGTTGAGGTCTTGTGATTTTCTGGGTTTCCTCAGTGTCTGTTGTCTTGTCCCCACTTTTGTTTCTGATTTTATTAATTTTTTACACTTTCACTCATCATGTTATTTAGTTTGCTAAGGTTTTGCCTATTTTGTTCATATTTTCAAAGAACCAACTCTTTGTTTCATTGATTATTTGTAGTTTTGGTTGTCACTATTCATATTTCATTGATTTCAACCCCAAGTTTGATTATTTCTTGTCATCCTTGTCATCTGTTCCTTTTGGATGTGCTTTCTACTTTTTTTCTAGAGCTCTCAGGTCTGCTGTTACGTTACGAGTGTGAGATGTCTCCTCTTATTTTATGTAGGCATATTAGTGCTAGAAACTGGCCTCTTAGAAATGCTTTCATTTTGTCCCATAAATTTTGGGGAATATGTGTTTTCATTTTCATTCAGTTCTATAAACCTTTATTTTTTGTTTCACATCCATTATCTTAGTTTGCATTGTTTTATTGGGAAATTGAGATAATTGATGTTGAGAAGTATCAGTGAGAAGTGTTTGTTGATTACTTTCATTTTGTTCAGTTGTGTGTTTCTGTGCATGTATGTGTGTGTGTGTGTGTGTGTGTGAGAGAGAGAGAGAGAGAAAGAGAGAGAGAGAGAGAGAGAGAAAGAAAGAAAGAAAGAAAGAAAGAAAGAAAGAAAGAAAGAAAGAAAGAAAGAAAGAGAGAGAGAAAGAGACTGCCTCCTCTTTTTCATTTGCTGGTCTGGTGGTCTAGGATTATTTTCTTACATTTTCTTGGGTGGAGTTAGCCTCTTTAGTTTTCTGTTTCCCTTCGAGGCCTTCTGTAGTGCTGGACTAATATATAAATAATGCTTATATTTGTTTATATCATGGAATGTCCTGTTTTCTCCACCTCTTGGGATTAATAGTTTTGCTGTAGATTAGTCTAGACTGGTATCTGTGGTTTCTTAGAGTCTGCACATACCTGTCCAGGCCCTCTGGTTTTTAGGGTCTATAATTTAATAATAAGAGGGATTACTTGACCTTTTTCCTTGGAACTTTTAATATTGTTTCCTTGTCCTGAATAGTTAATGCTTTGATTATTATGTGCCAGGTACTTTTTTTTTCTAATCCAATCTATTTATTGTTCTATGTGCTTCATGATCCTTTATAGGCATCATCTTCTACAGGTTAGGGGAATTTTCTTTTTTTTTTTAATTGAAAAAATTTTTGCCTCCTCCCCGCCTCCCATTTCCCTCTCCCTCCTCCTCTCCCCCTCCCCCCATTTCATTCCCCCTCCCTCTCCAGTCTGAAGAGCAGTCCCGATTCCCTGCCCCCTCCATCCAGTCCAGGAAGGTGAGCATCTAAACAGGCTAGGCTCCCACAAAGCCAGTTCATGCAGTAGGATCAAAACCCAGTGCCATTGTCCTTGGCTTCTCATCAGCCCTCATTGTCCGCCATGATCAGAGAGTCCGGTTTTATCCCATGCTTTTTCATTCCCAGTCCAGCTGGTCTTGGTGAGCTCCCAATAGATCAGCCCTACTGACACAGTGGGTGGGTGCATCCCTCGTGGTTCTGACTTCCTTGCTCGTGTTCCCCCTCCTTCTGCTCTTCATCTGAACTTTGGGAGCTTGCTCAGTGCAGTGCTCAAATGTGGGTCTCTGTTTCTATCTCCATCCATCGCCCAATGAAGGTTCTATGGTGATATGCAAGATATTCATCAGTATGGCTATAGAATAGGATCATTTCAGGTTCCCTCTCCTCAGTTGCCCAAGGAACTAGCTGGGGACGTCTCCGTGGACACCTGCGAGCCCCTCCCTCTAGAGTCAAGTCTCTTGCCAACCCTAAGATGGCTTCCTTAATTAGGATATATACTTCCCTGTTCCCATATCCACCCTTCCTTTATCGCAACCATCCCATTCCCCCAAGCTACCGCCATCCTCCCCTTCTCACTTTTCTCTCCCCATTTCCCCTTATCCCCATCCTACCCCACCCCCAAGTTCCCAGTTTTTGCCCGGCAATCTTGTCTACTTCCCATATCCAAGAGAATGACTATATGTTTATTTTGGGGGTCACCTTCTTATTTAGCTTCTCTAAGATCACAAATTATAGGCTCAATGTCCTTTATTTATGGCTAGAAACCAATTATGAGTGAGTACATCCCATGTTCATCTTTTTGGGTCTGGATTACCTCAATCAGGATAGTGTTTTCTATTTTCATCCATTTGCATGCAAAATTCAAGATGTCATTGTTTTTTATCTCTGAGTAGTACTCTAATATGTATATATTTCACACTTTCTTCATCCATTCTTCCATTGAAGGACATCTAGGTTGTTTTCAGGTTCTGGCTATTACAGATAATGCTGCTATGAACATAGTTGAACAAATTCTTTTGTCATATAATAGAGAATCTCTTGGGTATATTCCCAAGAATGGTATTGCTGGGTCTTGAGGTAGGTTGATCCTGAATTTCCTGAGAAATCGCCACACTGATTTCCAAAGTGGTTGCACAAGTATGTTTTCCCACCAGCAATAGATGAGTGTACCCCTTACTCCACAACCTCTCCAGCAAAAGCTATCATTGAATAGTTGTCAAGCTTAAAGAAGTTAAGAAAACATTCTTTACAGAGCTAAAGAATACTGCTTTTTAAAAATATGAGCACATTGGGGCTGAAGCAACAGCACAGAAGTTAAGAGCACTGGCTGCTCTTTCAGAGGAGCTGGGTTAGATTCCTGGTACCCACATATAGTCTCACGACTGTCTAAAACTCCAGTCATAGGGCATCTGACATCTGCATCTGGCCTCTGAGGATACTACATACATATGTTGCACAGGCATACACACAAGCAAACACCCTCCCTATACATACAAAATTAAGTGATAAAAACAAAATAGGGCCTCTGTTCTTACCAAATTTTCATAAGCTATATGCAGTTTTTCTGAGGGCTGTGTTTATGTTCTTATTCATTGAGGTGGAAAATCCTCAAATATGAGTATAAAAGTATATGTGTATCTGTTTATATGTATACAACATGAAATATCTATATGAACATAGAGGTTAAGCAGTTAAGTTATATTTAAAAAAAATCATGGTGAGAAATGAGTTCCATTTGTAACAGTCCTGGATACTACAAAGATCATTGTCAAATTCCAATACCATCTTTACACAAACCTAACTTAACCAACACATACACACAAATAATGTGTGCATGCCTGTGCGATATATATATATGTAGTTTAAGGTTCTCTATCCTTAAAGCTTCAGTCCCCAAATATACAACTTTTCAGTTTAGAAGATTCTGAAGATAGACGCCCCCCCCCACACTCATCCACACATAAATGTGTACACACATAAACATGCACACACAAACACTCATGCACAAAAATGCATACACACGCATCTACATATAAACATTCACATGTGCACAAGTGATGTCTTCATCAGCTTGTTGAAATATGTGGTTCAGTTTACACTTTCAGTAGCTCCAATGGTGAAATATAGATGCCAGTTAAAATCAATGCTGGACCAAAATTAGCAAATGTGGACTGGTGAGGTTGACCATTGGGTGGGGCTGGAGACCCATGGGTGGGGCTGGGAAATGACAGGTATCTGATAAAGACAGGAAAGAAACTGACTAAATTAAGATATGATTACTCTTTGTTATAAACCTAATGAACATGGCCTTTTAGAAAGAAATCTAGAATTAAGGCAGGGAGGATGATCTTTAAGCCGTCAATAAAAAATTAACATGGGTTAGAGCTTGTCAGATGGAGTATGGTGTATACTCTGCTCCTCAAAGGCAGATTTGTTAATTTACACAGCATGTGTTAATCCCACTGGGTTAAAATAAGACCACCAGCAATTTTTTTTTAGACAAATTTGAGATAAACTTGACTTTTTTTTTAATTGTGGTGCACCCGAGATCTGGCCAGCAAACCGCCTCCTAAGTCAGGTTAGATAGAGAGCAACCCTGCTTCTGAGGCCTCTTTAAGAAGAGAAACCACCAGTAGTTGCAGAGTAGACTTGCAGAAGAGAGACAATGGGGCAATAAAGATGTACAGAAAATCTCAAAACAAGCAAAACAAAAACCCAGGAGTCATCACCATATGTCTCAATTAGGGAAAGTTTGGGTATTCTCAAAAGAAGTCAAGGGGATGGTTGGAGCAGGTCAGGTTCCAGGAAACAGATTTAAAAACAGAAACTCACCTCTTAAAAGTAAATTAAAACTTAGTTTTTAATACTCCTGCCTTCAAAACGGACTCAGGTAATCTTCTCACATGCTGTGAAAAAGCAGGGGAAAACAAACAAGCAAACAAAAATGAAACAAGAAAATCAAAAAAGCCCTCAATTCCAGCATCTCATAATAAACTAAGTAGATAATCAAGTCAATACAATCTATTTTTGTTGTTGTTGTTACATCAAGTCAATGTCCAGAAGTGATCCAGTATTAAGCAAGTCTGTTTCAAGTCATAAAGACTTTGTTGAGGGGCTGGAGAGATGGCTCAGCTGTTAAGAGCTTCCATAGGTCCTGAGTTCACTCCAGCAACCACATGGTGGCTCACAACCAACTATAATGAGATCTGGTGCCCTCTTCTGGAATGCAGACACAACATTGAATAAACAATGAAGATTTTGTTGAAAATCTCATATCCATTCAAATGTGTTTCTGGAGCAGAGGACACCCCAAGTGGGGGAGACAAATAATAATTTATTTTCATTCTATTTTTGAGTTATAATTTAATTACATCATTGCTCCTTTTTCTTTCCTCCATCCAAACCTTTCCATATATCTCTCTCGACTCTCCTTCAAATTCATGGCCTCTTTATTCACTGATTGTTCTTACATGCATATATGTATATGTATACACATATATATTTCTGTTATATCCTGTTCGGTCTGTAAAACACTGCCCATATGTATGTTTTCTGGACTGTCCATTTGGCACTGGACAATGACACTCAGGCCTTTCAAATTTGCCTTCAGGATCTGAATTTTACACTTGGGGATTTTAGGAAAGAATAAATACTTAAATTATTGGAATTTAAACATTGAAAAGTTCTCCAGAACTTAACTGGTTAACTCTAAACTTTTAGTGACAGCCAAGGAAGAAGGCAAAGAAGAAACGACCCAGTCTTTTTTTCAATAATTCTTGATTTCTTTTGAATGATCTTAGTTTGCTTGAGAAACTAAGGAGGTGTGTTGCTCCTCCACACCTGTGCATAACAAAACTCTGGGTTAGGTTCCTTTTAAAAGGGTACAAAGAAGTAATTTTCTTAATTTCATGAAATTAAACCAAAAGTGTAGGGAATCTGGAATCCCTTTTCTATGAAAGGAAGTTCAGTGTTCACAGGAAAAGCTCTCTCTTGGTGGCTCTAGGCTTCAGTTGCTTCTTTTGGTCATCTCAGTTGAGATATTTCTAGCTCCAGATTCAGGAGGATTTTTTAAGATTTGTCATTCAGTTTATGTATACCCTGTGTGGCTATTTATGAGTGTACACGGGCACATGAGTGTGCACCCCTATCAGTTTCCTACCTATACAGTATGCAGCACACATGTTCTTACAATCATCATTGACAGAGATGAATTAATACTACTACTTTAAATGCTTCATTTGATGTACTGGACATCAAGTAGACTGTAATTGAGAGAGTAGTTGTAGGGGGAAGAATATGCCCTTTAATGATGTCTGTGTCCTTATTCCCAGAAATCTGTAAATATGTTACCTTAAAGGTAAAATTGACTTGTGGGTGTGTTTCAGAATTTTCAGATGGTACCCATCTAACAAGTTTTTCACAGAATTTCAGTGTAATCACAAACATTCCAATGTTACTCCTTGTTTTCTCCTTCTTTCTCAGAGTCTCTGTAGCTTAGGCTGGCCTCAAACTCACAATATAGCTAAGGATAACTTTTATACCTAATCCTTGTGGCTCTACCACACCTGACTCACAAAGGTTCTTTCTGTTTTATTGTTCATATTTTGAGATATTTTGAGATCTCTATGTAGCCTTGCCTGTCCTGGAACTTGTTATGCAGACCAGGATGGTCTAGAACTCACGGCTCCATGTTCCTCCACCTCCTAGATGCTGGGACTAAAAGTATGCATCACCACACCTGGATCTCAATGGTTTTTAAGAGCAGATGGAAAGGGGAATTAAAATTAGAGAAAAAGGTAACAGAATAAAGAGTCAGGCTGATGCCTTTCTGAATGAGGCTATAAGCCAGGGAAGAAAGGTAGCCTGTAGAAAATGAAAGGTCAAGAAACGTTCTCCCTGAAGCCCCCCACAGGAAGAATCCCACCAACATCTTCATTTTAATATGCAATAAGGCTTGTTTCTGTACTTCATGCCTCCAGAATTTTAAAATAACAAATATGTGCTTTTTAAAAGCTACTTTCTAGAGATCTTTACAACAGCAATAGAAAAATAATACATTATTCATGTTGTATTGTGAACCTTAGGATAATTTCACATTTTCATGTAATAGCAAAACATGAACATAGCAAAAGAACAGATCTTAATAAAAATAATGAACTCTGGTAAAAGGGACAGTGAGTATAGCCACTGAATCAGATGGGGCAGAATTATTACTCAGTGTCAGAATCTTAAGTGTTAATTTGGGTCAGGCCTTTATTGCCAGTACTCAGGAGATAGAGGCAGGAGGATCTCTGTGAGTTCAAGTCCAGACTTGTCTACATAATGAGTTTCAAGACAGCCAAGATATATATAGATATTTGTCACAATAGTCCCTCCATCATCACCCCAAATAAATGTTAATTGGTGCAACTTAGCATCTGATTTTAAAAAGATATTATTTTAAAATAAGAACAAAAATACAGTTATTGTTCTTTTTATAGCTCCACTTTAGTGAACAGATTATATTAATGGAATCTTCATATTATTTTTCATTCTATCTCTGAATTAAAATAAGAACCTTTAATTTATATTCGAATTGTCACATTGAATAGAAGGAAAGAAAAATCCAAAATACAGAAGGAATGGTTTCACTGCCTCTCTGCCTATTTTCTAGTCTTTTGTCTAATGACCAAGGAACATTTTTGGCCCAGTACCCTCATGCTCTGGACTCCAACTCTCAGGACTGCATTAGTCTTAAATTACAAAAAGTCCCTGAACATGCTATGCTTAGACAAGTCCCAGAAACTACAAAACAAACACTAGGGTCATTTCTCATTACAATTGAGTAGAAATTCTCTTGTTATTGAGCCCAGGAATACAAATTTCTTTAATTACCGTTATTCTTTTGTAGTTAATCTCAATTTAATAAACATTACCCTATAACAATTTAATTTTTGCCCTATTCACTAAACGATTATTCTAAGCATTGTTCAAGAATGCAGAGAGGGGTAAGCCTTGTCAATTGTTTCATGAAGATGGGAAATAGAAACAATGAATATTAGTCAATGAAAAATAAAAATGCTGTGCAACTGATAACATGCACTATCAAAGGGCCAGTGTTAACTACTTCTAGTTGACAAAAAACAAAACAAAACAAAACTGTTTTCTGGCTCAAGGAACATTCAGCAAGGCCTGAGAATATGAACAGGGACACAGAGTCAGGCAATAATGATATCCAAGTAAGACTTTCATTCTCCTGACAAATGCTTAGGAAACTCGTCAAAGGAAGAGCAATTCATTTGGGTTCATTGGGTTCAAAGGTTAGGAAATTTTAGCGCCATAGTGGGTTTGCTCAGTTGCTGTGGGTGTTAGGTGAGAGAGAAGAGCATGGAAACCAGAGTGCCAGAGCAAAGTTGCTCATATCACAGTAAACAGAGTAAAAGGGAGAAGATACTTCTTTGGAGGACATGACACCAGAGACCTACTTCCTCCAACTAGGCTTTGCCCACGTCTTTTTGCTATATTCCAAAAGTACCATATTAGAAATCTGTCAAGGAATTTATCTACTGAGTGGGTTAAAGCCCTCAAGATTAATAACTTCTCAAAAGATCATTAGATGGCAATCAAGCTCTTAATATATAATCCTGTGATGGACACATCACTTTCAAGGCGTAACAGTTGAATGCTGGAGGAGAGAGCTGCTTGTTGGTTCCCAACAGCCCGACTAGTTTAGAGCTGAAATAATCACACAGAAACTGTATTAATTAAATCACAGCCTGGCCCATTAGCTCTAGCTTCTTATTGGCTAACTCTTACATACTAATTTAACCCATTTCTATTAATCTGTGTATCACCACAAGGTTGTTGCCTACCAACAAAGTTCCAGCATGTCTGTCTCCAGAGGCAACATGGCTTCTCTCTGACTCTGCCTTCTTCCTCCCATGCTATAGGCCAAGCAAGTTTAAAACCAACACATAGACAGCAGAATTTCCCACACCAGTTGAATTTAAACTGTCCACCTATCATTGACTGAAGATTCAGTTTCTTTAAGGAAAAAAATGGAATAAATGAAAAAAAATTATATATATATATATGGAAAATCCTTAGGTTAATGTTGGGTATAAGGCAAGAACTCTGCAAATTTTCAAAAATTATTTCAAAGATTATATGGGTTCTGATTCTATTTCTTCTGTTAACAACTTCTTCCCTGCCTACCACACAGTCACAGAAAGACAGGCAGACACACACACACACACACACACACACACACACACAATCATATTCACTCATGATTTGAAGACACCTTTACTAATATTTTTATAGTAACTGCAGAAGAATTAGTAACTTTATAAAGACAGATGTATTTCCTCCTCCTCTGGAACTCATTATTTGGAGAAAAAGACAAATACTAATTTACAAGAGTGATAAAAGGAGTATGTGGCTCTGTGGACGTTTGCGATGGGAGTAGAAGACCACCGAGGTAGTTGGGTAAAATCTCTCCAGGAACTGATAATTTGAACTGAAGTAGAGATACATGGCAATTATCTGCATGAAGAGGTAAAGAAGGTGAGAAAGGGGCACCAGTGAGAGGGCACCACGCACAAAGGGTCAGACCAACAGGGTGCTGATGAACAATATGTAGGTCTGGGCTAATGAGAAGTCCTAAGCAGTCCTAAAGATGCCAGGACATAAAACTCAGACCACATGGAGTGTTCAAGGTCATGCAGAGATTCCAACCTTTCTGTTGTAGCAATGGGAAGTCATTATAGGAGTTGCTATAAGAAAATAAAATGGTTGTATTTCTATTTGGAAACTGTTATTCTGTGTGCAGGAAGGCAATATAGGGGATGTCATAACAGAAGCCCACTACATATAGAAACACACACACACACACACACACACACACACACACACACATTTCTAAGTGTCTTCTCTCTGTTATGGTCTCTCTCAACTGGAATTCATGAGAGATCAAGGAAGACTTCTGAATTGATCATTATTATAAATGAATAAGTGGTGCCCTCTTCATTGAAATAAAGAAAAACCAAACTCTTTGTTGATTGGAAGAGAAAGCATTGAGTTCAATTGTATACATGATGCTTTGGTGGGACCATACCTCAAGCAGTCTAAAAACTAGTTCAGGACTCCAAGGACAAGTCTGAGCAAGAAAGATAAATGTAAGGAGAATCTATTATAGATGTCAGACATGGAATGATCTGATGAGAAGTTAAAGAATTGGAAGGGTGCAGAGTTCAAGAATGAGATCTCTGTGACTCTCGGGACAGTGGAAGAAAGATGTATTTATACCGTCTGTGCTAACCTGTTTTCAGAAGCAGAGTTGGATCTACTCAAAGGTATCTTTCATTACATAAAAGTTAAATAGAAACTACCCTGAAGCAAGAAGAGAGTAAGATAAGCAAATGATGTTCCAAAATAATGACCAGAAGCTCAAAGATAGAAGAGACAAGTTTGAGGGTAGAGATACAGACAGGAAAAATGATACACCTTTGAAAACATAATTATTCTCTAGTTGTTTTCACAATTCAGAATACTTTGTATATTTGCAAAAGACATTGAATTGTTTGACTGGGTTATCATTCTGACCGTGGTTAGGAAATTAATGAATAAAGAAGAAGATTTGATTTTAATAGTTATTTTATTGTGTTCATGTAACATAGGTTGGTGTTTAATTACCAATCATCCTGCATCTACCTCCCAAGTGCTTAAATTGTATGAGTGAGTCATTATGGCTCATATGAAATAGAACATTGTAAAGGTCAATTTGTCCAGAATCTGCGATTCTGACTTCCCCCTGTAAGTGTATTTGACAGCCCACCATGAACACATGAATACACTAGCTAGCTCGTGCAGAAGCCAGCCTGTATCCTCAATCTCTTTCTTAAAGAAAACTCAATATTGTTTTCTTATTTGCCTAGCTTCCCAGAAAATTTCAGAGAGCACCAAAGTGAGTTATTCTGACTAGAGAATGTTTTTTATACAATTCCTTCAATTTACTGAAGTAAGCTGTCTGGGGGAAATTAAATGGATGGAGAAAATGTGAAGAGCCCGTGGGAGAAAATGAAAAGTTCAGACATAATGTTGTAATGAGGATTGCCTCTGCGAGCAATGGGAAGTGGCTTCAAAGCAGAGTCATAAATTCAGCTTTTCAGAGTAAGAAGAATTAGTTACCAACACTAACTTGTCAGAATTTGGTTTAAGGACACCTCAGCCATCTGGTGCATAAATATAAGAAGATCAGGAAGATTTTTATTTTTTTTATATTTCTTAAGTGTTGTAGAAGGAGCTGCAGGGCCATTTCTCACCACCTGGCTCCAGGCTGCCTGGCTAGCTTATGCCCCAAAATAACAACACACAAATTGTATTCTTTTAAACACTGCCTGGCCCATTACTTCTAGCCTCTGATTGGCTACTTCTCACATCTTGATTAACCCATTTCTAATAATCTGTGTAGAACCATGAGGTGGTGGCTTAACGGGAAGGATCTTAACCTGCATCTATCTTGGAGAGGAGAGCTATAGCATCTTGCCTCACTTCCCTTCTTCCCAGCATCCTGTTCTGTCTACTCCACCTATTTTAACCAATGAAATTAACACACAGACAGAGGACCCTCCTCCATCAAAGTCAGTTGTGTGAGAAGAAATGTTGTTCTACTAATTGTAGAGGATAGACATTCCAAAATCAATGCATGGGTAAATATGGCATGGACTGACAATAGGTTTCTTGGTTTTCAGAGAGTTGTCATTTATCAATCTCTCTCTCTGTCTGTCTCTCTGTCTCTCTGTCTCTCTGTCTCTCTCTGTCTCTCTCTCTCTCTCTCTCTCTCTCTCTCTCTCTCTCTCTCTCTCTTCCCTCTCTTTCCTCCAGCCTCAGCTCAGCATCCTGGTGTTGGGATTATAGTTTTGTGCCATACACAGGCCTATTCACAAGAGCTTCATCATCCTCTTCAATTACCCACCAAAGATTCCACCTCCAAATGCGATCATACTCTGGGTTAGCTTCCAAGGATGTGAAGTTTAAAGGAATACAAAACTTAGTCCATAGCAACAAGCAAAAGCTATTTATTATTCATAATATATGTACATGTGCATATATATATGCATTATATATAAGTATAACCATCTCAAATAATCACTCAGAAATTTAATACAAAAATGCTTAGCCAATAACTCGGGCTTACATGAATTTCCTTGTTAATGTGGTATTAAATGTGGAAAAAAATAGTTAAGAATACTCATTTTGTACCCTTGTTTTTCTGCACAAAACATGGTACCTTTCATCAAGTGAAGTGTTCCTAGCCAAGGATGCTTTCCTTGTTAAGCCACTGGTTCGCCAGTCTGTAATAGTCTCTGCTGGTGGTGGATCTACTCATTGCCAGACTCCTGCTGGTCAGGGCTCACCACAGTTGTCTGCTTTAACCCTTGCAAACAGGAGAGCACTAAAGTGAAATCATTGAAATGAAGTAGGGAGCCACAAGAGCTCAGTGATACAGAAGGAATGGCATTAGATCTATAGAACTCGACTTTGAAATATCTTCACACAATACTTTGAAGTATTTAATTAGATAAGTTTTGTGTCAGCTGAAATTAAGGTCACATGGTTTTATACCATCTAAATTTGGAGGTGTTTTTATGAAATTATAAATAGACTCAACTTATTCAGCAAGTATTGTGTGGTTAAAATATTAAGTGTCACTACAGTGAATAGAGGCTAAACAACGCATGTGACAATCATTTTGGTTGAAGTATTTGCACACTTTAATTTGGAAAAAATATAAACTATGGGGAAATTGTCTTTTTAATTGAAAACATCATGGCCTAGAAAGAAGACTGAATCAAGGTGTCCACATTTTTAATGCATCAAATACGACTGGGAAGTTGGAAATATTACAAAAAAATAAGATATAATTTAAAGCTATTTGTTCTTCAAAAAATAGAAAGAAAACACTAGAAACTTAAAATGATAGCTTAGCATTGGTTTGATTGCTTGCAGGGGACTAGAATGGGGTAGTTTTTAGTAATTTCACATATCATGCTAGAAATATTTTCAACTTTGTAAATGAAAATAAACTTCTTTAAAGAAGTAATGAAAGTGTAGTTGTCACCATGGAGACAAGAATTCCCTTGTAACATCCAAATTCTCTTCTTGATGATGTCTTTTCTCTATCTTGTAGGCCACTGCATATCTTATTTTTAAAAAATCAAGACTTTTTTTCAAAAAGAATTAGCTTGAAACCTGTTGGAGATGTTTTATTATTTCTTTCACAAATATGAGCAATGAGGGATGAGAAAAAGAAAAACTGTAACAAATCAAATGGAGTATGAGTAGAAACAAAATAAGGGAAACTTTTAATCTTATCAACACAACATAACTGTTCAGGAATAAAAAACAAAAGAACAAACTTAAATGGCAAAACTTTCTTTTGAAATATTGTTCCAAAACATATACTTTTGACAATTATAAGGGAAGAATAATTTAAAGATGGCTATAGTACATTATAATATAAACATATAACTTAGAAATTAATGTGTTTTGTACATTTGCCTTTTCCAAATAGCATTTGTGATTTAGGTTGGGAGACTTCTCAAAAGTAAGGGGAATTTTCTAGACAATGTGATTTGCACGTATTAACCACCTTTCTGAAAACATGTACCTATGACTTCATCACTTTAGAGTGTTACTACTTTAGAAAGCCTTTTTTTAGTGATTTAGTTAATTTATTGTGTGTTTACTTATTAATGCATCTCAGGAGTCTGGTGCGATTACATAAACCAATTTATTTTACTAAATTAACTTAAAATAATGAAGAAAAAGGGACTAGACAGAAAAATAGAAAGCAAAAGGGAAAATTTATAACATATAAAGTATGAGGCTTGTTTAAATGTAAATAGAAAAAGCCAATAAAAAAAAAAGAGAAAGTGGCAGGTAAAAGTGAACCTCCTGACTAAAACCAAACCAGCCAATCAGCGTGAAGGAGTAAGTTGACACTGGAGAGCAAATGTATTTTTTATTATTGCTTTGTTTTGTTACAGAGCCTCACAGTATAGTGCTGGCTGACCTTGGAATCACTGTGTGAGTCCAGTTAGCCTTGAAATCATAGAAATCCACCTGCCTCTGCCTCCTCATTGCTGGGAATCAAGGTGTGTGCACCACAATGGACTAGAAATGTATTTTCATTTATAAAGATCAGTAAGGAAAGTTATGTTGTAAACAGAGGTATTTTTATTGGGGTTTGACAGTAATATATAAGAATAACTACCTAGATTTCTCAATAGTCTCTTATGCAGACTAACCCACTTTGGAAGTGAATGGGGATGAAGAAAATGATCTCAGAGTGGCTCAATGTAGAGAAGACTTAGGGTAGCTGTGGAAGACTGAAGAATTCTGACTGTGGACATTAGAATAGGTGTAGTGTCTAAGGTCTAAATGAATGGAAGACTGAACTGGTGGTAGCAGAGCCATACTCTTGGCATCAAGATATTTGCTTATTCTGGTCAAGAATTAAATATTATAATTCTATTAGCAGAACTCTATTCACATATAAGCCCCAGTTACTAAAATAACTTAAGCCTGGAACTTTGGCACTCTGGTGTAATGGAAACAGGAAATTGCAGATACTAACAAACACTGAAGAATTACCATTTGCTGAAATAGTATTTTTCAAAGACATTGGGTTTGTCAATAACTTTACCTCATTGAAATGACTCTACCCACAGAGTGATTTCTTCTTTCATTATTTACATTGCTTACTGTGTTACCACACATGATTTATCTTCTTAGCTCTTATCATTTTTGTGTTTATTATTTATTTATATGACTTACCTTACCCAATAGGTATGAACCAAACAATAAGTGCCCATGCCTGAGCAATGACTCAGTGGTTAATGTCTTATAACACTCTTTCATATAGCCCAAGTTGGGTCCCCAACAGCGATGTCAGCTCACAGCTGCCTATAAACCCAACTCTAGGAGATCTTATGTCTCTGGTCTCCTTGGGTAGGTACCTAAACTTACACGCATAAATCCACATACATATATATGTATTTGATTTAAAATAAATTGAATCTTTAAAAAATAACCTAATCCTAGCCTCAAATGTTCCTGGAGCACTATAGGAGCTTAATCATATTCAATTTTATCAATTATTTATTTTAATAATTTGAGTAGATACTTAAAAACTCCTTAGTATGAAATGACTTCATTTAGAAGCCAATGTCAAAGAATAATTATAAAGTTATAAATCATACAATTTTTGGTGTGTGCATGCGTGAATGTGTGTGGTGTATTATGAATCTTCACATGAATATGAACATAGACAATTGTGGTGGTACATGCACTTGTGTGTATACTTGTGTAGAGGTCAGAGGTTTATGTGACATGCCTTCCTCAATCACTTTATACTTCATATATTGAGACAGAGTCTTCTATCTAATATGAGGCTCACCACTTCCAGCTACTCCAGTTAGCCCATTTACCCTAAACAACCTCTGCTTCTGCTTTTAAAAAGCTGTAGTTACAGGTGGGTTCCCCAACATCTGCTGAACTGTGGCATGATCCAAGGGATCGGAACTTCTGCTTCATGTTTTCACAGCAAGTGCTTTAATTTACTGAGCCACTTCTGAATAAATTGTATTCAAACCTAATCAATATTCACAGATAATCATGCTTCATTTGTTAGTTTGTTTACATTTTAAAATCCTGAGTACATTAACATATTTGTTAGCACTTTCAATTTCACAGTAACTCTTAGCAGATCCTGTTTTCCTCCCCGAAATTTGAAACCAAACTTTCTGTACCATCTTGAGTGTTTTCTGATTTCACTTTCATTTCAGTTACCCATATTTTTCTATACATCAAGAGCTCTGATTAGAGTCTACTGAAATATTTATTTATAATACTTCCTATTAAAAAGGGAACTTAAGCCAGACTTGCACTTGCTTGCTGTGATCTTCATCAATTCAACAAAGCCTGCCTCTGTCAATTTGAATAGATATGTATGAAAAGAAGTGATGAACATCCTGTTGACAGTAAACTAAATCTATGGGATGGTCAAATTGATACAGTAAAGGCCAGTGAAATTGTAAATGAAGAAGCAATGACCTTCTGATACTTTTGTAAAAGCTCACTGTAGCACAGAGCACACGTTAGTTATGGGTGTATGTTCCTATATAGCTCCAGGAACTTTATTATTTTCCAGAAATCTGAGCAGGAATCATTTAAGATTTCCAACTTTAAACCTGAGCCCATTAAATCCTTGCTTTCATTTTGTATGTATTGTATCCATCTGCACAATTTTTTTTTTTACATTAGGAGTTCTAAATGAGAGCTGAATGATTATATTAGCAAGGGTGCAAAGCATTGTCACACAGCTAACTGGGGTGGGTGCTGCGCAACACACATTTTGGAAGCTTGCCAAACTCAACATAAAATAAGAACACTCATCAATTAATATTTTTCATATAAAATTTTCTGTTTAGTTAAAAGACCTTGATATCCTAACAGAAGCATCCTGAATCTAAGTACTTTATGAGTTGGGTGATTCAATTCAAATGGCTCCTGTTTTATTTTCTCTTATATTATCCATGACATAATACAGCCTTACATCTAAATGACAGTTTCAAAATTCTATGTGAAGGCAAGTAAGGAAGTCACATAAATCTAGCATGTGGCACCTTTGAAAATCCCTACTCATGAAGTTTTGGCCTCTACAAGCTAAGGATGGATAAGAGATAGTAGAAATCAAGCCATGATCTAAATAAAGTACTATTGATTTGCTAGTAGCTCTGCACAAACTCATCTTGTTGGGTGACTACACATCCCAGTAACTCATCAGGAAGACTAATGAGCATCTTTGTGGTTACACAAACAAGTCACCTCTTGGTCCAAATCCGAAAAAAAAAAAAATGTACTTGTTCTTAACTCCTTATTTTGCAGTTCAGCTATGTTCACAGTGGTGTGAATGGGGTAGGACTCGTTTTATGTTTTAGTCATACTGTTAGGTACCTAGTCACACATGACCATTAGACATGGAAATCATTAAGGATGGACCCTGCCTCATAATCAGCTTTGGGCTTCATCCCATGTCCCTGGTAGACATTAACTTTAAGCAAGGGGAGAATATCACAATTACCCATCCTTAGAATTTGAAATTCTGTATGAAAAGGGAAGGATGTATCTGTAGTAATGATCTAGTTCCCGGCTGCTTAGTCCTGAAATAATAACACAGAAGCTTTATTATATAAATCACTTCTTGGCCCATTAGCTCTGGCTTCTTATTGGATAGCTCTTACATCTTAATTCAACCTATTTCCATTAATCTGTGCATCACCGAGAGGTCATGACTTACCAGCAAAGTTTTAGCACATCTGTCTCAGGTGGCAGCTCAAAGGCTTCTCCTGACTCCACCTTCTTTCTCATAACATTCAATTCTGTCTTCCTTGTTTACCTAAGTTCTGCCCTGCTATAGGTCCAGAGCACTTTCTTTATTCATTAATGGTAATCACAGCATACAGAAGGGAATCCCACATCATACATCTGAATTGTACCCCCATAGGATATAAAATAATGCCCCTCCAAGGAATTAGTATAGAAGCAACATGGTTTTGCTGAAGCTTGTTATGGGAGAGATACTTCTCCTTGGATATTTTGTAGATGCATTTTTTTCATTAATTCTTTTGAAACTTTCTTCTATAGTCAAAAGAATGGTGAAATCTGAGTTGACCCTTTGAACCTGGGTAAAGACATGATATTCTATACTGCTCAAATTATTTTAAGAGAACAAAGACATACTATTTCTGTATTAATAAATAATACAAATGGACCAGTCAATCACCTGTTCATCCAAACACCTCCCATGACAGCTGTCTGTTCCAGAAACAAAACACACTTGAAGGCATGTTAAGAAGAAAGGAGTAACTATCCTTTTCATGATAAACCTATGTACTTACACACTGAGAAGCCCATCCCCTCCCTCAGTGCATACATACCCAAACTGATAAGTCTTAACTTTCTCCTCCAATCTTTGGAGTGTCCATTTGTTTGTTTTTAGTTTCCCCTTTTCAGTTACTGTCCCAAACACCAAGCTTGACACCTGGATATCCCAACAGCCACCATGCAGCTGGCAGACTCTGATTGATGTACTTGTCCTGTTTTCTTGTCCTCTTATTCAGAAATTTGTTTGCGTGCTCACTTAAATTTCAAGTCCAAAGTTGTGATCTGTACCATTTTAGTGCATTTACTAAGGCAAATGTTTATGATCATTGGAATTGAGAAACAAGTGAATTTTGCCTTCTAAGTTCTTTTATGGGACACTCATTTCTGGGTTGGCTATCATGTCATCCATGCTTTGGACTGTTGGCTATAAAAATGCCACTGTCTCAGATGGTACATTGGTGAACGCAACTCCCAGCTTAAAACTGCAGTTTTTAGCAACTCTGGAGTTCCTCCTTCCCTTCTGCCCCTGCTTCATAGCCCATCTTGGAGAACAGGCCCAGTGGAAACGTTTCTGTTTTTCCTTAACCCCAACAACCATGAAATTAATTAAATGATGTCATGCTTCATTTTATCTTATTTGGAAGCAATTCATCCCCTTTTGCTTGCTGTATTAGTCCAAGCAATCAGCGCATTAATTCATTTGTGAGAGTAAGCTCAAGGGTAATTATAGTGAGGAGGTTTAATGCCTAAATGTGTTAATGTCTGCAATCAGAAGTACTTTCTCAGTGTGAACAATTGTTAGACAATTACTGTTAGATATGATTGTCCCGTAGACAACAGAAATGTATCAAGAGGGAAAGAGCAACAGCTTGTTTTGCAAGTTTTATATTATCAGCAAGTTCTTCAACCGTCCCCCACACACAATATTTTCTAAGATGTTCAGCTAATGTAGATCCATCCTTTTGCTTGCTCTTTGCATTGTGGATTAAGTAAAAAAAATCGATTGCATTGCTTTTGTATTAGTTTTTATTTTCTTTTCTTTTCAATACGGGGTTTCTCTGTATAGCTCTAACTCTTCAGGTATTCTTTGTAAACCAGGCTGGTCACAAACTTATAGAGATCTGCCTATCTCTTTTTCTCCATTGCTAGGATGAAAGGCATGTACTACTACCACCCAGTTTAAATTGTATTTCTTATATAAAAGATTCACAAGTGGTAACTTAATACTGGGGAAGCCTTAACCCTTTGATTTTCTTTCTTTTTAGCACATTGTTCTGTTTGTCTTCATAAAACTTTCAGCTTAGTTGTGTACCTTTATTTCCCTATATATGCAAAAATCTCTATTATCTGATGATTTTATTCTATAATGAAAAGGTCTTCTCATTACAAAGTGAAAATTATAGTAACAAGGGTCCATCTAAATTAATGAATTGCTATGTATTGAATAAACAGTGAAAATGTGAATCTTGGCCAGGCAGTGGTGGCGCACACCTTTAATCCCAGCACTTGGGGAGGCAGAGTCAGGCGGATCTCTGGGAGTTTGAGGACAGCCTGGTCTATAAGAGCTAATTCCAGGACAGGCACCAAAGCTACAGAGAAACCTTGTCTCAAAAAAAGTGAATCTTGACTCTTGCTGTTTTTTCTGAAAAGGTGACTTTGAATGTACATTTAAATTTAATCTCTATTGTGTTTAGTTTTTCCTTTCTCAAAGCTCTGTGATAAGTTTCAAATGCAAATGAAATACAATGTAATATAATCACAATGGCCAGGCTACCCATGCTTTTATAGATAAGGATTTTTATTTACTTAAGCTTTTAAATTTTTTAGTTTAATAATTTCTTAATTTTTGAAACTTAGATGTTGCTACATGATTTTCTTCTTTTCCTACATTTATTTTACTAGTTCAGTTAACTAGTACAATGTCTATCAAGTTTATGACATCCGCATGTGCTGCGGGAGCTTCTTCCATTCCTTCAGCCAATAGCCTTCAAGATACCAGCGCACTTGGGCGGGGTCTCTTTTGCTTTAAAAAGCAGTGGTAGCCATGAGCTCTCCCTCTCTTGCTTTGGACTCCACTTCCGGCTACTAGACACAAGTACTTTCCTCAAAATACGTATCTATAAGTTGTCTTTGTTAAATACTGTTACCTCCTACTCCCCAGGCATAGGCAATCAATCATCTTTTAAGATAGACATTTTATTTAAATGGAGTCCTTACAATAATGTGGTCTTCTCTGAGTAGTTTCTTTCCTTTACCATATGTCTTTTCAGTTTGATTCATGTTGTGGTATATATTAGTGTTTAATTTTGAACACTATCCCATTTGACAGATATACCACTTTTTGGATATTATTTATAGTGTATTTTTGAGATGGGGTCTCACTGTGTAGTTCTGTGTGTCCTTGAACTCACATTGTAAACTTAGCTGGCCTTGAACTAGGAGAGATCCGCTTGACCTTTCTTCCTAAGATTCTTCCTGATGGCATCAAGATTGCAAGTTTCTAGACTCCATTTTGCTTAAGTCTCTTTTCAGCATTGTTTATAGAGTTGACTTACTTTTCTCCTTGCTATAAAATCAGGCATTTCCCTCAACACCTGAGATATGTCTGCTGAAACCCAGACTGATAGCATCTGCTGTGGAGCACTTGGGTAGTTTTGGGAAAAGGAAACGAAACCCATTTTCTTGTTGATGCACATACCATTTCCCATGCTGGGAGTAATAAGCCATCATGATCTAAGCTATTATTTTCCTGTCTACTGTCAGTGCTTTTGGCAAGTGGCTTATTCACTTTGCGTCATGCTTTATAGGGTTGTGGGCATTAATAATGTCATACAAAATTTATCTAAGAATCTCAGAGTGAGTCTCTAAGATAGAACAGTATGTGGTAGGGAAGTCAGGTCACTAGCCTTTGGTCACAAAGCTAATTAGGTTACAAACTAATTACAAATAATGGTTGCCCCTCACCTGTACCTAGAGCTTTCTTCATGCTTTTCTTAATTAGAAATAGATAAGAAGCACACAAAAGTAGGTCCAGGCAACAGAACTGGAAACTATCTTTTACCTAAACAGAAGGTAAAAAAGACCCAAAAGGACAAAAATCCACCTCAAAACTAGATCATCTCCCAAGAGTGGTATTGCTGCGTCCAGGGGTAGGTTGATCCCAAATTTCCTGAGAAACCGCCACACTGCTTTCCAAAGTGGTTACACAAGTTTGCATTCCCACCAGCAATGGATGAGGGTACCCCTTTCTCCACAACCTCTCCAGCAAAGGCTATCATTGGTCTTTTTTTATTTTAGCCATTCTGACAGGTGTAAGATGGTATCTTAAAGTTGTCTTGATTTGCATTTC